>NW_016690360.1:1294586-1306292 GCF_001604755.1 Lepidothrix coronata
CCCCAGGGCAGAGCAGAGCAGGACAATCCCCTCCCTGATGCCCCAGGACAGGGTTGGCCCTCCTGGCTGCCAGGGCACTGCTGACTCAGGGACAACTGGCACCCTCCAGGACCCCCAGGGCCCTTCCCATGGTGTTCCCCTCCCTCCTTTCATTCCCCAGGTTTCCCATCCAGCGTTGCCCCATCTCAGGTGTAGAATCCAGCACTTGTCTGACTGAGACAAGTCAGACTTGGGCCTGAAGACCTGGGATTGCTCCTTGTGGATGTGTTTACTGGCCCTGGGGGCTGTGCTGGTGCTCCCTGGCTCTCCTGGATTTGTTCTTTCTGGACAATCCCGGCTGCCCCTCTGTGCTCAGGAGGTGCCACCACATCTGGCTGTGATGGGGGACACACAGCTCTGCCCAGGGCTCCTCTCAGTCTGCAACCCACACTCATCTCCACTGGAAAACAGGCAGGTTTTACTACTCTTTGTCCAAGAAAATGCTGTTCTCATGGACCTGCAAGTGGAGGCCACACCAACATCGATCCCAACTGCTCAACCAAGTAACCACAACAGGATTCTGGAGTAAACTGCCATAAACTCTGCTGCCCAGCTTCCTGCCTTTAGCTGAGGCTTTTCACTGAGTAGGAGCCTCTGTGTTCATCCCTCAGCAGAGCTGCTTCCCTGGTGTGATCCTGCTCAGAGGGTCCTTCACAGACTCATGGAATCATAAAATGGGTTGGGTTATGAGGGACCTTAAAGCTCATCCTGTTCCACCCCCTGCCATGGGCAGGGACACCTCCCACTGTCCCAGGTTGCTCCAAGCCCCGTCCAACCTGGCCTTGGACACTTCCAGGGATCCAGGGGCAGCCACAGCTTCTCTGGGCAACCTGTACCAAGGCCTCCCCACCCTCACAGGGAACAACTTCTCCCCAGTATCCCATCTAACCCTGCAGGAAGCCATTCCCCCTTGTCCTGTCCCTCCAGTTCCTGACTGCAGTTCCTCTGGGGACACGGGATGGACAGCACTGTGCTGGCTTCTTGCAGAGGTGCCTCTGTGGGAGCAGGACACCCCCCAAGCAGGAATGCTGTGGTGTGCACTCCCCTCACTGCCCCTGGTGCAGAGAAGGGGCTGTTCTGGCCCAGGGCAGCAGCTCTGCCCCCTCCCCTCTGAGCACATCACACACTGACCCTTCCACCCCCACTGCACAGACACGTGAGCTGGAGAGAATCTAAACCAACACAAATCCAACACAGTGAGGCTTTTCAAACCAAAGAAGGTCAAAGGGGGTCATTGCTTCTAATTGGACATGCCCTGATATCAGGGAGATGGAGATGAGATGAAGGCTTTGGGTCAGGCTGAGCATGTTCTCTGTGTCCCCTCCCTGGGCTGCAGGAGAGCAGGGCTAGTTGAGTGTGTCATCCAGGCTGCAGTGCAGGGAAACAAGTCTCTCAGAGCCCTAAAACCTTCCCCAAGGAAAGCAGGATTAGCAGGAAAATCCCAGCAGACACAGCACCAGGTGTGTTTTTTTCCCACCTTAACCTGGCCTATCACTCCTGGGGAAACTGGGACTTTTAAAGGATGGAGTGGGAGGAAGAATAAGAGAGAGTTCCTCAGTTGTCAGCTCTGCCTCTGGCTCTTGATGCCACCCTGGGCATGTATCCTGTCAGCTCTGTGCACAGTAGGGTGGAGATGAGCCTGTAAACCCTCCTTGCCTCCCAGAATAAAGAATCAATTCCTGAGCATCAGGAGAGCTTTGAAAGTGCAGCAGGAGGCTGGGAGAGAGGGAGATGCTGCAACTCCTGGGCTCTGAAATTCAAAGTGATGTTCCTTTTCATTTCTTCCACAGCCTGCCAGGCTCTGACAGGCAGGAGCATCAGGGAAGAGCCTCAACTGCACGGCCCAGCACCTCTGTGTCTGCAGCTGGGATCCCTCCCCAGCCAGGAACTGCACTTCGGCCTGGAGGAGCTGGAAATAGTGGGACCAGCTGGGCAGGGGCTGCCAGGGCAGCAGGAGGGTGCAGTCTGAGCATCCCCACCTGTGTAGAGCCATCACAGGGTGCTCCCAATGCCCTCTAGAGATCCCAAGCTGCCGGTGGGGCTGCCTGTCCCCCCTGGTGAGTGGGGTGAAAAACAGGACCCGAGGGTCCCACAGCTTCCCCCAGGACATCCATTGTCCACCCTGGTGAGTGAGGTGAAAAACAAGGCTGGAGCTTCCCCAGAATATCCATCACTCTCCAGCCTTCCCTTCTGCACCCCCCAGGTCTTGTGGTAACCCCTCAGCAGTGGTTACAGGTTTCCAGCATTCCCACGTGCTCCCTGTGCCTGGCTCTCTCCACCTCCAGCAGGACTGGATGGCTCTGTACCAATTAAACTCTTAATGAAGCTGATCACAGCACTGGATGGGTTTGCCTCACACTTCCAGGATCACAGCTGTACCTCCCCTTCCAAGCCTCTGCCAGAGCAGGAAGGATTCTGACCCTGGAGCCAGCCCAGGGTTACTCCTTCAGCCCCAGGAGCAGCTGCTGGAGATGCTTCCCCAGCAATCTCTGCCTCAGGGTTCAGGCTGGCCCTGCTCAGGGAGGCTCAGGGAGGCTCCAAGGGACGCCCTGCTGGTCTCTGAGCGTGGGAAGGCTCAGGCAGCAGAAGGAGCTGGGCTGGCCCATGGCAGGGCACTGTAGTGCCAACCCCATGTGATGGCTCAGCAATGATTCACAGCTCAGGAGCACCTCGGGCCTCCTGCAGCTCTCCCTCCCTCCCCTCTCCTCACCCTGACACATCTCAGCAAGCTTTGCCCAAGCAGGGATGACTTGGGGAGGTGTCCCAGGGAGGCCCCCAGGCCCAGAGCCTGCCCAGGGCTGGGCTCAGTCGGGGCTGAGCTGCAGGGCACAGCTCTGAGCCCTCTGCTCCTGCTGGGAAGGCAGCAGAGCTGGGAAAAGGTCGGGCACTGCCCTGGGGACACCTGCCCTGCTCTGAGACCACGAGGAGCTGGGGGCTGAGGCCAGGGAAGGATCTGACCCAGCCTGGCAGGATGGGCTCCCTGGAGAGGGCAGCTCTCACAAATTCTTGGCTGCAGCGAGGAGCTGGGAGATGAACTGTGCCAGGAACACTCCTGCAGGTGCTGCCCTGGTAGCAGGGCAGGGGCAGTGCCCACGGGTGCAGGATGGTGGATCCAGATGCACCTGAGCCCTTCTGCCTCCTTGCACTGTTACCTGCTCCACCCAGTCTGGGACATGGGAAGAGGGAGTTTGGCTTTCTCCTGCCCTGTGTCACACACTGGCTCCAGAGCCAAGGCTTGGAGCTGAGCAAGGGATGTGAGGATGGGAGTCTGGGATGCCAAGGTGATCAGTGCCCTTCTGGAGTCAGCACTAGGCACTTGCCCTCTGGCTCCATGGAAATCATTTTCCATGTGTGAAAGGGGATAACAAGGAGCAGAGGCTGCCAGGCTGTGAGATTAACTCATGTGAGGAGAATCCTTCCAGCCAGGAGCCAGCCACAGGCAAGGTGGGGTTCTCCCAGTCACACCAGCCCTGCTCAGGAGGCAGATGCCAGTCTGTGGGCACACATCCCCAGGCCCCATCCCCTGACACAGGTCTCTGATTGCAAGGTTCACAGCAGCCTTGTCAGTTTTGAGGTGAGATGAAGGAGGAAGGTTTATTTTTGGCTGTGGTGAAGAGGGTGAGGACGGAGGGCACTGTGATGTGAGGAGAGACCTGTCATCAGGAGAGAAGTTTGGGCATCCCCCCAGCTGGCTGGTGCTGTGACCCTGCTCAGGGTGCTGTGGTTCTCACAACTGAAACTCCTGCCAGTGGGGCTGTTCCCCTTCCCCTCTCCCATATCTGTTTTCCCCTTCCCCTCTCCCATGGCTGTCTGGTTGTGGTCCCACTCATACAGGGGTCCTGGTGCCACCCTGGGACACTCATCCTCCTGGAGAGGGGCTGGGAGTGTGGGAAGTAGGACTTCCACCAGACTGGGATGGAGGGGGAGGGTGATGCTGCTCCCCAGTGCCAGGAGGGAGCTGGAGAGCAGAGGGGTCCCAGGGCTGCCTGTTCTCTGCCTGTTCCCTGCCTGTGCCCACTCAGACGTCCCTGCCCAGGTCACTGTCACCCGGGGGAACAGGTCCTGCTGCAGAGCTGCCAGTGCTGCGGGAGGCCCCGACCTGGGCTGGCTGCTCGTTTGGAACAGGCTCCTGTTCCCGCTGTGGTCTCCTCTACGAGCACTCAGCTGCCTTGTCATCAGCCAATTCGATCCATCAGCTTCTTGACAGGCTGGGAGAATAAAAATAACCACCCATTTCTAAGTGCCTATTATGGCACTTTGAAAAATGCCTCCGCAGGCGAGCCTGAATTATTCCCAAAGTACTCATTTTTTAAAAACGTTATTTTAATGTAATAAATTATTTGTACTGAAGAGTAAAAGATTATCCATGTACCCTGATAGCTCTCCTGCACAGCCAGGGGTGCAGGCCTGGCCTCCCTTGGGGAGGGAGCTCCGGGGCTGTGGGAGCACAGGAGCCCCTGGGAGCTGCCACCGGTGCTCCCTGTGCTGGGGGGAAACACCAGTGGAGACCTGCAGAGCTGCCACTGCTGCTGAAAACAGGGCCCCGGAGCTGGCCCAGCAAAGGGCAGCATCCTCGGGGGGAGGAAGGGCAGCATCCTCGGGGGGAGGAAGGGCAGCCCCACCTCCACAGGGTAGGAACTGCCCTGGCCCAGCCATCTCGTGGCTCCCAGCAGGGGAAAGGTGGCACTGCCAGGGTAGGGAGCTTCCAGTGCCCCCACAGCACCCCCCTGGGGCAGGGCAGGCGCTCAGGGCTCTTCTCAGCAGCTCTGCCCATGCCATGGGGGTGCCTGGACATCCCCCCCAGCTCCCTGCCTGGCTGGACCTGAGGGAGCTGGGATGGGTGAAGGGAATAAAGAACCACTTTCCCTGGGCTGGCTCTGGGGGCAGGGATGGATGAGCTGGGAGCCCTGCCCAGGGCACTGCCCAGCCCAGGGCACTGCCAGGAGCAGAGCTGGGAGCAGGGAAAGGGGGCTCCTCCAGAGGCTCTGGCTGCTGACAGGCTGAGGGAACTGGGAATCCTTCATCTCCCAGCAACCAGCCCCCTGGGAGCACCTTCTGCTCCCGGGGGTGTCCTGATCTCCCAGAGCCAGCAGTGCCCTCACCCACGTCCTGCAGCTGTCCCTGCACAGCCCCATCCCCCAGCTGAGGACACCACAGTGACCTCCTCCCCCAGCAGAGGTGCTTAAAAAAACCTTGAGGTTTTTCCTGAAGAGTATTTTGGGTCTTTTTTCTTTTTCCCCTGTAGTATTCCATGATATGTTTAATACCTCTTTTTTTTTTCCTTTTCTTAAAACTGCATGGGTTTGAGCTAAACCCCAAAATACTTGTCCTTCACAGACTTGTCTTGGTGATAAAAAAAAAAAAAAGAAGAAAAGGAAGATGAAACCTTATTTTGGAGGACTGTTTTGGGTGAATCCAAAATAGGATATGGGTTTGTTGTGTTTTGGTTTTGTTTTTGGTTTTTTTTTTTTTAGTTAAACAGCAATTTGTAAAATATGGATTGGAAGAGGAGGAAGGCTCAGGTCATGTTTCAAACAAGTCTCCTGGGGGAAACTAGACACTCAGCACTGGCTCCTGGGCTGCTGGAGAGGATGGGAGAGTGGGAAACCATCACTGCTGGAGGTGAGGACACAGCACTGGGGGAGGATGGGATTGCAGCCTCAGCCACAGCTGGGGGAAATGCTGGGAAGGAGACCCTGGCAGAGGATCCAGGTGCCCACTTCTGCTTCCAAGAGGGACCAGAACAGGGTGGGAACCGTCCTTTGTCACTGCTCTGGGTCACCCCAGCTCTATTCCCACAGCTCTCCTCCTGAGCTTGTGCCTGGAGCTGGGAGGGCTCTGGAGCTGAGCAGGCTCTGGATTGTGAGGGCTCTGGAGCTCTGAGAGCTCTGGAGCTGGGTAGGCTCTGGATTGTGAGGGTTCTGGAGCTCTGAGAGCTCTGGAGCTACTCTCCCACATCCCTCCCACCGCAGGGGCTGGAGCCCATCCCGGGGGTCTCCTCCTCGCCAATCCTGCCCTCCCCTCGTGCCTCGATGATGGGGCAGCCATTCCAATCATTTAACGAGCTCTCCCTGCTGTGAGGCCCCAGTAACTATGGCAACTTCATTCCGAGGTGGCTGCCAGGATTTGTGGCTGGGGGAGCTGATTGGAGGAGCAGGGAAGGTGGGAGAATTCCTTGGGGAATTTGGGCTCGTTTGCACGAGGGGTTTCGTTTCCAGTGCTGACAGGCGGCACTGGGGGGGAGGGGGCAGAGGGCCAAGGCAGACACGTCCCCTCTGGCCCAGGGACCACTGGCCACAGTGCCAGCACTGGGGTGTCTGTGCTGTCAGCAGTGGTGGTGGCACCGTCCCCTCCATCCCTGTCCCAGCCATCACCTTGCAGGTGTTGGTGAATCAGTCCTGGATCCCAACAAAGAGCTCGGCCCTTCTCACACCCAGGGAATTGAGGTTGTCACTCCAGGCTGGCGCTGGAGCTTTGCTGGCCTGGGAGCAGGATCCACAGTCCCACCAGAGGCAGCACAGCCAGACCCTGCCCTGTGCTGCTCCCCCTGTGCCATCCCAGCCACGCTGCTCATCCCACGGCCGGGGCACTCCCGAGGCACCCACGGCAACTCCAGGGGCCGTGTCTGCCTTGGATCAGCAGCAGGGAGAGCTGGGGCAGGAGCCTTTCCCTGGGAAATCCCTGGGAAATCCCTGCCATCCCGCCCTGGCCTGGATCACACAGGGTGCTGGATTCAGGGAGGAAATAATTCTTGTGTTTCAGTGCCACTGGCAGCTCTAAAACCTCCGTGCAGCTGCTGCAGACTCTGCAGTCACATCAGTTACACAGGTCAAATGACCAGGGCATGGGCATGGGTGGCATCACTGGCCAGCAGGTCAGATGGTGGGTTCCCCCTCACATGGTTTTGCCTGAATCCAGCTGGAATCCTCCCCCAGCACAGCTCTGGGGAGGCTCTTTCCCCTCGGGAAGCACGTGGGGGGCTTGTTGTGAAGGAGGAGGGTGTTGGATGCCCCGTGTGCCTGGCAGAGGGCACCGTGTCCCTCAGTGCCTGGTTTGCTGAGCACTCCTGGTCTGCTGAGGTGCCAGTGCTTCCCAGGAAACCCTGGCACTCACACAGGGTGGCTTTAAACCCCCTTTGGGCAGCGTGTGTCTGCTCCGTGCCACCCCACGGGGTGAGGAGATGCCATGGAAATCCCAGAATCCCAGAACACGCTGAGCTGGAAGGGAACCACGAGGACCATCGAGTCCAACCCTCAGCCCTGCACAGGCCCAGCCCCAAGAGCCACCCCACAGATCCTCCCAGCCCAAAGCTGCCCAGCCCGTCCTGCCAGTGCCAGTGCCCAGAGCTGACCCAGAGCTTCACTGTGATCACAGCCCAAACCCCCCTCAGGCTCTGCAGTGGAAAAGGAGACCTCTGATCCCAGAGCTGGAGCCCCTCTGCCCTGGAGCCAGGCTGGGAGAACTGGGGGGGTTCCCCTGGAGAAGAGAAGGCTCCAGGGAGAGCTGAGAGCCCCTGGCAGGGCCTAAAGGGGCTCCAGGAGAGCTGGAGAGGGACTGGGGACAAGGCATGGAGGGACAGGACACAGGGAATGGCTTCCCACTGAAAGAGGGCAGGGATAGGTGGGATATTGGGAAGGAATTGTTGGCTGTGAGGGTGGGGAGGCCCTGGCCCAGGTTGCCCAGAGAAGCTGTGGCTGCCCCTGGATCCCTGGAAGTGTCCAAGGCCAGGTTGGAACAACCTGGGATAGTGGGAGGTGTCTCTGCCCATGGCAGGGGGTGGAACAAGATGGGCTTTAAGGTCCTTTCCAAACCAAACCTCTCTGGGATTCTGTGGTTCTCTGACACCAGAGTTTTATAGACTCTGCTTTCCCTGCCCCATTACACCTCCCCAAGAACTGGGGTGCTGAAGTTGTTCCAGACTCACGTGTCTGGATCCTCACATGTGTATTTTGGATCAGTGTCTGGTCCCAGCTGAATTCCTCAAGATTCACTGAGGTGCAAGGGTTTTTTAAAGCCCCTCCTGGATTGCCTCAGCAATAAATTGGTGTTTACAGGCACAGGAGCTGCAGCCTGGTTTTAGGGGAAATGGGAAGGAACAGAGAGCACAGGCTGGGTGGGAAGGGGGAATTTCAAGGGTCACAGGTTGCAGCAGAGAAACCCCCCTGTGGACACCACACCTTGAGAGTCTGCTCAGCCTCACACTTGGAGAAATAAGGAAAAAGAGAAATGTTCTCAACTTATCTCTGAATTGGAAAAATAAGTTTCCCACTCAGGCTGGTGCTGCTGCTGACTTTGTCTCCTTGCCCAGTATAATTAATCCAGCTTGGATCCCAGGTACTGGGAATGCAGCACAGGAGAGGCACATAGAGAACAAGTCGTAGGAATTTTTGGATAAATTGTGGTTTTTTTCCACTGGAAAATGCTGATTTTTTCAAAACTGACACTTACTTTAAGAGAAGGTCAGTTTTGATTAATGTATTGAGTCAGAAAAAAATTTGGAAAGAGTTCTGAATTTGTCAAAATGAAGTGTTTTGACATTCTCAAAGGAGAAGAAAACAATCTATTTTCCAGTTCAGATGACCTCTTGTTTTGAAATTTAAGGCAATTATAATTAAACATTTCAAAAAGATGAATACTTTGAAATCAGGCTTGGAAGGGACACAGCTCATGGACGTCTGTAAGATCTTAATTTTTCAGGACAAGCTGTGGTGGAATCCTTTGTGCAATCCAAGCCATCAGCAACTGTCCTCCTCTCGACCCCAGGGTGTCACAGGAGAACAAAGATTGTCCTGTGAGCCAACGGTGCCAAAGCTTTTCCTCTTCCCAGGTTCCTGCAGATGGACCAGAGGAGTTGAATCGGGACAACTGCAGCTCGCAGGGGTGGGACAGAAGCTCTGATGGCACATGTGGGACACAGAGCTCCCCAAAAATGACTTTTCAGATGATCCTGTTGGCTGCTGCCCCCCGAGCAGCCCCTGCTGTGCAGGAGGAAGGAGAACCCTCCCCATCCCACACGGGGTGAACCAAGAGCCAACTGTGGGTGATGGTCTACAGGTCTGGAAAAACCTGAAGTCCCAACACATGAGGTCATAAAAGAGTTGTCTGAAGCTCAAAATCCCAAAATAGTATCACAGAATCCCAGACTGGTTTGGGTTGGGAGGGACCTTAAAGCCCATCTGCTTCCACCTCTGCCATGGGCAGGGACACCTTCCACCAGCCCAGGTTGCTCCAAGTCCTGTCCAAGCTGGCCTTGGACACTTCCAGGGATGGGGCAGCCACAACCCCCTGTCTGGTACCAATAGTGGGCCCCAATGTCCCACTGGCCCCTGTTGGGGGTGAGATTGTCCCTGTGCTGCTGCTCCTCAGTTCTCACCTGTGATGGGCACAGTGGGACAATCCCAGCCCCCCTCACCTCCTGTCCCAGGGCAGGGGGAAGGGTTTGAGCCTGCAAAGGCTTGGGAAGGTGCCTGGACCTGAGCACTTCACCTGAGACCTTCGGCTGCTCTTTTTGGGGCTGCACAGGCTTCTCCCCTCAGTGCCCAGCTCCAGCTGATGGGCAGGAGCCAGCAGCTCTGAGGGCTGAGGGTCGAAAATGTGGGTTGGATCCGTGCACAGCCTGGATCTGTGCACAGCCTGGATCCATGCACAGCCTGGATCTGGGCACAGCCTGGCTGGATCTGGGCACAGCCTGGCTGGATCTGGGCACAGCCTGGCTGGATCTGGGCACAGCCTGGATCCATGCACAGCCTGGATCCGTGCACAGCCTGGCTGGATCTGGGCACAGCCTGGCTGGGCTGTGTTGGCAGGGGATGTCCCACACTCTCCTCCTGGCAGGGAGCAGCTGGGCGAGCAGCAGGGTGGGGGGAGCTGCCAGCTTCCACACTCCCTCCCAGCCCTGGGAGAGCCTCTAGCCTCTGCACTCTCCAGCCACAAAGCTCCCTCCAAATTGCATTTGTGCTCCTTGGAAGTGATTATGTTTTCCTGGAAGGATTTGACCCTCTGGCTGTGGCAGCAGCTCCTCCAAAGGGCTGCTGGAGGAGGCTCCGTGCAGTGACAGCCAGCAGAGCTGGGAGAGACCTTCTCCCGGCCTTGGGAGCAGCTGTGGAGGCTCCTGGCTGGCAGGAGGCTCAGCTGGGCAGAGCAGGAGGTGTTCCACCCCAAGAGGAAGCACACAGGGCAAGGAGGAGGAGTGGTGCAGATAATCTGCCTCTCCAGCCCGGGACAGAACCCAGACAGGGCAGAGAATGTGACACCAAATCACATCAGGCGTTTATGCAGCACCAGGGCCTGGGAGCAGCCAAGGTTCAGGGCTCTGGGGGCTCTCCCACAGGGAGGCTTCACTTGTCTGGGAAGGGGGTGGGTGCTGAGCTGGGGGAGGCATCAGCACTTCACTGCTTGGCTGCAGTGCCCAGCTCCAGGGGATAACAGGCACCTCCTCAGTCCTGTCCCTCTCCAGCCCCACAGAAATCCCAGGAATGTCACAGCAGTTCACTCACCAAGAGCATCCTGTTAACTTTGCAGAGCCCAGGAGCAGGGGGGAAACTCAGCTCTTCTCTCTGTTCCATGGATGAGGGTCCCTGGGAAGCCCCAAGGCAGGAGTTCCCCAGGGTGCTGGTGGCAGGGACAACCCAGCTGTGGGTGCACAGCTGGACTGCAGACAGATGTTGCTGTTCTGGGTTTTAGGATTAGGGCTAATTAGCTCAGAAAGTGAAGTTACCTTTTGTCTCCAAAGCTTGTTGCTGTGCCCCTTCTATTATTCCCTGATTTCTGGGTATGAAATCTCCTCTGCACATATTTGTGGGAACATAATGAAGTCATGGATTTTCCAAGCTGCTGGCACCTGCCTGCATTCCTTCTTCCTGCCCTGTCCCATAGGAGACAGAGCCCAGCCCAGGCTCTGCATCCTTCAGGAAGTGTCTGAGGTGCCTGAGCACATGGAAGTGCCAAGAACGAAGAGGAAAGGAAAGAAAAATGTCCCTCCTTGTCTTCCAGATTGGCCAAACAAAAACTGGGGCGTGGAAAGCCCCACAATATCACCATGAATGACACAACTTGTGGCCAATCGCTCTGCCTGTGTGTCCTGGACACAGGAAAGGTGTGATAAACCAGAAAGCTAAAACCATACAAAGTGCAG
This sequence comes from Lepidothrix coronata, assembly GCF_001604755.1. Lineage (NCBI taxonomy): Eukaryota > Metazoa > Chordata > Aves > Passeriformes > Pipridae > Lepidothrix > Lepidothrix coronata. The sequence goes on from NW_016690360.1 coordinate 1,305,760, forward strand.
GAAGTTGAGTTGACCCTTTCCCAGATGGGTGAGATGGAATCAGATCAGATTCACCAAACCTTGTCTGTCTCAACATCCCCAGAGACCTGGAGCTGCCACCCCCACAGGCAATAAAATGCTGCTTGGAACCAAGAACAACCAGAAATTATTAGTGTCTTTGGTACATCTCAGCCACCACAGCACTGAAACAAGCAGGTTAACAGCAGCTACACCAACTTGTCCAGGGATATGAGGTGCCCTAGAGCAGAGCAAGGCTTTCAGTGACAGCCCAACTCTGAAAGGAGGGGAAAAAACTCATTTTCAAATGCCCTGGCAAAAATCAATTTACAGGTTTTGAAGAGAAACAATCTCAGGTGGAGTCCTGGCCTCAGAGCTCCCAAAGAGCAGAGGGACAGAAGCCTGAATGAGTGCACAGTCCCTGTGCTTTTCCAAGCCATCATTTCAAGGGGGAAGGGTTTCTGAGTGAAAAAGAGGAGGTTTAGATGGGATATTGGGAGGGAATTGGTGGCTGTGAGGGTGGGGAGGCCCTGGCA
>NW_016690360.1:1306624-1324523 GCF_001604755.1 Lepidothrix coronata
TGTGGCTGCCCCTGGATCCCTGGAAGTGTCCAAGGCCAGGCTGGAGCATCCTGGGCTGGTGGAAGGTGTCCCTGCCCATGGCAGGGGTGGCACTGGACGAGCTTTAGGGTCCTGTCCAATACAACCTCTTCATGGCTGTAGGACAGCCAGGGGTACCAGCTGGGTGCTGCTGGGGTCCCCCCGTCCCTGCAGACCCCAGCACAGCCTGAGAGCTCTGGGGGGGCCGTGTGAGGGGAGCCCAGGCTGTGCTTCCCTGTGCTTCCCTGCAGCAGCTCCAGGCAGGGATCCCTGCGGGTCCTGGGAGCGGGAGGGCTGTAATTACAGAGATAACTCACTCCATGTCACCCAACAATGATACATGAAAATGCTACATAAACCCGTCTATCTGCTGCTCTGGATTTATCTTTCTGCCTCTCTATTTATTTCCTCCCCCATCCTATTGCTCGGGACCGAGCAGGAGCTGCAAATGCCAGCTTCTGGAAATGCAATTTGTTTTGATTCCCAACATCTCCCAAAATATCTCGGTGACCTCTTGATTTTTTATTTTTTTTTCAATGAATTATGATAATGATGATTTTTACTTATATTAACAAACTGCAGCAACTCAACACGGCCAGTAAATATAGATATATATAAAAAACCCAACCAAATATACACACATTACTTCTTTTTTTAATTAAGGAGGCCTTAAAACAGTATCAAACAGGGGGGGTTTTCTCATTGTTGCTTTTCTAAAAGGCATCAGTACCAAATTTCTACCCTAATTATAACAATGCTCCTGCTAATGAAAGAATTCATTTGCCTCCTCTAATCAGCTGGTTGGGAATTGCAGCTGATCCGTGTGGAGGAGGGGCTGCCAGGAAGGGCTGCAGGAGCCAACTCCCAGTTTCCAAGGTACCTCTGGAATTAGGAAGCCACATCCTCCACAGGAGCTGTAAGTTGGTGGTGCTGCTGAGAACCCCATGGCAGTGCTGGGCTGGGCTCCCTGGAGTCCTGGAGACCTTCCTGGCTCTGCTTCCAGGAGGGGGAACCCTGAGGGGAAACCACTGCTGATGGAAAGTGAGGTCAGAGCTCATCAGGCTGCTCTTGTTTCATTTTTCCTGGGGACAAAACAGAGATGTGGAGCCTCAAAGGTGGCTTCTCCCAGTCCCTGGAAGGTCCCAGGCAGCAGAAGTGCAGGCTCTGGGCAGCCCAGGGGATTTGGGGTGTTCCTGCTCCCTGTGCAGAGCCCAACTCTGCCTCCTTGGGGTGCTTTGGGGTGTTTGTGTTCCTCGGTGGGCTTTGAGGTATTTGTCCTCTCTGATGGGCTGTGGGGTCCCTCTGCTCAGGGTCCAGGGCTGCATAAACCCACTCAGGCTCCCTGATGGGCTGTGGGGTGTTTCTGTTCCTCTATGGGCTGTGGGGTGTTTCTGCTCCCTGAGGGGTATTGGATGTTTCTGCTCTTGGCTGGTATTTCAGGTATTTCTCCTCTCTGATGGGCTTGATGGGTTTTTCTGCTCCCTTTGATGATGACTTTGGGTGTCCCTGTTCCTTGAGGAGCCATGGGGTCCCTGTGCCTGGGGTGCAGCTCTCTCAGTGGCACACACACAGCTCTCTCAGTGGCACACACAGCTCTCAGTGGCACACACTCAGCTCTCTCAGGGGCACACACAGCTCTCTCAGTGGCACTCTCAGTGCCACACTCAGCTCTCTCAGGGGCACACACAGCTCTCTGTGGCACACACAGCTCTCTCAGGGGCACACTCAGCTCTCTCAGGGGCACACTCAGTGGCACACACACAGCTCTCTCAGGGGCACACTCAGTGGCATACACAGCTCTCAGTGGCACACAGGTCTCTCAGTGGCACACACAGCTCTCTCAGTGGCACACTCAGCTCTCTCAGTGGTACACTCAGCTCTCTCAGTGGCACACTCAGCTCTCTCAGAGCAGCATTCCAGGCCCCTCTGATGGCACACCCAGAGTGTTTGTGCAGCAGCTCCTTCCAGTGATGACACTGGTGGTGGCAGCTCCATCTCCTTCCGCTGCCTCCCTCCCCCCCAAGCCCCTCTGTCCTTTCCCTTCCCTATTCCCAGCCTTTAAGGGGCTGAGTCTGTGCCAGCAGAAGGAGCCAACGTGTTCCCAGTGCTCTCGAGGCTCTGGGGCTGCAAAGAGCTCCCAGTGAAATGTGTGTGCTCACACCAGACACGACTGTCACCGGCCTGCCAGAACCATCAGCAGCACTTGATCTTCCCAGCACAGGGGATATGCCTCACTTAGTTATTTTTATCCCAAAGCCTTTTATTTTTAATTTTTTTTTCCCTTTTATTTTGGGGGCTGGGCTGGGGAAGGAGACTTTGTTTCCCCTACACCACATGGAAGAAAAATCACACGGGCCTGGTGGGCACATTATGTTCCCAGTGAGGAGCTTTGGCATCTCTGTGAGATGCTTTTTGAAAGCAAGAGACAACCTCTCACCCTGCCTATCCCCCTGCCACCCTTTGGATGAGCTTTAAATGAGTCTGAGCCAGCTGGGAAGTGCAGGAAAGGGAAAACCTACCCGGCATCAAGAGGGAGCTGTAACTCAAGGATGAGCTGAGCAAGACAGGAGGTGTTTGCTGTGCCAAACCTCTGCTGAAGCAACCCAGGAGGGCCCTGCAGCCCCTGGAGCTCCACAGGTAGAGCTGGCTGGCTGCAGTGGCCCTGGGGGAGGGAAAGGTGCCCTTCCTCTGAGTCACAGCTCATTATCCCCTCCCCTGTTCTCTGGGAGGTCCAGGGGATTCCCTGGAGGGTGGGCTGGGGACAGGGTGCAAAAGAAGCAGCAGGAAGGTGAGTCACAGCAGCAGCACATTCCCTGTCTCTCTGGACATCTCCCTGGGTCCTGGCTGCTCTCCAGCTGTGCTCGGGGTCTCACCCAGGAGGACGATGTTGGCATCTCCACAGGGGATCAGAGGCTGCAGAAAGGACCTGGCCCACCTGAGGGACCTGGAGGCAGAGCCCACTTTCCTGCCTGCAGGAGAGGAGCAGCACAGCAGCTCCTGCCAGGCCCCTCTGCCCCTCCTGCTGCCCATCCCTCCCTGGGAGGGTGGGGAGGCCCTGGCACAGGTTGGGCAGAGAAGCTGTGGCTGCCCCTGGATCCCTGGAAGTGTCCAAGGCCAGGTTGGAGCAACCTGGGCTGGTGGAAGGTGTCCCTGCCCATGGCAGGGGGTGGGACTGGGTGATCTTTAAGGTCCCTTCCAACCTAAACCACTCTGTGATTTTATGATATATTCCAATAAATTTCAGGGAAGATCAGGGAGATTCCTCAACTTCTCCATGCAGAAGTGTTTTGAGAAGGCAACACAGCCACAGACTTTGTCTTCCTCCACTGATGTTGCCCTTTGCAAGGGTCCTGACAGCCACCTTTAGGCACAGACACAGGGACCAAGAGGAAATTTTCTTCAAGAACCAGAACAGGCCCTGCCAGGCCAAGCACCCCCTGGCTCCCCAGCTCTGGGAGCATGGTCAGATTGTAAAGCCACAGATTATTTTTGGTTGGACTTGATGATCTCAGAGGTCTTTTCCAGCCTCAGTGACTCTGTGGCTGCAGCAGCTGCTTCCTGCTGCCCAGGATCCTCCCTGGCACAGTGCTGAGCCTGCAGCTCCTGCTGCCCAGGATCCTCCCTGGCACAGTGCTGAGCCTGCAGCTCCTGCTAAAGCAGCACCAGGAAGAGCAGCCCTGGAGCTGGGATGTGGCTGGGGGTGCAGGAGGCTGTGATTTCATCCCCCACCCCCAGGAACAGCCCCAGGAACCACCTGTGTCCCAGGGAAATCCTCTGAGACCAAGTGGGAGAAACAGGAGGAACCAGCCCAGAGCTGTGAATCCAGGGGGGGATCCCCACAGCTTCACAGACACAGAGAGAGGCTAAATTCATCTCCTGAATTATTCCCTGGGAATTTCTGCTCTGTTCTAGCAGACACACACTCAGCAGCTCTATAAGAGGGAAATTCAGTTATATCATAGTGGTTAGACACGTATCCATTACACACAGCAGTTGTTAATCTTCAGTGAATGTGTTTAATAATAGCTATTTATGTACCATACATTAACTACCCCTTTTAAGCTTCAATTGAATGCATATTTGAGACCCTTAATTCAAAGCACTACTTAAAGCTGAGGCTCTGAATCAGGGTAGGAAGGATTTTGAAAGAGGGGTGTTTAAGTAGTTTGGAATAAAGAAAACCTTTAAAAAAGCACCCCAAGACATCTAAAGAGGTTTCTTGCACTTGGAATCCCTCCTGGCTGCAGACTGGAATCAGGATCCGTGGGCAAAGGGAAGTGGGAAGCAAATGAGAGAGATTTCTGGGTGCCCTGGGGGCACAGGAGCCCCAAGGATCACAGCCTTCCTCTGGGATGAGCCAGGCTCTGCAGCTGCCCTCGGGCACCGAGGGATGCCCTGGGCACTGGGAATGTCCTGTTGGCAGCTCTGCTCCTGCCTGGAGCCAACTGCAGCCCGGGGTGTGTGGGGAGGGTGGGGAAGCACTGTGGGACCTCCAGCCCTGCAGATAAACCCACCACAAACCTTCCTAGAAAGGGAAGGATAAAAAAAAAGGACAGATTCCCAGAGAACTGCTGAAGTGCAGGTACCCCCCAGGGCTGCCCAGGGCACTGGGGCCGGGGGGATCCTGGGGCCAGGGGTGATGCTGGGCTAGAACAGCCTCAAACAACCCAAAAACGATCCCCTGCTGGTTTTGTCTGAATCAGCTCCTCCATCTGCGGGTGATCCACAACCCTCAGAGCAGGCGGGGGGGGGGGGGGGGGGGGGGGGGGGGCAGAGGTGGGAGAAATAAAGGATCAAAGAGGGCCCCAGCTGTGAGTCAGGGGCACTGGAACCCCCACCCCAGAGAGAGCAGACGTGGGCCAGAGTGCCTCCTTCTGTCCTGCACCAAGGGGCTCCTTCTCCAGCCTTCCTGCTCCTTGACAGCCTCCAGCCCCTCCTGCTGTTCCCCTCCCCAGCTCTTCCCAGCCCCACCAGTTTTTCCCTGTTTTTCTGGCTGTTTCCTAACTCAGCCAAGCCACGGCTCCTGCTCTGCTCTGGATCCATGCCTTGGAGAGGGACATGGCATCAAGGCATCCTGAAGGTTGGACAGTCTGAACTGGCCTTCTGTGTGGGGGTTCTCTGGGGTCTGATACTCTGGTTCGGATCCCGTTGCTTCAGCCTGGAGAAGAGAAGGATCTGGGGAGATCTCAGAGCCCCTTCCAGGGCCTAAAGGGGCTCTAAGAGAGCTGGAGAGGAACTGGGGACAAGGGATGGAGGGACAGGGCAAGGGGGAATGGCTTTAAGCTGAAGGAGGGCAGGTTTACATTAGATATTAGGAAGAAATTCTTCCCTGTGAGGGTGGGGAGGCCCTGGCACAGGTTGGGCAGAGAAGCTGTGGCTGCCCCATCCCTAGAAGTGTCCAAGGCCAGGTTGGACGGGGCTTGGAGCAACCTGGACTGGTGGGAGGTGTCCCTGCCCATGGCAGGGGGTGGGACTGGATATTTTGGGTCCTTTCCAACCCAAACCACTCTGTGATTCTGTGATTATCTGATTCTATTTTTCACCAACTTGAATTTCCCTTCCTGTTTTATGACACCTCTTGGTCTCCCAGCATCTGCCCCGTTGGTTCAGGCTGGCCCTGAGCCCAGGCCCACCAGTTTCTCTCCTCCTGGGGCAAAAGCAGGTGCTCAGGGACCTGTGCAAGGACAGGGCTGGCCCACAGTGACCATCTCCTGATGTGCAGCCAAAGGAGCCTCAGAATCAACATCCCTTGGTGAGTTTTCCTGCTGTGAACCTGCCCATGGAGTTGGACATTTTCACTCTGTACCACGGGAAGGGACACCTGCTGTTGAACATGAACGTGGTTCCATCAGTTCCTGCTCCTTGTGCTGGAAATTGAGGAGCCAGCCCCAGTCCCCCCTCTGGGCCATCCAGGGTTTCATCACCCCCTGTCACACTGCACATCCCTCAGGAGACGGGGCCAGAACTCCCCGAGCTTGAAGGCAGAGCCCACCAGGGATTTTCACAGGGATAGGCTGACAGCTGGTCTTTATATTTCTGGTCTTCATTCCTTTCCTAATAAATCCTAACATTTGATTTGCTTTTCCGAAGCACTGCCGAGCACAGAGATGACATTTTCAAAGCTGCCTCTATTATACCACCGAGATCTTGTTCTTTAGCAGTGACAGGCAGCTCACAGGGCTTTATTTAATTCATAAAGTTAGGACTGTATTTCCCATGTAAGTTAGTTTTCATTTATCTACACTGAATTTTATCTGCCATTTTGTCACCAGTCACTTCACTTCGTATCACAAAGTCTTTCTGCAGCCCTTGTCTTTACTACCAAAATAATTCAGTATCTCCAGCTGAAGGTATCATTGCACAAACTGAAAATTGATGCAAATGAGCCATCTGTGGTGGCATCCACACAGCTAAACCAGGTCAGCCTCAGGAGGGGTGTGGGAGCAAACCCCCACATCATCCTCCACATGACACCAGAGTTCCCAGCACCCTGGCTGAGGGTTCAAACCTCTCCTCAGCTCAGACCTATCCAGGCAGGACTCAGGGCTGGGGCTCTGGGCAGAACCTCCAAGGCTCTCACAGGCCTGGCTGGGCATGACCTTCCTTGTCACTCCCAGATTTCTGCCTGGATTTGGGTCCCTGACTCTTCCCAAGGTGCTGCTGGAAGGACCCGTGGTCCCAGCAGGGCCTCCTGATGAACCCTGGGAGCAGGAGCAGGAGCAGAGGGAAGTGCAGGGAGCTGGGGCTGAGGGAGGGGGCAGAGGACATGGTGTCTGGTGCTTTTCCTTGAGCCCAAGGCAGGGCTGGGCCTTCCTGGGCCATCCCACAGATCACTCTGCAGTGTCACACCCTGCTCTGGTGGAAGGTGTTCCTGACCACGGCAGGGGTGGAACAAATCAGCCTTAAGGTCTCTTCCAACCCCAACCATTCCATGATTCTATGATTTTGAGGAGCCAGGTGGGAGGCTGGGATAGAACATCCCACCCTGCCCAGCCAGGGCTGAACTTAAGGTGCTTTTTAATTTATAAATCTGGGGGTTCCTGCAGGGGATGTCCCAGGGCATGGGCAGTGGGAACAGGCACTTGTGCCAAGTGTTCTGCTCCAAACACCTCAGGGCAGGGCTGGGTTTCCATCCTATGCTGGTGCCACGGCCAGCACGTGGACTCCTGATGGTGCCAGTCCCTGACAGCCTGGAGTCCAAGGAGAGAGAGCTTTCTCCTGAAAGCCCACAGCCCACAAGTCCAAAGCAGGGTGAGAAGTTTAAAGGAGGAGTATTTTTCACCAGAAAGGTGTGAAACTGCCCCAAACTGCCTCGCCCACAACCTCAGAGCATGGCAGACCCAGGGAGGAGCAGAGCCCAGCACCTTTGTCAACCAGCCTGTCACCTCCAGGGGTGCTCTGCTGTGCCCTCCCACATCTCCTTGGGTGCTTCCCTTCCCACAGCCCGTGGGCCACCAGGGAGTCCCAACCCCGTGGGTGAGGAGAGGGCCCCAGGCCAGGGAGGGGCTGTGGGGCACAGCTCTGGGCACAGACTGAGCCCATGGACATCCTGCAGAGCTTCACTCTCTCCAGGCCTTTCAACTCCAACCACACGTGAGAAATCCCTTGGCTCCCATAAATGCCAGGAAAGGAGCAGGAAAACCCTGCTGGAGCCAAGGCACTCAAGGGATGGATGGAGCAGGATGGAGGGGACGTGTCTCCAGAAACTCTTATCTGACATTCTGGGGCAGCAGCAGGTTTTCTTCTCCACCCCTGAGGCTCTGAGGACAGGGCAGGGGGTGCAGCAATGGGCAGCCTCACTGCTGGGTGGAGAAGGGGAAGGGAAAACCATTCCCTCTGGTGTGACCCAGGGCTGCTCTAGACAAGGAGGAAGATGAAGGGCTGGAGGTTTGGCCTTTCTCTTCCTCTGCAGTGGTGCCAGATCTGGGAATGAGCTGGGGACACAAAGCACAGGTTTAGCAGCAGCAGTGTCAGGGCTGCAGTCCCACAAAGGAGGTTCTCCCTGGGACTTGTGTCCCCAGACATCGTCTCTGACGGCAGCTGGGTGACAGCAGGGGAGGTGCTGTGGAACTTCTGCAGTTGGCCCCCAGTGCCTGGCACAGAAATGAGGGATATCCCTCAGCTGTCCCCCTGCAGCAGGAGCTGAGGGTGTCCCTGGTACCCCCCGAGAGGCTCAGTGGGGCAGCAGGTCAGGTTTGCTCCAGGGTGGATTAGAACACTCCTGTCCCACCCACCTGCCTGCAGGGAACTGGCTGGTCCTCAGTGGCCATCAAAGGGCACAGGGCAAGACCCCCAGGAGCAGAGAGCTGCTGGCACTGCTCCAGGGAATGGTTCCTGCTGGGGGTGCCAATGGGTACCAGCTTGGATGAGAGGGGGGAGCAGGGCCAGGCGTGGATTCGAGATTCCTGGTGAGGATGTGGAAGGAGCATCACCTGAGTCCCCCCAGCCCTTCTCTGGTCCCATGTCTGCTCTGCCCAGAGCAATTCCAGAGCAATCCCCTGAGCAAACCCCTGAGCAATCCCCCTGCTCTCTCCTTCTCTCCCTCTGTTTCTGCCCCTGTGGCTGTGCTGAGCTGCAGGCAGAGGGGCTGAGGGGGGCACAGGTCCTGCCCCAACTGCCAGGGGCTGTGACCACCAGCTCGGGCACTGCAGGGCCAAGGCAGAGCTGCTGCCCAAGGAGGATGCCTGGAACAGCCTTAAAGCCATCCCAGAATCACAGAATCACTGAGGTTGGAAAAGCCCTCCCAGCCCATGGAGTCCTCCCTGTGCCCATTCCCCACCTCATCCCCCAGCCCAGAGCACTGAGTGCCACAGCCAGGCCTTCCCTGGGCACCTCCAGGGCTGGGACTCCACTACCTCTCTGAGAGCCCATTCCAATGTTCAACAACCCTTTCCATGAAGAAATTCCTCCTGTTGTCCAACCTGAGGCATCACCTCAGCCTGTTTCAGGCTGTGCTTGGGGCTGACTGGTCAGAGTTGTGGGTCACACCCGTGTCATGGATGGTGTCATGCCAGGGGCCCTGACTCCCTGGGAACAAGGATCTGGTTGGCATGGTCCTGTGGGGACTGGGAAGGAGCCAGAGCTGGCACGTTGTGCTTGCTTTGCTCTGTGCTTCCCATTTGAGGCCGCTGGGAAGCTGGGCAGGAAGGGACCTTTCCTGCTGCAGGTATTTGTGTCTGGGAAAACAGCCCTCCTCGCCTGTCCTTGCCAAAGATCAGGGCAGGAAAAGCTGCAAGGACAATGTGGTTTGATTTCCTGGCCAGGAGGGAGCAGACCCTGCAGTGAGATGTCCCAGGGACAGAAGAGCTGGGAGTGACAGAGGTTCCCCACAGCCAGAAGGAGCTGGTGGAGGGTTTCTCTCTCTGCCTGTTCACACTCAGCTCCCTCTCCCAGCTTGTCTGGCTGCACCCTCCAGCTGACACTCTGCCTTGGTCTCCAGCCAAGGCCCTTGGGGTGTCCCTTCCTAAGGCACTTCCAAACTCAGACAGGTCAGATATTAATGTTGCCTTGGATTTAACAGTGATGAAGACCTTGCCCATCTCCCCTCTCCCTTCACACAACACGTTTCCAGCACCTCGGGCCATCCTTGGAGTTATTGGCTGATAATTTCCAAACTTGCCACCACACTTTGAAAAACATGGACCCCTGGCACAGGCAGGGTGTGGATTGCCTTGGTCAGCTGTGTCCAAAGGAAATCCATGTCCAAAAGTAATGGCACACCCAAAGCCAATTCCATGGCCCTGCTGCCAAGAGCAGTGTCAGGTCTGGCAGCTGCCTCGTGGTGTCTTCTGATTTCTTCATTATCCACAACACCCATGTCAAGGTTTTATTTTGTAGGACAAAATCACCTCTCTTTGTAAAAGCAAAATTCTTCCTTGGAAGGGGGTTTTGCCCTTTTTTAGAAATATAAAAATTGGAATTTTTTATTTTTTTTGTGCAACAAGAGCTGCATGGAAAAGAGATTTCTCTGAGTTCATTTGCAAACTGTGCATTTGTTTGTTTGTTTTTAATGTTATTCAAGCCTGGAAAAAAGATAAAGGTTTTCCAAATTATTGTCAAATTGATTTTCAAAGGGTTTGGAGTCAACATTTCGTTTGACAGTATCGGAATATTTCGCTTCAATCAAGCCTTTGGGTTTTTCCAAACTAAATGAAAGGGAGTTTTTAAACTGAAGAACATTTCAGACCCAAAAAATCAAAACATTTCATTCTGAACATGTCAAAATGGCCATTTTAAATGTTTTCACACGTTTTTTTCCCTCCAACAAACAAAATTGGGCAAAATCACCATCATTTTACAGAACACTTCAGAGCTGACACACACTCGTGTTTCCACCATGGAAAAACTCGCGTGGAACAAAATTCCATAATCTGCTCTCCCAGGGTGGCACTGGGGGGGGAACAACTCCAAGAATGCAAATGTTGGAATTCTGAAGCAAATACTCATTCATCCCTTCTCTGGATAAACAGCATTTCCAAGTCCTGGTTTTTGTTCCAGGGGCATGGCCAGCCCACGTGGGAGCTCTGCCTGGGCACAGGGACTGCTCTGCAGGGCTTGGACTGGGCAGCTGCCCCTCTGGTCACATCATAGGATCACAGAGTCAGCTGGGTTGGAAGGGACCTCCGAGATCATCCAGTCCAACCCTTGATCCAACCCCGCCGTGGTTCCCAGCCCATGGCACTGATGCCACATCCAGTCTGTCCTTAAACACCTCCAGGGACGGAGAATCCACCCCCTCCCTGGGCAGCCCATTCCAATGGCTGAGCACCCTCTCTGGAAAGAAATTCTTCCCAATATCCAACCTAAACCTCCCCTGGCACAGCTTCAGACCCAGCCCTCCTGTCTTGCTGAGAGTTGCCTGGGAAAAGAGACCAACCCCCCCCCAGCTCCCCCCTCCTGTCAGGGAGTTGCAGAGAGTGAGGAGGTCTCCCCTGAGCCTCCTCCTCTCCAGGCTGAGCCCCCCCAGCTCCCTCAGCCTCTCCTCACAGCACTTGTGCTCCAGTCCCTTCCCCAGCCTCGTTGCCCTTCTCTGGACCTGCTCCAGCCCCTCCATGTCCTTCCTGAGCTGAGGGCCCAGAACTGGACACAGCACTCCAGGGGTGGCCTCACCAGCGCTGAGTCCAGGGGCAGAATCACTTCCTTGGACCTGTTGGCCACCCTGTTCCTGAGCCAGGCCAGGATCCATTGGCCCTCTTGGCCACCTGGGCACACTCTGGCTCCTGTTCAGCTTCCTGGCAGGTCCCTCTCTGTCTGGCTGCTCTCCAGCCACTCTGTCCCCAGCCTGTAGTGCTGCAGGGGGTTGTGGCCATCACCCTGAGAACTGTCCTTCCCTTCCTGGCCAGAGTCCATTGGCCTCATTCCAGCAAAAGATGAGACAGAAAAACACCTTGGCACAAATCTAAACACCATGGTGGCTCAATGGTCACCAAAGGGGTGTGTTCCTCCTGAGCAAATCCCTCCCCACAGAGAGGGGCACCTCCCAGGGCTGGATGTTCATCCTGGCGGGGCTCTGGCAGTCCCTGGGCAGCTGCACTGCTGCACCCCTGGGTGCATAGGGGTGGCCACGAGATAGGACTGAGCACCCTCCAAATAGTGACACTCCAAGGCTGAGCTTAATTCACCTCCACAAACCCACCCAAGGTGGCTCTGGGTGTGCGACTGACCCACACCTGCTCTCCAGGAGCTCACAGGATCGCAGAGAATATGCTGAGCTGGAAGGGACCCACAAGGATCGAGTCCAACCCCTGGCCCTGCACAGACACCCCAACAATCCCACCCTGGCCCTCAGAGCATTGTCCAAACCCTCCTGGAGCTCTGGCAGCCTTGGGGCTGTGCCCACTGCCCTGGGGAGCCTGGGCAGTGCCCAACCAGCCTCTGAGGAAGAACCTTTTCCTCAGATTCATCCTTTTCTCCCCCAAGGTTCCTGCCACTGTCTCTTGGCTTCCCCAAGGGGCACCTTGTGGCACCAGCTCCACATCCCCTGGCATGAGCTGCCCAGCTCTGCCCTGGCACAGCAGGGCTGCTCCCCAGCTGCCTTGGTGATTGATTTATGGAGTGTGGGATTAAAGGCTGGAGCTGGAACAGGGAGCTTTGAAATGAATGAAATTGCAAAGAGGATTTGTGAGTGTGACTGAGCTGCTCCAGCAGTGACACCGAGCAGGGACTCTGTGCCAGGGGGGGAGGACAGAGGGGCTGCAGAGGAAGCTGGGGCACAGGGCCAGGAGTGAGTGGGATGGACAGGCAGAATCCCAGTCTTCTTTTCCTGGTGTGCAGTAAAAGAAATCATAGAACTGTAGAACATTCTGAGGTGGAAGAGACCCACCAGCATCATCCAGTCCAACCCCTGGCCCTGCACAGGGCACCCCAACAATCCCACTGTGCTGAGAGCAGTGTCCAAACCCTCCTGGAGCTCTGGCAGCCTTGGGGCTGTGCCCCCTGCCCTGGGGAACGTGGTAAATGACCAACATACACAAAAGGGTCTTATTGATCAGCGTGGACTTGCCTTGATTAAGTCAGGTACATAATGGGTGTGAGAACCTCTCCTCCCGAGGGCTCTGTGCTCTCCAGGTCCCTGCTGTGTGGGAACATGCCCCCCTTGGTTCCCCGGGGTGGACAGACCCTGTCTCACTGCAGGGCAGCAAAAACATTGGAAAGGAACTGCCAACCCCCTTCAGCCACCTGCTGTTGTGCTTCTGACACCTCAGCAGTGGGGCCTCCACTGGCCTTGAAGGTTCCCAATTGTTTCTGGAGGGTGGGACACCCCCACTGCTCAAAGGGGAGCCCACACTCTTCACCACCAAGGACACTTTGCAGTTCCAAATGGACCTGCCACTGCCCCGAGCATCCTGGGGCTGGGGCTGTGGGAATGGGAGCTCTGGTTCTCTTCCTGAAATGTCAGGGGTTACATTTTGCCCTGAGCTCCTCACATACTGCAGGAGTAGGACCCTGTGCCTGAGTGTTTGTGTCACACTGGGCACCTGAACAGGTGTGGGAGGTTTTCTGTGCTGTTTGAGCAATGCCCAAACCCACCATTCCATCGCTCCTGGTGCACTCTGTGTCTGTCCTCAAACTCCAGCAGAAGCAGCCCCGGGATCCAGGGTAAGTTTGGCTTCTCCCATGGCCTTGAACTCCTGTGGATCCTGCAGCAGGATACAGGTGGGAAAGGGAGTGGATATAAGTGCTTTTAGCCCAATAAAGAGGAGGCTGTTGCTGTCCCCCCCTTGCAGCAAGGCTCGGGCACAGCGGTGGGAGCAGCAGCAGAACCCCCGGGGGTCCCGAACGGGGCAGTGCCCGGCTGAGCAGAGGGAGCCCAGCCCGGGGACAGGCCGGGGGAGGGCTGAACGTGCCTTTGCTGCCATCCAGCTCGGCAGCTCGGCAGCGACAACCAGCCCCCGGCCAGCCCCGGCACAGCGGGACACGCTGATCGAAGCCCGATGGATCGAGGAAGATCAAAGCTCCCCTTTTATCTCGCTCTCCCTTCTGCCTCCTTCCACAGCTGGAGGGCGTGTGTTCCCCTGCTTTGTAGATGCTCCATCTCCTTCTTTAAATTTTCACTTCAAGCCTTCCTTTCTTCTCCGGCGCGCAGCGAGTCCTCCCCGGGTGCGCCGCTGTGATGCCCGTGGAGGATCCCATTCGGAGGCATAAATTACACGGCCCCGCTCGCCGAGCGGCTTTTTCAGGTAGCACTTGGTGTTAAGTGCACATTAACCAGCCCTGATCGGCGGCAGCATCACAAAGAGCGGCTCGGGGGGACACCCCCGTGCCTGGTGCTCATTAGGATCGGTGTCACAGCAGAGCCCAGAGCGGGATGAAGGCTGAGCCCCCCCTCCCTTCTGCTGCTGGGGCTGCCATTACCTAATTGGATCCAATGTAACATATTAGAGAGCACATTAGGGCATGACACAAATTGGGTTTGGCTCTTTCTCAGTGAAGGAAGGGGCCTCAGTTCGGGTAATGAGCACAGAGGGAGGGAAGTGCCTGGGCGTCCCTGTCACCTCCCCTCTCCGGGGGACATCCAGGCTGGAGCACCCACCCCGAGCAAACCACATGCTTCTGTTGAGCACTTTCATCTGCAAAATGGGGGGGAAGTGCTGCTTGGGCAGCCCCCCCAGCTAGCTGAGGAGGGGCTCATAGTCCACCCTGGTCTGCAGGGTCATGTCCCAGCCCCAGGCCCTCCCCCTGGTGCTGAGGGATGCACTGAGCCACGGGCAGGGGCCTGGGGCTGAGGAAAACATCCCAGAATATCCCTGGCTCTGGCACTGGGGGCTGAGGCCTGGGGTCAGTTCTTCCTGCAGTAGGAGACCTTTAGGGCTGCAGAGGGTTCCTGCTGCAGACCAGAGATGCTGCAGCCAAACCTGGGCAGTGTCTGACCCAGACGAGTCCCAGAGGACTGTGTTCCAGACTGTTCAACCCAAAAGCTGCAGCTCTTCAGCCCATCCTACCATTGCCTTGGCCCTTTCCCCAGGATCCTGCAGAGCCAGGGAGCTCCTCTGGGATCCCCTCAGAGGCCCCAGCAGAGACACAGGGACAGAGGGTGTCACAGCCCCTGACACCGGGGCAGTCACCAGCACCCTTTGCTCCTCTTGAAGAAGCTCTTTGGTCACCACCAGCACGAGCAGAGTCAGTCTGTGCTGTGCAGGAAGAGGGTTAAAGTGCTTAATGTTTACTGTGCTCACAGTAACTGCAGCTGATGGTGTTCATATGCACATCCAACCTGTTTTAATATCTCATGGCAATGAGCTCTGCAGCTTGAACCACACGCTGCATAAAAACTTGTATTGGTTCCGAATTTACTGCCTTTTAATTTCCTGCATTATGATTTTCTACATTTCCTGAGTTTAATTTCTTGCAATCCTTATCTTCTCATCACTGTCCAAGATCAAATCTGGGGTGTATTCTTCTTACTGGTGTGACTAAAAATACCACACAGCCAGGTATCCCTGCAATACTTTGTGACACATTTGCACCTTCAGCTTTTTTTTTTGCCCCAACAACAACGAAAAAAAAAAAAAAAAAAAAACCAAAAACCTACAACAAAATATGAAGGAACATCGAAAAATCCCAAGCAAAGTACAGCGGATCAGCTGCTGCAGATGGGGACAAAACTGCTTAAGATTCTCCTGTTTGAGCAACAAAACACAGAAATTGGTGGTGCAGGGAGTGCTTTGAGCAGACACACACTGTGAGAACAGTGTTTCTTTAGAGATGCTGGGGGAAGTCAGAACCAACAGAGCTCTAAGAGGTCTCCTCAATTTACAGGTCTTTCCACCTCCCTTTCTGGCTGCTGAGCCCCTGTGACACAAAGTCTTGCTCCAAGGGGCAGATGGCAGAAGTGCTCAGCAGAGACCAGACTTGTCCTGTGCTCTGGGAGCAGGCTCTGCTCAGCCCCTGCCCTGGGGAGGTGACACCAGCCAGGCCCAGCCTGGAAGGTGTGTGGGCTGTGTGGGTGCAGCCCTGAGCCTGCCCATGGACACCAGCATGGGCAGAGCCTGCCAAGGGTGCAACCAGCCAAGAGAACCCTCCTTGTCTGGGCTCACCCCCTTCACCCCTCCTGCTCCCAGCACCACATGCCACCACCCAGGCTCCCTCCTGTCCTCAGTTTTAACAGAGGAGCATGACATGGTGAGCCCAGTGTCACCTGTCTTGGTGCCACGCTGGTCCCACTGCCCTGACTGAGGGGTCTGGAGCAGAGCAGGGGCTGGATGCTCACCAAGGTGCTCCAGGACACAAGTGAGGCAGCAGGGAGTGGTGGTACAAGGCAGCATGGGCAGGGGAGCAGGAAATGCATCTCTGAATAGAATATATATCTCTGGATAGAATATATATCTCTGGTTAGAATATATATCTCTGGACTAGAATCTGGGGTCACAACATTGTTGGTCTCAGCCCCAAGGCTGCCAGAGCTCCAGGAGGGTTTGGACAATGCTCTGAGGGATTGTTGGGGTGTCTGTGCAGAGCAGGACTTAGACTGGATGGTCCCTGTGGGTCCTTCCAGCTCAGGCTATTCTGTGATTCTGTGATTCTGTGAGTGTGAGCTGCCAGAAGGACACAGACTTGGCCTCCTCTCCACAGGGCCGGGCTGAGGAGCAGGTCCTGGATGCTGGCAGGGAAGATGAGGGGCCCCCGCTGAGCACTGTGACACGATGCTAAAGTGTTCTGAGAGATCTTCCTCCCCAGCCCAGGCAGCTAATGGCTGGTTTATGTCCTGAAGCGTGAGGGTTTAGGTCCCCTGCAGATTTTTATCCCATTTAATGTAACTGTAGATATCCTCTGTATTCATATAAATGAATAATCCTTTCGGAATCCTTCTAAGCACTTTGCTTTAGCAGCCTGGATGTTATTAATCATAATGCTCTGCACTTAGACAGCATTTTACCTATTCACAGCTCTGAACAAACACTGGCTAATTAACCCTCCCCATGCCAGGGGAGGTGATTATCACCCTTGCTGTCTGGAGGGGAGGTGACACCAAAAGTGACAGTGAGTGGGGATTTGGGGCCAGGCTGCCCCTTTCCCCACAGAGTGGCAGTGGGTGCAGGGGGCACAGGTCAGTCTCTGTGGCTACAGACCTACTGAAAACTTCAGTTTCCTTCCTGAGAATTCACGGAATCACAGAGTGGTTTGGGTTGGAAAGGACCTTGAAGACCCTTCCACTAGTCCAGGTTGCTCCAAGCCCTGTCCAACATGGCCTTGGACACTTCCACGGATTCCAGGGGCAGCCACAGCTTCTCTGGGCAACCTGTGCCAGGGCCTCCTCACCCTCACAGGGAACAATTTCTCCTTAATATTGACTCCAGACTTACTCTGTGCCAGTGGGAAGCCCTTCTCCTTGGCCTGTCACCACATGCCCTTGTAAATAGTCTCTCTCCATCCTTCTTGTAGAATTTTGGGAGAACATCATTTTATTCCCTTACAACTGACTGGCTTTTAGCACTGAGAGTGCAGAAAACTGAAAACTAGAACTAAAACCATTTAATTAACTAAACAGAAATCAACATTCAGAAACTGGAGATGTTCTTGAGGGCAATTTCTGTCTAGTCAAAGCAATGGGGAGTTGGGGTGGGTGGAGGGAAATGCCACCAGAGCAGCTCTGGCTGGGTTTGCTGTACAGCCACCACCAGGGGAATACTGATAATGATAATAATGATGATGGCAACGATAATATTTCTGTGCCTGGTTTCCCTGCAGCATCCTCAGCATCCAGCACAGACTGATCCCAGAGCACACTGTAAATGGGGTTGCTGTTGTCACTCCTCCTGCTCAGGCTGGGCTCTCACAAATGCCACACAGCTGAGAGCCAGACTGGAGCTGTCTGGGCACGAGGCAGCTGCCAACTGCCTCTGGTGTCCCCTGGGGGGACCAAGGCTCCCAGACATTCCCAGCAGAGCTGGCACGGTCCATCTTCTCTCCCTGAGGATTGAGGGACCTTGCACCCCTTCCTTCTATTGCTGCTCCCCTTCCAGATGGACACTGGTGGAGGAGTTGCTCTTTGCCCCTCACACAGGTTTATTAACCCCTCCTTTCCCAGGGATAAGGCCCAGGGAATGAGGAGGAAGCACCCCATGGACACTGGGAACTCCTCAGTGGGGAGTCTCCCCAGCCTCCCTGCAAGGTTCTCACTGCAGGATGGAACAGGAGGGGCAGGATCTGATCCTCCAGCACAGGAGAGGAGCTGACACTGGGGGTGTCATCAGGGTGCATGACCTGGGGCAGGAGGGTGGGCAGCAGGAGCAGGGATGTGCAGGGGGACCAAGTCCTCTTAACCCTTCCTGGGCATGAGTGTTACAGTCACAGAGTCATAGAATCCCAGGATGTGCTGAGCTGGAAGGGACCCACAAGGACCATCCAGTCCAACCCTCAGCCCTGCACAGGTCCAGCCCCA
>NW_016690360.1:1324550-1327027 GCF_001604755.1 Lepidothrix coronata
TGCAGCTCTGGCAGCCTTGGGGCTGTGCCCACTGCCCTGGGGAGCCTGGGCAGTGCCCAACCAGCCTCTGGGGGAAGAACCTTTGCCTGAGATCCAACCTGAGCCTGCCCTGGCACAGCTCCAGCCGTTCCCTGGGTGCTGTCCCTGCTCCCCCAGAGCAGAGCTCAGTGTCTCTGCTCTTCATCCCTGTCAGTCAGCCATGGGGAGAAACAAAGGACACAGGGACCACTCTGGGCTCCCTGGGACTCTCCTGCTGTGTGGCTGCATCTCCCCTCCCTGGGCTGCCCTTGGGTGGCCGCCCTGGGAAGGTCAGGGGGACGTCTCGTGCAGCTGGGAGGACAGAGCCCTTTCCCAACCACATTTCACCTCCGGGCACAGCTCCAGCTGAGCCCAAACTGCCCATTATTTCCCAGCTGAACCCTCATTCTGCAAACAGAAGGCCCTTTATTGCCAGATAAATAACGCTGCCACTTGCAGAGCTGGCTCAGGGCAGCGCAGGGACAGGGAATTGCGAGGCAGGATAATCACAGGTGTAGATCATATCTCAGGGGATGCTCCAGCATGGCCACGCTCCCCTGGATGGAGGCAGCAGCAGGGATTTGACTCAGATATCAGGTGCTCAGTGAGCATGGCATGGCTACGCCTCTTCCCTTCCCTGTGCTGCCCTTCCCTGCCCTCCCTCTGGATTGTTCCTGCCCTCAGATCTCCTGGGATACACAGAACACGTTCCCATGGCCCCCATGTCGTTCCTGTGCTGGCAAATGTGAGAGATGAACTGCCCTGCTCATGCTGCACATGGAAACCCAGCACAGGCAGGGCCAGCAGAAACACTCCTGAGGCACAGGAGATGCTGGAATTTCCCTTTAGGACCTGAAACCCCTGTGCCTGAAATCCCTCCCTCTCTCTGGGTGAGGAGAGGGGCTTCATCCCCAGCTTGGTGCTGGGTGTGAGTGTGGTGGGGAGGATGCTGGGAGGACCCAGCCTGGAGGAAGCAGCAGCCCTTGTCCCTGAGAGAGGAAAAGCTGCTTGTAGGGCTTTGTGTCCTGCAGCAAAGGGACAGGAGGAGGAACGAGGGGTGTGCTGCTACAGGGGGGAGCTCCTGCTCTGTCAGGGGGGCTGAGGAAGTTCCCTTTGCCTCTGACACCCAAGGAGCTCTGGGGCTTTGCTTGCTTTCATTCCCTGCCATGCCTGGGAGATGGAGAATTGCCTTCTCAGGGTCTCTCCCTCCCAGCGTGGCTGTTAAAGCCCTTCCCTTCCCTCCCCTTCCTCCCCTGCCCTGCCCTGCCCTACTTTTCACCAGAATTTCACAATTTCTGATGTCACCAAGGGTGGCACAACCCATGTTTTCATCTGTGGTGAAAGAGCAGAAAGTGTGGCCAGAGCATGGAGAAGTTTTTAAGAGAGTCAGAGCCAACCCAGCAACTGCATTTGAGCTGAACAGGACAAAGTGCCAGCTCACTTCCAGGCGTGGGGAGTCCACAACCTTCAAAGTTCAGATCTTTGCTTCCTTCAGCCTTGCAATGTGACCTCGGGCCAGCTGGTCTCCTGTGCCTCAGTGTCCCCAGGCCAGGCCTGGGTGGCAGCTCTTCCCTGCATTCCAGAGGCCGGAAGGAAAAGCCCTTTGCAGAGAGTACCAAAGCAGAAGCACGTGGGGGTTGGACATGGTGCTTCCATGTCATTCCTCCTCCCTGCCAGGGAATGTGCTCAGGGAGGCTGCATGAGGGAGGGGTCCCCTGTGCCCCTCGCTGTGCTGGGCTGTGTCCCTGGGAGAGCTGTGCCAGGTGATGGATTGCTCAGGAGGGAAGGCAGTGGTGCCCTTTCTGTTTGTGTGCAGTGTGTCTAATATACTGATATATGCTGCATTCATCCCTTTTAAATATAAATCAATAAGCTGCCGTATTTCAAAAGGGAAAGAGAGCACAGGCCAGTCAATGTGCAGGATAAATGTCTTCATTCCCCGGGGTGCCCCTGGCTGGCCTGGAGGGCTGAGCACAGGCAGGCACTGAGGGAGGAGGGACGTGCCTGGGCTTTTCCAGAGGGCTGTGCCAAGAGCTGAGGGAAAACATGGGAGGGCTTTCCTGCATCCTGGTGCTGCCAAGATCCTCGGCAGCAGCCAAGCACTGAACCAGCCTGGCCTGGGGGGAGGCACCTGAGCTCTTGGGAGCCAAAATGGCCTGAGACAGCCCAGCCCCTCCTGCTGGGCAGCCCTGGGGCATTGGCAGCAGCTCAAATCCTGCCAGCAGGGTCTGCCTGCAGCCCAGAAACCCCCCTGGGCTGATTTCACAGAGCAGGCAGCAGGGAGGGGGGGATTCTGCCCCTCTGCCACCTCAGGTGAGACCCCCCTGCAGAGCTGCCCCAGCCCTGGGAACAACAGCACAGGGACGTGGAGCTGCTGGAGAGAGTCCAGAGGAGGCCCCGGAGATGCTCCAGGGCTGGAGCCCCTCTGCTCTGGAGCCAGGCTGGGAGAGCTGGGGGGG
>NW_016690360.1:1327417-1356042 GCF_001604755.1 Lepidothrix coronata
ATGATTTGTCCCTTCCCACCCAACCATTCTTGGATCCCATGACTCCATGACATCCATGTGTTCACATGCCTACATGCCCATGCAGGCTGATGATTTGTCCCTTCCCACCCAAACCCCTCAGTGATTCCAGGATTTCTCCATCCCCTTGCCCTGGGCCCGTGGATGTGGGCTCTGTGTCTGTGTCTGCAGTGTGGGACCAGAGCTGTGATGCTCAGTTTTATCAGCCCAACGCTCTGCAGGAGGATCTGGGGCCTCACCTGCCCTTCTGTCTGACTGTTGGTCCCTCCACCCTCGTCAGAAGGTCTCCAGTGTCAGGGAGAACATGGGCACTGGTTCCCTGCCCTGTCCCTGCTGTCTGTCTGTGCCCACCCAGGGGCTCCCAGGTGACCCCCCCAGCCCTCCCTGCCAGGGCTGAGCTCTTGGGGGTCAGTGAAACCCTCTCCATGCCATGGGGAAGGTGCCAAATTATGCCTCCATCCAATCCACTCCTCCCTGGCCCTTTTCCTGCCGGGAGCTGGGCAATAGTGCTGCTGCTTTTAACATTAGAGCTTAAAAACCAGGAAATCAAATCCACTCCACACAATTGCAAAATGGTTGCAGGTCCAAGGTCTGCTAATTGTACAGCAGTTTCAGATCTGGACTATTATTTATGATCAAAAAATGTCAATTTGTATAGATTCCAACATCTCACCTGCTAAAAAGCTCACCCATTAATTCATGTTGCATTTTTAAATGTTCATTTTAGGCCAGATTTCTCTGGTTAATGCATGAGATTCTTTTAAGTCCTTTGGAAGCCAGAGTTGGAGTTGAAAAGGAGAAGTAGCCCCTTTTCTGGAATCTTCTGCTGAGAAAAAAAATGTTAATTATCTCTCAATATTTTATTAATAATCAATTTCTTATGATTATTTTTTTAATGAGATGTCATTACATAAATGCCCTCATTTTCTGGAGTGCATTTGCTGTTTGCAAGAGCCTGTGTTACAGTTTGCATGAATAATTCCCATTCAATTGACTATTCCCAAACTGTTCCCTTCAATCCTCTGCTATTTATTACTTGGAATGTGTGGTTGGCCACTCCACTTCGTGGAAATTACTGTTAATGGGATGACTGGAGTCTTACAACCCAGATAGATTTGGGGTTAGTGGGTAGCACAAAGGAAAGTGTGCAACCACCAGGTGGAAATGTGGATAAATACTGGGAAATTTCAGGATCAGCAAACATGTCCCTAAATCTCTGGGTCCCATTTGAATGGAACATCCAGAAAACTGCTCCCCCTGGGCCAGCAGAGCCCCAGGAGCCCTCCCTGGAGCACCATTTGCCTGTGTCATGCAGTGACTCCAGGAGGGGTGTTTGATAACAGGGGCCAAATTTCTCAGCCTGACCTGAAGTAACAGGGAAAAAATACCATTTTGGGAATTGGTGGTGCTCTGGATCCTTCCAGGACTGTGTGACCCGAAATCAAACTGCAATAAAATCAAACCAGGATGGGTTTCTAAAGGCACAGATGCCCCAGCACCGTGTGAGGCAGCTCAGCTGGGCCAGGGAGCATCTTGATAAGGACAATCCAATCTTACCCTGCAGGGCACAGGAACGCATTCCTGGGGTCAGGAAGCCCCTTTTCCCCCCAGCTGGGGCTGGGCTGCACTGCAGCTCATTTGTCACTCACAAAGGGCTTCTCAGCCACTCTCAGAGCAAAAGCCAACGACCCAGGGCTGGCTGCTCCAACGACCCAGGGCTGGCTGCTCCCACCCCAGGGCAGCAACCCCGGGATCATTCCCCTGAGCAGAACCACCCACTGGGAGACAGCTCAGGAGCAGCAGCCAGGACCATGGCACATGGCCAGGATGGTGGCACATCCCTGGGACACCCCCAGGACAATGGCACATCCCCGGGACAATGGCACATCCCCAGGACAATGGCACATCCCCAGGATGGTGGCACATCCCCAGGATGGTGGCACATCCCCAGGAGAATGGCACATCCCTGGGACAGTGGCACAGCCCCAGGATGGTGGCACATCCCCTAGACAATGGCACACCGTCAGGACCATGGCACATGGCCAGGATGGTGGCACATCCCAGGGACAATGGCACATCCCCAGGACAGTGGCACACCCCCCAGGACAATGGCACATCCCCTGGATGGTGGCATATCCCTGGGACAGTGGCACATCCCCAGGACAATGGCACATCCCCAGGACGATGGCATATCCCTGGGAGGATGCCACAATCCCAGGACACACGTGCCCTGGACGATGCCCCAATGCCAGGACGATGCCCGGTGCAGTTCCGGGGCTGGTGCGGGTTTGCAGAGCGGCTGGAGGTGGGAGGGAATCCCTGCATTCCTGCGGAGGAGGGGGAGCAGCCGTGGGTGATAAGACCCTGGCAGCGCTCAATAAGTCTCCGAGCCCGCTGCCTAAGTGAGATGTTGACAGAAACAAAAGAAACCCCGTTAGGAAATCTCTCCCCCTCCGCCTGGAAGAGGGCGAGGGTTTTCTTGGAGGGGGGAGAGGAAGGTTTGCATACATTTCAAGGCTCAGCCGAAACACAAAGTGCTTTTTGTGAACGCAAGAGAAAAGGACGTGAAGCAGGCAGGAGAGGAGGAGGAAGGCAGGGGAAGGATGCCTCAATACAAAAAAGCTTAGCCTGATAAAATATTTAGGACGGGCTCACACATCAGAATATTAATGCTCTGCATTCCTTGTGCTTGCACTCTGTTGATCTTCATTCTCCAGTGACCTTGTTTACAGTATCTGAATTTGCAGTCTGCATTTTAATAAGGCCCTGAGAGAAGGTCTGAGACACAGCGTCTCACTGAACCAACTTCAAACCCCTGCTCCGACTGGTTGAAATTCTGGAGGATGGGATGTGGCCCCGGGGGTGCCCCCCGAGGACAGACCCTCTGGAGAGCCCATCCCGGGTCAGCCGCCACCGCCTCGGACCGGGAGACGGGGGCAGCGTGGAGGCTCCTCCGTGCGGTTCGGGGATGTTCCCCCTCCCTGGGAGGCTGGGGGAAGCCCGGCCTTTCTCCACGCAATGCCCGCTCCCCCCTTCCCCGTGCCGTGGCCAGGTGACCCCCGGGCCATCGAGCTGTGCCAGCCGGGATAACGAGCCGGGAGTGCCGGGGAGCCTCGGCCCGCACCGGGGGGACCGGGGGGGCCGCGCCTCCCGCAGCGCCTGGAGAGCGACGCGTGTTCCCGGCCCGGAATTGCCTAATGGGCTGTGAAGGGTCTCAGCAGGCAGAGCCCGGGCTCGGGGCGTGTGGGAGAGATCGGGCGGGCGGCGTGTTTGTCACATCTGCTCCCTGCTTTTTGTGGAGACGCTGTCGAGGGTGGGGAGGGCAGAGAGCCGGGAGTGCTCCCTGGGGATGTGCCAGAGCCCGGCTTTGCTGGCTCAGGGAATGCCAGGATCCTGCCTGTCTGAGCCAGGCTCTGGGCATGGGATTGCAATGCCACGGGGGCACCCTGCTCCATCCCCATCCTGCTCCATCTCCTCCTGCTCCATCCCCCTCCTGCTCCATCCCCATCCTGCTCCATCCCCATCCTGATCCATCCCCATCCTGCTCCATCTCCTCCTGCTCCATCCCTGTCCTGCTCCATCCCCCTCCTGCTCCATCTCCTCCTGCTCCATCCCCCTCCTGCTCCATCCCCCTCCTGCTCCATCTCCTCCTGCTCCATCCCCCTCCTGCTCCATCCCCCTCCTGCTCCATCTCCTCCTGCTCTATCCCCATCCTGCTCCATCTCCTCCTGCTCCATCTCCCTCCTGCTCCATCTCCCTCCTGCTTCATCCCCCTCCTGCTCCATCCCCTCCGGCTCCATGCCCGTCCCGCTCCATCCCGGTCCCTCTCCGGTCGCTGTCCCCAGCAGAGGGTGGTGGCAGCCCGTGGACACTCCGGTTGTGCCCAGGACTGACTGGCCCTGGGGAGGAGCCGGGCCAGGCCGGGATGTGGCTCCCGGGAATGCTGTGTCCGGTGTCCCGCGCAGGGAGGCAGCAGTTGGCAACTCCTCGGCAGCCTCCCTGTCCCCAGGGACGGCCCTGCCCTGTTTGTCCATGGAGCAGCTCCCTGCGAGGCTGGCACGGCGCCCGGGCACAGCTCAGTGGGCACCCTGGCACCGCAGCTCTGGGTGGGAGCAGGAAAACAACCCCAGAGCACCCGGGGATTTGGGAACAACCCCCTTAGACGCAGATACTGGAAATGAGCTGAATGCCAGTCACACCCTCTCAAACACCCAGATCCAAACCATTCACAGGGTGGGGGAGACCCTTCCCTTCCCCCTCCCCACTCCCCACTCGGACTCGGTGCTGCTTTAGGAGCAGAAATGTCCTGGGATTGGAAAGCACATCCCTGCTGCTCCCCAGCCACACCACCCGTCCTCCCTGAGCCCGGGGGGGGTCTGTGCTGTGCCACACCTGGGCTGTCCTCGTGGGGCCACATCCAGGGCGCTGGGCACAGCAGCATCCTGGAAAGACCCCCCAGGAGCCAGGAGGCAGTTGGTGTCTACACAGCACTTGGCATGTTCTTACTCCAGCACAGAATGGAAGCACAGAATACCTGGAGTTGGAAGGGGCCCACGAGGATCAGCAAAGCACAGCTCCTAAAGGAACTTAACTGAAGGAATGAATCCTCGTGGAGACTCTGGGAGAGAAGGGAGGAAGGGGTTTTTTTCCTGTGTCACAAATGAGAAAATACAATCTATAGGCACTGGAAAAACAATTCCAGTCTTACCTAGAGCAGATTCCTTCCAGTCTTACCTTCCCCACTGTGATAACACCTCAGGGCCATGCAGCCAGCTGGGTGTTCCTGCTCCTGCACAGCACTGAAGGACACATTCCCTGCTTCATTCCTGCTTTTTCCTGGAAAAAGCTCATCAAGTGTCTCCCCTTTGACTCCTCACAGAGAAATAGCTCAGGGTGATGCACCATCACATGACCCTGTGGCACCGGGGTCCTCTCCTGGGGGGATGATGATGAGCCTGGTGCTCCTCTCCCTGGGAAAAGGGACAACCTCCTGGTTTGGGGGGACTCTGAGGCTCCCCCAGAGCACTGCAATGGCAGCCAAGCAGGAAAACTTGCAGCTCCAGCTCAGCACTTAGTCACTGCCCTGACAGAGGTTCAGAGGTGGTTTTCAAGAGCAGCAAGGGCTGTTCCTCCTCCTGAGTGACCTTTCTTCCTTCTCTAAAGAGCTCCAGGCACAGGAGTTGCTGTGCACCCGTCTCTCCTCAGCATGTCCTGGCTGGCCTGGGTTTGTGTGCAGCTCAAGTTCAGGCTGGGCAAGTTTGGCCCTGCAGCTTTTCGTGCTCCCCCTGTCACTTGCTCCCCTTGTCACTTGCTTTTTCAGGATGCCGGAATTGGAGTTGAATTCCAAACTATCACATGAGAGATCCTGTGCATTCTCTTGTAGTTCTGGTGACAGTTTCCCCCTGTACCACCCTTGCCACTGAGTTCAGCACACGTGGCTGTTGGTGACCTTCCTGGGAGATGGCAGGAGCTGGGCTGGGTGTCCCTGTTCCCATCACGGTCACTGGAGACCAGCCAGTCCAGCCACTGAAGCTTAGAGCATGACTTTGGAATTCTTTCCCACTGTGTCTCTTGCAAGCAGCGAAATGAAACCTCAGCACTCCTAAACTACATGTTTAGAAGTCCCACATGGACTGGGACCCACAGTGATGCTGGGGACAGACTGAGAGAACCCATCAGCTCCAGCTCTGAGATGACTGGAAAAGGTGACAGAGCTTCCAAAGCTCAAGGCCAACTTTTGTTTTCTGGTTCAAAGGTTTTGGCACAATCCCAGTCTCTATTTGCAACCATCAGAAGGACCAGAATGTGGCTACTCATTACAGAAAATCCAGTTCTCCCTGGACTGAGTAGCCTGGCTGGCAGCAGACTGACAACATCAAAATGCCAGGAAGATGGGACGCCCTGGGAAAAACCAGAGGCAGTTCCCAGTGGGATACAGCGTGCTCTGAGGCTGGACTGTGCACCCAGCTCAGGGCAGCCCCCACCTCCCCTCTGCAGCTGCTCCCCTGGTGAAGGGTGTCTGCTCTGGGAGGTTCCCGTTGTGACCTTTGTCTGGAGCAGAGATGTCATTTGGGAGAGCAGGATGAGGCCCCTGTGTCCATGGGCACTGGGAGCAGGGTGTGGAGGGGACAGGGGATGTCCCTGGGCGGGACCTTGAGCACAAAGGTGTCCGTGAGGGGCTGCAGAGCCCTGGGGGAGTCACTGCACGTCCCCTGATCTCTGAGAGGCACTGCTGGGGACAGAGGGGCAATCTCTGGAGAAGGAGGGTCAGGTACTGGGGTCAGGGATGGCCACCCTGCCCGGGATGCTGAGAGTGCTGGATGAGTGCTGGCAGCTGATCCCCAAGGCTGGGACGAGGGGCAGGAGCTGTCCTGGGCACGAGCTCCAGGGCAACACACCCAGCAGCAAGGGCTCCCACTGCCCCTGGGGCAGCTCTGTGCCCTGCCTGCCAGGGACAGCTGGGATTCACCAAGGGCAGCAAGACAGGGGGCAGAGGGCTTGGTGACACCACACCACGGGTGTGCCCGGGCTGTGCCTTGGGATGGTGGCCACCAACAACCAGGACCTGGCAACCCAACCTGGCCAGCACCTGAGGGAGGAGCTGGGCTGGGGGGCAGCAGGGGTTGCCCTCCCTCAGGCAGGGTGTAGGGGCACAGATCCTACAACACCCAGAAATAACATGTCTGTGTGGCCAAAGAATGGGAGGCTGAGGCTTCGTGAAGCTTCAGACTTCTCTGGAAGAGCCCTGAGAGCCTCCTCCATCATGTCCATGCCAAGGTGCCAGGAGTGAAGCTCAGCTCCAGGCTGAGCCTCTGGGGCTCATGGGGGAAGGGCAGGACCAGAGTTTTAGAGCCTCATCACCTGGGGAGATCCCTGACCTCTGCATGCCTCAGTGTCCCCACCCATGAAATGAGGTCATCAGTGCAGCCTCCTGCCCCTTTGAGATCTAAAGATGGACTTCTAAACCCAGACATGCTGCACCTTTCCCTCTGTACCCCCTCAGTTCCCAGTGGGATGGGGCAGACATCAGATATTGGGATCAGATCACCAACGACACCCTGTGCCAGCAGCACTGGAGCAGGGGAAGGGTTGCCCAGGTGCCTGTGTTGGCACAGCCCCGGGGCTCTCTCACAGGTCCTGGAGCAGAACTGCAGTGCAGAGAACACACAGACATATTTCCTGGGTTTCTTTAAATCTCCTGGTCTCTTTGCCTGGCCCTGGAGCATGAGAAAGGCTGGGGCTCAGGCAGGGATGGAGCTGCAGGGCCAGATGTGCTGTCTGTGCTCCAGCTGTCCAGCACATCTGTGCCTCAGGGCAGCAGCAAAGTGCCCTGATCACTGCTGAGAGGGTCTGGGAGGGTCTCCCCCCCCAGCTCCTGGAGGTGCTGATCTCCCCCAGCAGAACCCCCAGGCAGCACAGGCAGGTGGGAGCTGGGAGAGGGGATGCTCCCCTCAGCCCTCCAGCACTGGCACAGCTCCTGCAGAAACAAACCCCAGAAACATCAGAGTTCTCCGAACTGGAGCTCTGGGGACATGGGCCATACCCCAGGGCAGGGCAGACCTGGCATGGGAATTGGAAGGGGACATGGGGCAAATCCTGAGCCCCACTCTGGGAGCATTGCTCCAGGCCACCCCAGAGGAGGCATTTGGAGACACCTTTTGCTCCAGCCTCAGGGAAGGATGTGCTGCTCTGGGCACCCCAAAATGCTCAGTGTGTGGAACAAGAGGGTCCTCAGCTGAGAGAGGCTGAGCCCCAGTGCAAGAAGTGCAGGGAGAGAACCATTTCCATAGGAAGCTTGGAGAAATCCTTGGGAATGGCATCTTTGCTGCCTGCTGTGGGCTCACCCCCGGGGCAGAAAGCCCATTAGTGAGGGCACTGTGTCCCACGGGAGGTCTGCACACGCTGTGCCCCCACAGCAGCTCCAGCTCCCTGTGCTCCTCACCCCTCCCCTGGCAGGGCCCTGGCTCAGGGATGGCTGTGATTTATTTGGGAACATTTCTTGCCTGTTGAAAGCGTGACCTCAGCTCTGCAGACACGCTGTGGGGGTGATGTACGAGTGTCTCTGGCAGAAGTGCAGCAGAGGAAGGGGGCGGGAGCTCCATCAATCTGCCCTGGAGGGGACGGCCCGGGGGGACCCTGCCAAGGTCACCCGGGAGCTGACTCAGCCTCCACTCCCCGCTCTGCCATCCATCACCCCCGCTGGGAACGGGCAGGCAGCAGGGCTGGAGGCTCATCCCTGCTCATCCCTCATCGCTGCCCTGCACAGCTTCATCCAGAGGCTGGAAGGGTTCCAGATGTCACCTGGGGCACGGGCAGAGTGACCTTCCAGTGCCCACAACAAGCCCTGACAGGCTCCCTGGGGAGAGACGTGGCCCCAGCCCAGCCCCCTGCCCTGGGACAAGGACAAGATGGATGGGACACAGGGACACAGGTGGCAGGAGGGTTTTTCCCTCTCAGTGACTCCAGCTCATCCAGCACAGCGTTTGGATAACCTGCGGAGTCTCCCCTAAATCTGGTGAGCACCAGGAAGGAGCTGAGCTCTTCTCAGCAGTGTTTAGAGCAGGGAGAATGAATCACAGAGTCACAGAATCATTCAAGTCAGAGAAGACCTCCAAGACCATCGAGTCCAACCATTGCCACTAAACCATATCACCAAGGGTCTGATCATTTTTTGAACACTTCCAGGGACAGGGAGTGCACGCCTGTCCTGGGCAGCCTGTCCCAATGGGTAACCACTCTTTCAGTGAAGAAATGTTCCCCAGGATCCAACCTGACCCTCCCCTGGCACAGCTGGAGGCCGTTCCCTCTCCTCCTGTCCCTTGTTCCCTGGGAGCAGAGCCCGACTCCCCCTGGCTCCCCCCTCCTGTCAGGGGGTTGCAGAGCCAGAAGGTCCCCCCTGAGCCTCCTTTTCTCCAGGCTGAGCCCCCCCAGCTCCCTCACATGACTCACTCTGCAGACCCTTCTCCAGCTCCATTCCCTCCTCTGGACATTCTCCAGCCCCTCAATGTTTTTCATCCTGTGTCTCAGCTCCCAGTATATGGAAAGAGCAGCAGAGATCTCAGCACCAGGGGGACAAGAAGCCCAGTCCCTCATCTGGCTTGGCTCCAAGCTGGTCGCCTTTCACTTCCAAAAGAGGTTTTTCTGCCTGTAGTTAGGAACAATTAACATCAGGGCCCAGAGCTCCTCAGTGCAGGACCCCTGTTCTGGAAGGTCCCGGCCTTGTCTGAGCACGACTCTCACAGGCTTTTGATGAGTGTCTGGAACATGCAGAACAATAAATACACCTGCAGACACATTTGGTGCTTCCTGTCAGGTGCCTCTGCAGTGCTAGGCACAAAAATGCTTCTGTGAATCTGGCCCCAGATTACCTTAATATCTTTGCAGATTGGAAGCTGTGAGAGTAATTGATTCTTCACTTCATTAGTTAAACTGAAAAAGGAATTAAGAATTACTGGGGGTATGACAAACTGCTTGGCCAAACACTCCTTGTGCTGGGAACAGGTAAGCTTATTTACCTCTTCTTTTTATCAAATGTGAATGATTTTGAAAAGAAAACTCAAGGATTTAAAATGGGGGATCAAGACTTCATTACTTTTTAGAATTTCCTGTTGCTAAAATGGTTCAGCTTTTCTGTTACTTTACAGAATTTTGAATAAAGATTCAGTCATGGCAAAATAACTTTTTTTTCCCTTTTTTTTTTTTTTTGGTCAATAAACTAACCAGCCAAAAGAAGCCTCACAACTGCCCACAGCTGGCTGTGGGTAAAGCCAAGAGGCTCCTAATTCCCATAGGACCTTGGGAAATATTTCCCTTTGGTTCTGCTCTGTGCTCCAAAGCCCTGGGGATTAACACAGCACTTCCTCCAGGTCAGAGGGACATCACCCAGGCCACATCCACCACTGAGCCTGGAGCAGTGTCCTGGCACCAGGGTTTGAGGTCAAGGAGGTGGGGAAAGTGTCCAGCAGGACACAGAGGAGGGACTTTGTTGGATGGGACTGAAGAACCTGAGCTGGGGCAGGAGGTTCCCAGGAGGTTCTCTAACCCTGCCAGAGCTCCAGGGGTGTTTGGACAAGGCTCTCAGGCACAGGGTGGGATTGTTGGGGTGTCTGTGCAGGGCCAGGGGTTGGACTGAAAATCCTTGCAGGTCCTTCTGGATCAGGATGTTTTGGGGTTCTCTGTAATTTCCTGGGTAATTAGTCCTTCGTGCTGCTGCACATCCCCCTTGGAGGAGGGCTCCCCTCCCTCACATGGATGTCTGTCTGAGGTTTCAAAGGCACAAATGAAGCTGCCTGTCCTCTCTACAGCCAGTGCAGAGACACCAGGACCTCCAAGGACCTGTCCCTCCCCGAGGCTCTGGGAGATGCTCTGCAGGCACCAGCCCCTCGCTGCTGATTTCAACAGGAGACAACATCTCTTGGAGCCATCTGAGCTTCCAAGGTGTCTTTCCCAGGCAGGGAATTGCACACCAGCCCACCCCTGGCTGCCCCAGGGCCGTGGCCTGGGCAGTCCCTGCCACGGGGATCCCATTCCCGGCGGGAGCACAGCGGGACCCTCCCGGAGCTGCACCAGCTCCCAGGGCTGGGAGGCAGATTGAGCTGTTTGTTTTGCCTTGTCTGGCTCTTTATGCATCCCCAAGTCCCCAGTGACTGCCAGCAACTTCCAACGAGGAAGGAATCCTTGTTTCCATATATCTGTTAAATCCGATGTCAGCAGGTGACAACACACGCTTGGCTGGTGCTGTTCTGTGATTGAGCAGAGCTGAGGAGGGATCAGAGCCTGGCACCACAGTCAGAGTTAGGAACTTTGGCACTATTTGATATAGTTTTGGCACTATTTGCTACAGACCCACTTCACTGCAGCCCCCAGTGTGCAGAGACAGCCTGTCCATACCCAGGCTTCACTTTGCACTGTTTAAATCCCTGGTGGATAAACTCTTCCCTGCTGCAGGACAGCAGCATTCAGGCAGGCCTTGCCTAGCAAAACTGGGTTGGTTGGGCACAGTTACCTCTCTAGCAGTGTAAAGCTGACCCTGGGAAGGCAGGAATGAACAGCTGCTGGAGGTTTTCACCAGCACCTTTACCAAAGGCTCATTTTTCCCTCTCACCCAACCCAGTTCTGAGGTTGGCAAAAGCCATCCCACCCTTGTTGGTGGCACTGTTCAGCTGAGCTCAGTGTAACACAACCTGCTCCTTTCTCTCCTTTCTAATTTAAAAATTATGTTCACAGAACCATTATAGAGAATCCAAACTATTAACTGAGAGCTCTCCCCGAGCTGGCACAGGAGGTGGGAATGTGCTGCACGAGCCCCTCCCAGCAGCTGCAGACCTGTTTGCAGGGTCTCATCCAAAGCAGCAGTGCTGTCAATCACAGCCCCTGTTTTGGGCAGAGGAGACAGATTTTTTCCTATCAAAGTGACAGGTACAAAACCCATCCCCGACCTTTGCTCCCCTGAGCTCTGCCTAATGCTCTGGAAGATCCCCACAGCCAATGGTGGTCTCCAGGTGAGTATTGAATATTGAAATCTTGCATTTTATAGCTGAAATAAAAAAAAGAATATGTTCATTCGGGGGGGGGGGGAGTGCTGACACCATCCTCCAGCAATCCTTGCTTTCAGCTGACGCTGCTCATCATGATTAAATATGAAATTTTTAATACCAAGTTACCATGACCATGAACTTCATTTTTATTGCAGAGTATTCACAAGTGTCCTTTTGTTCATTCCACATCACACAAGCTGCTGGACTCCTGACTGGCTGCCTGGTGGTGAGTGAACTGCCCTGAAATTCCCTTTAAAAAAAAGCAGAAGCAACCTTTTTTTTTTTTTTTTTTTTGCATTTATCATTCTAGCACTGTGGGTTTGTGCAGTATCAATTAGCTGTGTTGATTTTTCAACTCTTTAAACCACCACACAACCACAGTGGTGAGGGGCTTAACCCAGCTCTCACCTTCCCTCATCCTCTGTGGTGCTCATTTATCTCCAGGCAGGTTATTTGCAGAACAGGAGCTGGCACTTTGTCTTGCTGAGCTCAAATGCAGTTGCCGGGTTGGCTCTGAATCTCTCAAAAACTTCTCCATGCTCTGGCCACACTTTCTACTCTTTCACCACAGATGAAAACATGGGTTGTGCCTCCCTTGGTGACATCAGAAATTGGTGTGAAATTGTGGTGAAAACTAGTGGCAAATGTTTGCCCAAATGCACAGTGTCTTCCCCAGGCTGAAGGTGTACAAAGCCTTGTCTGTCTCCAACAGCCCTTCCCAAGCTCCTGGTGATGCAGCTCAAACAGAGGAACATTAATCATCAGCCATTTCTCCCCGAAGCTCCTCTTTGCAGGTCGTGGGAAATGTCCCCCTGTGGCACACAGTTAATTAATTTGTGCCTGTATGCAGGAGAATAATTGAGTCTCTTTTTTTTCCCCCCATGTTGTTCAGTGAGTCTCTTCACTGCTCACTCTGCAGGGCTGAGCAATAAGCCCACCTTCACCTCTGCTGGGGGTGAGGGGGATCTGTGATGTCTCTGGACTGCTCACTTGTGTGGAAGTGTCCAAGGCCAGGTTGGACAGGGCTTGGAGCAACCTGGGCTGGTGGAAGGTGTCCCTGCCCATGGCAGGGGGTGGAATGAGATGGGCTTAAGGTTCCTTCCAACCCAAACCAGTCTGGGATGCTGTGATGATTTTACAGCTCCCACCCCATCTCACACGTGGATCCATGAGCTCCAGGTCCACTGTGTGTGGTGGGTGCTGGCCATGCCCTCCCCCTGAGCATCACCCACCCCTGGCAGTGCTGCCTGTACTGCCTTGATCTCTGTGGGGAAATCACAGAATCCCAGAAAATGCTGAGCTGGAAGGGACCCACAAGGATCATCAAGTCCAACTCCTGGCCCTGCACAGGCCCATCCCCAGGAGTCACCCCCTGTGCCCCAGAGTATTGTCCAAATGCTCCTCGAGCCCTGTCAGCCTCGGTGCTGGGCCCACTTCTTTCATTCAGGGTCTGGAGGGATCAGTCCCAGCGCTGTGTCCCAGCTCCCCAGCCCAGGTCCCCATCCCTTCAAGGACCCATTTCCCATTCCCAACATCACAGAGCTCAGCCTTGGTCAGCCTCTGGCTCCTCATTCCCCTCCTGTTTGTGCTGTGTGTGACAGAGCTCTCCCAGAGCCCATCCCAGGGCCGTGCAGCTCTGGCAGGGCTGGTGCTGCCCTGTCCTTGTCCCCTCCCTCAGAGCCCATCCCAGGGCCGTGCAGCTCTGGCAGGGCTGGTGCTGCCCTGTCCTTGTCCCCTCCCTCTGCTCGGGGCCACAGAGCACCGTGAAAATCACCCCCCACCCACTGAGGACACCCGTGAAAATCACCCCCCACCCACTGAGGACACCCGGCAACCCCCTGAGGCCTCCCTCGGGCTGGCAGGGAGCACAGCCCTGTTTACCCTCAGCCAGCCGCTCTCCCGAAGCTGCCCTTCAGCTCCAAGGAGATGTTCATTTGACTCCCCCCCTCAGGGAGTTTTCCTGGCTCACTTTGCTCCTGGAACCACAGCCAAGCTCCACAGGGTCGTGTTCCTGCCCACGGTGATTTGTGCTCCACAGCACGACCCTTTGAGCAGCAGAGCCCTCGTTCCAGTGCCACACAGGTGCAGAGCTTTCCCTCGGGCCTGCGGGGAGGGACCTTTGGCTTCGACCCTTCCCGTGTCCCTCGGGAGTTTCCACAAAGGAGCAAAGCACCTCAGAGACCTTTTTATGTGCAAATATGCCAAAAGCAAGTGACTGCTTTGCTCTGCCCTGAGACGAGTTTGCATTGCAAGAGGAGCAATCCTGAGTGGGCCGGGGAGGTCCCAGAGCAGGGGAGGCTGCACAGGCTGTGCCAGGGCTGTGCCTCCCAACCCCGGGCATGTCCGTGGCTGTCACTGCAATCCAGCCCCAGCCCTGCTCTGGGAGCAGACAGGCCCCGGGTGCATCCAGCCCGTCGAGCTGTCACCGTGGCAGAGTGACAGACACGTTACAAGCTGCCAGACAGACAGGGCTCAGCACCGTCTCCTGATCCGGGGGCTCAGGGCAGAGCAGGCGGGAGGATGAGCTCAGCTCAGACTGGAGCTGAAACCAGGCCAGGAATTACACCTGCAGCCCATCTGCACCCCCCCCTGTGCCCAGGGCTGCAGCTGCAGAGAGGACACCCCCACGGACCTGTCCACAGAAGTGCTGTCCCAGCACAGCACGTGCCTGAAAGGCCTTTTCTCAACCAGGCCATCCATCACTTCCAAGCTGCAGGTCAGAAAGGTGGCTGTAGCTGCTCTCCCTCTCCCTGTGCCTCCCCAGGTGAGCGGGGCTGCCCCAAACAGGTCAAGGAAGCTCAGCTGGGCAATGCTGTGCTTTGCACCTGCACAGGTATTTCAAGAGCAGCACCAGAAAATAAGGGTGTGAAAGGAAAGCTCTGCAGAGCAAACCTCCTGCTTTGAACCTCCTCTGTTCACCCTCTGGAAAGGAAAACAGAACATGAAAACACTTCAAAGAAAACCCTCCACCAGCCAAAGCTGAGCTGGTGAAGAGCTGGAGTGGGAAGTCAGGCATCCCCACATGTGAGAGCTCCTGTGTCCTGCATCCCACTGTGAGAATCACACACTCTGCTGGATAAAAAGCACAGGGCAGCTCTGCACGGTCACCTCTACCCCATGTGGGATGTGCTCAGCTTTCCAGCTCCAGCCCTACTCCCTGAACCATATCAGAGTGCAGCTGTACCACGGGGTGAGCAGAACATCCATTAGAACACATTCCTCTGGAGGAATGGCTCTGATATTAAGGGTCTATCAATAATGATTCACTAGGCCATGAGAGCAATGAAATTGCAGTGATAAAGGGTGACAAAATATTGTAAGATATGTGCATTGAGGTTGTGGAGCAAATGATCTGATCTGAGGAGCAACATGTGATGATGTGCATGGAACCATCTGCTGCCCAGGGTTAAGGTTAGGGGGAGACACAGGGAATACACCGTGCTGCTGAAACAAGGAATGGAGCTGAGGGCTGAGCCCTGGGGATGGGGATTGAGCACAGCACAGTGCTTCACTCCTGGGGGAGGAGCCCTTGCTCTGCCCATGTCCCCAGACTTCCCTCCAGTCCATGCAATTAATCACTAATAACTGGTGATGAAGAGCAATAACCCTCCCCTCCGAATGCCCTGATGTGAAGTCACTTCCCATCCAAAGCACCTCTCCAGGGATTTCCCTGAGTGTCAGCAGTTGGACTTTGGGTTCTCCCTGTCACACAGAGCAGGCTCCAGGCACAGTCTGTGGCAGCAGGACGGGACAGGCAACCCCCCCCTCCTGACAGCTCTGCCTGTGCCAGGGCCCACAGAGCTGGGCTGGCTGCTCAGGACTTGCCCAGCTGAGTATGGTGGGGCTGGGGGCAGCAGGAGGAGCCAGCTCAGGTCTCCATATCCTTTCTACAAACTCTGTCTCACCTTTCTCCAGGCTGGGACAACCCACAAGACAGGAGGAGCCCTGGGCTGGCTCTGGCAGCAGCACAACAGCAATGCAGATGTGCCGGGGGGTCTCTGGCTGGGAATCCCTCATCCCCCAAGCACACTCCATCCCAGCAAACCCCCATTCCCAGCCTCCCAGCCTCCTGCTGCCCATGCCCTGTGCAGCCTGGTACCTGTTTTCACTGCCTGCTGCCACCCAGCCCCTGAGCCTCTCCCTCGGTGCTCGCTTGGGATTGATGGGGCTTGGGATTGCGAGCAGTAAAAACACCGTGAGGAAACTGCAGAGCAGAAAAGCTGCCCCATAAAGAGCAAAAGCTTCTTCCTTTCCTCTCTGAAACCCGTAAAACGTCTAGTAAATCCCAGCACATGCTCCCAGTGCTGCATGGAGCCTAATCCAAAAAGCCCAGGAATATCCCATGATTAGGTGTGTGCTGTGAGTAATGGTTTTAGTGAGGCCCAGTGGAAGCTCAGCTCAAACTTACTCGTGGTTTATGTGCTTTGACTGGAGGGATCTCCTGTACTGGAGATAAAGCCACCTGTCCACAAGTCACTGCTCTGCCTATTCCCTGGCATTCAGGGAATGTGCTGATGTCACCACCAGGCTCCAAGGGGGAGCTGGGGCAGGGGAGAATCCAAGGAGGAGCTGGGGCAGGAGAGTGCTCCAGGAGCCACAGGAGCCACGCTGCTTTCTCCTTCCCCTGACAGACTCCATAATCGACTGGCAGGGACAGTGAAAGTGCTCTGGCCAGGCAGTGCATGGAGCAGCTGGTGCCCTGCCAGGACCTGTGCCGAGGGAAGGAGGCAGCCCCAGGAGCATCCCTGAACTGCTCTGGGATGCAATGGGAGGCCTGGGGGTCTGTGTGGGGTTGATGATGTTCACTTCACCCTCTGCCTCTCCTGCCCACAGGAAAGTTGTGCTGTGGAGCTTTGCTGAAATTCCTGCCTTGCTGATCCTGGCTTACCTGACGGGTCCTGCCTCAGCACTGCCAAGCCAGCAGGGCTTTGTGGAGCTGGGAGGGAGGGTAGGAGCTGCCAGGGGTGCTGCCAGCCCACACACAGCTCTGGAAAGTGCTGGCTGCTCAGGCTGTGGAGAAAGAGATGACCCTTGCTGAAGGTGGCCATGGAAAGCAACCTCTGAACTGAGGGCCATGTCCCCTGACCCTGATCCCCCTTACATAAAGCACCTCTGAGGTCACTGCTGTCCCCAGCTCCTCCTGGTGGCTCCTGGAGGACCCCAATGACATGATTATCCCTCCTTAGCAGAGCATTTTCAAAGCCCAAGGAGGGCTTTGCTCACTAATCTGGCATTCAGAGCAGATAATAGGCTTTGAGATGAAGACCTCCTGAGTCTATTTTAAGGTGGGTTTGTAGCCTGTCATCTGTCACAGCAAGAGCCATCCTGTCACAGCATTCCTGGGACACTCTGCCACCTCCCAGTCACTCTTGCCCTTGTTCCCTGCCACAGCACCTCCTCCTCGTGCCCATGTGCCATCCCCATGCCCTGCACCTTGCTGGCCTTCTGTCCTGCCCTTCCCACGAGCTGTAAGTGTCTCCTTCCTCTGGGTCTCCTCAGGAAGGGGCTGGAGGTGCAGAGGGCATGTCCCAGCCCCAGAGCAGGGCTGCAGTGAGGGGTTTGCCCAGTGCCTTTGTCTTCACAGGATCACCCTGGCAGGGGTGCCCTTGGGCCAAGGGGCTCCATGCTGCTGGTCAGGACTTCCTTAGGTTAGGAAACTATTTAGAGCAATAGCTGAGGCCATTTTGGGGGAGGGTCCCTTCAGAGGCAGCTGGGGACACCCCCCAGGGTGCACCCACACAGTGATGCAGGGGAAAGGGAGCCCAACCTCACTGGCATCCAGAAACACTTGGGATGTGGGGACTCTCTTGTTTCCTGTGACACTCTCCAGCCTTTTTCTGCTCCTGTCCCCCTCTTTCAAAACTCCATACACCCCACCCTGCTTTTCAGGCTCACATCATATCTCATAGAATCATGGAATATGCTGAGTTGGAAGGAACCCACAAGAATCATCCAGTCCAGCTCCTGGCCCTGCACAGACACCCCAACAATCCCACCCTGGCCCTCAGAGCATTGTCCAAACCCTCCTGGAGCTCTGGCAGCCTTGGGGCTGTGCCCACTGCCCTGGGGAGCCTGGGCAGTGCCCAACCAGCCTCTGGGGGAAGAACATTTCCCTGAGATCCAACCTGAGCCTGCCCTGACACAGCTCCAGCTGTTTCCCTGGATTCTGTCACTTATCACGAGATGAAGAGATCCCAACACCCAGCTGGAGAAAGGCCAAGGCCAGAGGACATGTCCCCCTGGGTGCTGTGTCACCCCCCAGCTCCCACAGCTCTCAGTTCCACTGCTGCCTAATCAGAACTTCCCTGCCTGCCCAAGTGGATCCAACACATTCCAGCAGTGTGGGGGAGCCCGGGGCCAGCTCAGCACCAGGAAAAGGGTGGCTAATCCACTCTTTCTGCTCAGCTGGGAGCCAGGTGGGAATTCATAAGATGGGCACCTCATGCCAGGCTCCCAATCAGGGACACTGCCCCCCATTTCCAGCCCTGACGTGACAGCTCCTGGAACCCCAGAAGTGCCAGGCCATGGGGTGCCAGCAAAAGGGAGCAGGGCAGGGCTGGGGGGAATTCCAGCCCTGCTGAGGGCACTGGCAGCTACCCACCGGGATCTTGGCTCTCTGGTGATACCAGGAGGGCACTGGCAGGGAAGTGCCACAGGCTTTGCCTCTCCGTGGGGGATGTGTTATCCTGGGCTGTGTTATCCTGGGCTCTGTTATCCTGGGATGTGTTATCCTGGGCTCTGTTATCCTGGGCTCTGTTATCCTGGGATGTGTTATCCTGGGCTCTGTTATCCTGGGCTCTGTTATCCTGGGCATGGCCGATCCTGCAGAGAGGTGATGGCAGGGACTGGGATGCAGAGGGCTGCAGGGATTGGGATGCAGAGGGCTGCAGGGATTGGGATGCAGAGGGCTGCAGGGATTGGGATGCAGAGGGCTGCAGGGATTGGGATGCAGAGGGATGCAGGGATTGGGATGCAGAGGGATGCAGGGATTGGGATGCAGAGGGATGCAGGGATTGGGATGCAGAGGGATGCAGGGACTGGGATGCAGAGGGATGCAGGGACTGGGATGCAGAGGGATGCAGGGACTGGGATGCAGAGGGCCAGAGGGATGTGACTCATTTGTGAAGTGCTGTCCCAGGCTGTTGGGGCCCTTTGCAGGCACCCCCAGGGGCCATGTCTGGGGATGGGGGACTGCCCCTTCCTTGAGGCTGAGAGCTTGGACTCTCCTTGGGACACTCTCCAGCCCTTTCCTGCTCCCAGCCTGGCTCCCAGCTGAGCAGAAAGAGTGGATTAGTCACCCTTTCCCTGGTGCTGAGCTGGGCCCAGGCTCCTCCACACTGCTGGAGTGCATTGGATCCACTTGGGCAGGAGGGGAACTCCCAATTAGTTGGGAGCTGAGAGCTCTGTGAGCCAAGGGGTGACACCACCAGGACACGTCCCCTGGCTTTGGCCTTTCTCCAGCTCCAAGGACAAGGCAGGTGGGTTTACACCTGCCCGACCCACCCTGCCTCTGCCAGGAGGGGGAAGGAGGCACCACGTGCCAGGAGAGCAGTGCCAGCAGTGCCAGCTCTCAGCACAGCACAGCTGGGAAGGCAGGGAGGGCTGGGCTGGGGGAGCTCAGGAGTTCCCAGGGCTCTGTGGTCCAGCACTGGCAGATCTGCCGGATCTGTGGACTGGAATAGCGTGAAATGATGCTGAAAATCCGGGTTAATCCGAACCAGCTCCAGAGACCAGTCCTGGAGCTGCCTCTTTATCTGCAGTGTGGATCTAAATCCACGCAGGCTTAACTTGGGTCTCGGCAGCTTTACGTCGGCTCTGATTAGTTCACATCACCTTCTTCACGGCTTCCTGACCCTCTGCTGGGGAGGCTGCCTCTGGATTTTCAATGTTTTATATTTACACAGCAGTGTCACATCCTCAGGAGGCCCCAGAGCAGCCTCAAAATATTCCCCGTGGCCTCCTGCCTCCCTGGGAACCACAGCTGGGAGATGCTGTCCATCATGGTCTGATAACCAGCTGGAAACCACCCTGCACCCCGAACCCCTGCCCAAATCCCACCCAGCCATGGTGGCATCTCCACCGTGTGGTGCCAGGAACATGAGTGTACCCTGAGAAAGCATTGGGGGACAGTGCCCTGTGACAGGACAGCAGAGACAAGGAGGGTTGTGGTTGTGACCCATCACTGGAGATCCTGGATGAGAATTGACCCCAACATACCACCAGAAAGATGATGGGAGAAGCAGGAGCACAGTCAGGTGTGGGTGGCCCAGGGACTCCTGTCTGGGTGGGCACAGTCCCCCATGGGCTGGGAGCCAGGCAGGGGCTGCCCTGCAGGTTTGGGGGGCAGAACTCACAAGGGCAAACATCTGCAAGAGGTGAGGACACAGAAGGTGGAGAGTCCCATCACTTCCATCCTGATTAATGGAGTCAGCCAAGGGCAGCAGTAGGGTGCTGGCACCTCTCTGACACACAGGGGTGTTTTGGGTGGTGAGTCCTGTTTTACAGCTCTGCAGACCCCTGCTCTGTCCTGTCCCACCAAACTGGGGGGCTCTGTTCCCACACATGGGAATATGACTCTGAACTGGACCTGGGAAGCCCAGGGAACTCTTGGGTTAAGCCAACAGGGCAGAAACTTAGAGGACAAAAGAAGGAAAACCACTCCTTTCCCTAAATAGTCAAGTTTAGGCACTCCATGGAGCAACCACTACAGTCTCCAAAGAGGGAGAGACCACGAGGCTGCTGCCCTGGGCCACTGAGGCCCCTGGGCTGGAGTCCTGTGGTCTCTGTTGAGCTTTCCTGCATTCAGGAGAGGTTCCTCTGGAGATCAGAGGCCAGAGATGGGAACAAGCAGAGATGGGAAGCAGGGCAAGCAGCTGTCCCCTGTACCCAGGTTTGAGCAGCTCCTTTCTGGAGCAGATTCCCAGTCCCTGGCTGCAGTTCACTGGGGTATGTGCCAAAGCAGACTCGCTGGGATGGAGGCTGCAGCACCCTGGGGAGTGTGTGGTCAGGGAGGGCAGCATGGAATCAGGCAGCATGGAATCAGGCAGGAGTCCCTGTGGGAGCAGGTACCCCTGACCAGGGCTGCCATCCTGACCCTCCTCCCTGGCTGAACCTGCTTGGCACCGAGACTGGCAGTGACAGAGGTGTGTTACCAGAGGGCCCTACAGTGTGCTGGGGTTGCAGGTGGGTGCAGAAACAGGGCCATGTGTGACCAGAGCCTGTGAAAAGAGACAGGCACCTTCCTTCAGCATAAAAACACTCCCTCCTTTCCCATTTCAAAGAATCTCAGAACGGTTTGGGTTGGAAGGGGCTTGTTGTGCAGGTGCCCAGGAGGCTTTCAGGCTAACCCAGGGGGTGAAGGATGGAAGGGAAAAGGGACCCTGGAGAAAGGATGGCCCAAATCCACAAATGCCCATGTAACCCAAGTTCCCCGACACCTGGAGACCTTCTGACAAGGACGGAGGGACCAACAGTCAGACAGAAGGGCAGGTGAGGCCCCAGATCCTCCTGCAGAGCATTGGGCTGATAAAATTGAGCATCACAGCTCTGGTCCCACACTGCAGACACAGACACAGAGCCCACATCCACGGGCCCAGGGCAAGGGGATGGAGAAATCCTGGAATCACTGAGGGGTTTGGATGGGAAGGGCCTTCAAAGCTCATCCAGTTCCACTCCTTGTCATAGTCAGGGACACCTTCCACTAGCCCAGAGTGCTCCAAGCCCTGTCCAACCTGGCCTTGGACACTTCCAGGGATTCCAGGGGCAGCCACAGCTTCTCTCTTTCCCCTCACAGGGAAAGATTTCTCCCCAGTATCCCATCTAATCCTGCCCTCCTTCAGCTCCCCTGCCCTCCATTTGGCTGTTACCTTATGGCAGGAGATGGTGAACTCCTGGCTCAGACACACCGAGTGTCACTGCTGTCCCTGGGACAGCTGGTGACATCTGTCCTTCTGTGCCACCCAAACACCCAAAGATGTATCTGATTTCTTAGTAGATGGTGGCAGAAATCATCTCCTCCAATCTCTGTTCCAGTCTTCAATGGGTCCATCTTTTATTCCAGCAGCAAATGCCAGGGACCTGGAATTGTTGGTGAGCTCAGCAAGGTGGGGACACAGGAGAGGATCAACAGCCCTTCCTGCAGGTGGGACACAGCCCTCCTGTACAGCTGGAGTGGAGACAGACACAGGCAGAGGTGGGCTGACACAGCCCCTGTCCACAGCCACACCAGGACACTCCTTGGTGCCCAAACACCAATGGCCATAAAGCCAAGAGGAAGATCCCCCACGGAAAGGCACCACTTGTGCCCCACAGGGACACACAGGGGTGTGCACACAAGTGCCAGCACTTCCAGTAAGATTATTCAAAGCATGAGGCTGGGCAGGGACCAAAAAACCGGGACAAGCAGAAGCATGGCACTGCCAGGGAGGAGGGTGCCAACTCACCTGCCACCTTCTCACAGGCCCTGCTGCACCTCTGAGCCACCAGAGCCCTGCTGGACCCCGGGGCTTCTGGGCTTTCCCCCGGGGGTTTCTGGGCTTTTTTTCAGCAGCAGAGTGAGGGGTGGCAGGAGAGCCCCCAGCTCTCCTGCTACTGTTTGTGGGGCAGAGAGGCCTGGGAGGGTGGGATTCACTGAGACCCTGAGATGTGATCCCAGGGGGTCATTCTGTCACCCTGTGCAGGGCAGGAGTTGGACTCGATGATCCTGGAGCAGGATCATTCAGCATGTTCAATGAGTGTGTGATTCAGGCCCAGCTGAAGTGGGGGATGCAGGTTCCCCACCCTGGGATCCTTGGGCAGACCCTGGGGGTCTGTGGAGGAGGAGGATGGAAGCCTCCAGTGGGCACTGCCTGGCTTGGCAAAGAAAAAGAAGAGGAAAGGGCTGATGCTCAAGGGGTTCCATCAGAGAGTACAACAGGGCACTGACAGGTTCAGGCTGCCACGGACAACCAGAAGCCCCTTGTACTGAACCAGCTGAGCAGCAGTGCTGGGGAAGGTCTGAAGGTTTGCACCAGATGCCAGCAGGGCCAGGATGGAGCCAAAAAGTGTCAGCTGCTGGAGTAGAATGTGTAAATCCACGGCTGTTGGCTGAGGAAAAAGCCAACACTGCTGCCTAAATTATTTCTGCTCTCCCCACCGTGAGGTTCTCAGCTCATAATTTGCTGTAATTAAGTGGGCACAAGTCTGCAGGGAGACTTGGACAAATGCATTGCTAATCCCTGCTATCCCCCAGCAGGGACAGGCAGTGTTAAACCATGGCAGGGCCCCAGCCAAGCACGAGTTGTCGCCTGGTGACTTGTTCTGTCTCAAACTGAACACGACGTCTCAGCAGCCCCTGAGCATGTCATGTGTGCCAGCACCTCCTCCTGAGCCCTGCAGGGGGACCAGGGCCTCCAGCTCTGGCCTTGGCACAAGGATCTGGCACAAGGAACATCCTCAGAAGAGCAAAATGCCAGCACCCCAAAGAAGCGAAGGTGCAGGCCCCAGGGGCAGCAGCACTGCTTCTCCCAGCAAGCCCAAGCTGGGGAAATGCTGGTCCAGGTTCAGCAGGGAGGACCCTGCAAGTGTCTGTAACTGTGTGTTACAGCTGTTACAGCTGAAAGAGTTTCTAAGAGCTCCTGTTCTTCGAGCTAGATCACAGAATCACACACTGGTTTGGGTTGGAAGGGACCTCAAAGCCCATCTCA
Source organism: Lepidothrix coronata (assembly GCF_001604755.1). Taxonomy (NCBI): domain Eukaryota; kingdom Metazoa; phylum Chordata; class Aves; order Passeriformes; family Pipridae; genus Lepidothrix; species Lepidothrix coronata. The sequence goes on from NW_016690360.1 coordinate 1,350,657, forward strand.
TTCCACCCCCTGCCATGGGCAGGGACACCTTCCACTATCCCAGGTTGCTCCAAGCCCCATCCAACTTGTCCTTGGACACTTGCAGGGATGGGGCAGCCACAGCTTCTCTGGGCAACCTGTGCCAGGGCCTCCCTACCCTCTGAATAAAGAATTTCTTCCCGATGTCCCATCTAACCCTGCCCTCCAGCGGTTTGAAGCCATTCCCCCTTGTCCTGCCACTCCAGGCTCTCATAAATAGTCTCTCTCCATCTTTCTTGTAGGCTCCCTTCAGGAACTGGAAAGCCACAATTAGGCCACTTCAAAGGCTCTGTCCAGGTCTTGGCTGCCCAAACAGTGTCCCACCCCAGAAGGGAGTCACTGCCCCAGAAATCAGAGCTCCTGCTGCCCTTCTGCCCCAGGAGAGCCCCAGCAAGGCTGGAGAGCAGGAGACCACAAAGGCACCGCTCCTTTGGCCCCTTCCCCACCCAGAGCCAGGGCAGCAGAGGGGTTAAGACAGTCTGAGCTCTCCCCCATCAATCCATCCCACAAATCTGACGGCCCCATCTCTTCCCGGGCCCAGATTGATTTCTTGACTGGGAGCAATGAGCAGCCTCACATGAAAAATGAGGCTCCGTGCCGTCAATAGGAGTTCTAATTACAACTTAAACCCAGGACATTCTTTACAGCACACACCAGATTTACAGCCCCTCGCAGGTGGGCGTGCAGCCTGCTCTAATTAAAAGCAGCTCTCATTGCAGATTGCTCCAGACAGCCCATTCCAGCTCCACAAGGGCACAGGCAGCTGCTGGCGCTGAGCTGGCAGGGAGGTACCAGGCACCCCAAGGGCACCGGCACCGCCGGCTCAGGAGGAGCAGGGAAGGATGGAAAGCTCCATTCCCTCCTTTCTTTGCTCTGTTCTGTTCTGAGGAGGTTTCCCACACTGCATCAACCTTGGCTGAACAGCCCCAGTGCCCAGCACTGTCCCCCTGGGCACAGCCCAGTTCTCCATCCCAGGAGCAAAGGGCAGAACTGGCTCTGACTGGGGGGACCCAGTGAGGGGGGACACAGAGTCACAGGATCCCAGAATATCCTGAGCTGGAAAAGATCCACCAGGATCATCCTGTGCCCTGCCCAAGACAACCCCAAGGACTAGATGATCCTGGTGGGTCCCTTCCAATCTGGCATATTCTGTGATTCTGTGAATCCCACCCTGTCCCTGAGAGTCTTGTCCAAACACTCCTGAAGCTCTGGCAGCCTTGGGGCTGTGCCCTGCCCCGAGAAGTGCTGGGATGCCACGGGAAGCAGTCTCAGAGCTGGCTGGTGCCCCTAAGGTACCATTCAGAGACCCACTGAGCCAGAGCCCTGGGGGAGGATGCTTTGTGGGATCTGTCACAGGGAGCTGGGGCAGGGCAGGTGCCAAGGGGGTGGTCAGGGCATTCCCAGCTCTGCTGTCAAGGCTCTCTGAGCTCTGCACAGATTGTGTTCCTCTCTGCCTCAGTTTCTCCATATCTGTGTTGGGAGAAATGCCTTTCTGAACAAGGAAATCCCCTGGAAAACCAGGGGATTTAGGAAGGCGGGGAGAAAGTGTCTCACTGCCCAGGCATGACAGCTCTGGCAGAGGGGGGTGACACGGCTCTCCCATGTCTGCCCAGAGAGGTGCTGTGGGGTTCCCTACCTACCTGGGACTGGGAAAGCCTGTCCTCCTGCACAGGGAGACACCAGGGCACTGCAGGATCCCTCTGCAGACCCCCCTGGGTGCCAAGGGCACCAAGACCCTGCGAGGGCTCAGAGGGACAGGGGTGTCTGGGAACAGTGGGGCCCAAGTGAGCCCCAAAAGGTGCTGGGGTTAGAGGAAGACAGAAGCAGAAAATGTTGAGCAAGTCTCCACCATCTGATGAGGGATCCTGGCTCCTTGGGCCGTGTGTGTCCCACATGGCTTCCAGTGGAAACCTGCCTGCCCCAGTTGGGAATAGCTCAGTTCCTCCCAGAGCACTGCTGTCAGGGAATGAGCTCTTTCTGGTGGGTGTCAGGATCCAGCATGAGCAGAGACATTGCCATCATGGTGATGGGGACAAACTAACCCCCTCCCACGTGTCTCTGGGTGGGGGGCAGCCCTGGTATCTCCTCAGGTGGAGCCCTGAGCTTCAACCAACCCTCTCTGCTTCTGCCAGTGCTCCCAGCTCTGCTCCTGGTGCAGTGGGGAAGATCCTCCTGAGTCATTCCTTCCTCAGCACAGGATTTGTGGAGCTGAGGTGGGTGTCAGTGAGCAGAGACAGTGTTGATTCCACAGGGCTGGGAGTTAAATCACTCTTGCCATGAGCTGCTGCTTTGGAGAACAAAACCCTCCACAGAAGGGCTGTTGGAGGTGATGAAAGAGCAAAGTATCAGGGCTCTCCAGAAACCACTCCTGCCCCAGCTGGAGCCTGGAGAGGTGGAGCTTTATTGAGAGTCCAAAAGGTCAGTATGAGACTCACTCTGCAGAGCTTTTTGCACCAGGATCTTGGAGAAGCAGAAAGGTGATGCTTAAAGCTGCTCTCCAAGGATCCCACCTGTGTCCTGCCCAGAGCCTGGGCCTGCTGGCTGACAGCAAAGGGCAGGACAGGGGATCTGCCCAGATCGCTGCCCAGGGCCCTGGGCTGGAAGGACAGGCTCTGTGGGATCCTGCAGGGAAAGGCACCATCAGCCAGGACAGACTGACAGCCACAGCCAGTGGGATGTGCCCCTGCAAGGGGCTGCCAGCTCCAGAGGGGACACAGCTGCCTGTGAGATGTGAGGGATGGGAACTCTGGGTCAGGATGAGCCAGAAACTGCCCTCGTGACTCAGCTGGTCCTGACCCAACCTCCCCACAAACAGCTGCGGGGCCCAGGGCGTCCTGGCTGGGGGCACAGCCTCAGGCTCCTTTCTCCCTGGTTGCTAAATTTCCTGCCTGAAACAAGATAAAACAGCCCGTGTCATGCAGCCCCTGATGTGGGTGAGCAGCTCCCCAGCCCAGATGTGAGCAGCCCCCTCCTGACACGCCTGCTCTGGTTTATCACAGCTGGCAGGGATGTCACCAAAGCTGGCAGGGATGTCACCAAAGCTGGCACAGATGTCATCAAAGCTCTGCCATGTGGGCCCTTCACTCCCACATGGATCAGGAGTGTCCTGGAGCATGAACCCCCCAGGATGGGAACAGAGCAGGGCCTGTGCATCACTGGGTTAGGCAGAGCAGGGGAGAGCCCCTCAAAGCTGATGTGCCTCAAACCTGCCCATCATTGCCCTTCAGAGCTGGTGACACCATGGGACAGTGGCTGGGACTGTTCCCTGAGCCAAAGGTGTCCAGTTCCTGCAGCTCTCAGGCCCAAGGGGCCACGGGGGCTGTTCAGGCCCAGACTTTGAGGCCCTCCAGGAGGTGGGGGTGTCTGGGGTGACCAGAGTCATCCTGCACGCTGAGGCTGCTTCCTGTGCTCCCAGCAAGACAAGCTCTGTCCAGGTTTTGTCTTGGCCACCTCCCCTCAAGCTGTTGTCCCTTGGGATGAAGGAGGTGGAAGGCTGGTTCTTTGGGGTTCAAATGGGATTTCTGTGGGCTGTAAGAAGTGCACCAAAACATCCACATCCCTGCAAGACTTCACCCCAAAGAGGGGGAGTGTCTTTGCAGGATTTTGCCTCTGTCCAAGACCTTGAAGCAGATCCTTCCCATGTTTGGGCTCAGAGAGCCATTAGAGAAGATTTGGTGTAGCTTTGGTGCAGAGGACACCTGGAGCTCCTCAACGTGAGGCTGTAGGTGATTGTATCATCTGCAGTTCTCATGGACCTGACCCATGGCTTTGGGAAAAGTTTGTCTTTCAAAACAGGACAGTTTTTTTCCATGCTATCCCACCTCCCATATTTTTGTTTCTCTTGCCCTGCTGTGGAGTGATCCACACTTGGATCAGGGTTTGGATTAGCCCCTCCCAGACAGTAACTGTCACACAGACACCACAGAAACAGCCCTACAGGAGCCCTTTTCCCAGGAAATCATGGAATCATGGAATACTTTGGGTGGGAAGGGACCTTAAAGACCATCTCACTCCACCCCCTGCCATGGGCAGGGACACCTCCCACCAGCCCAGGTTGCTCCAAGCCCTGTCCAGCCTGGCCTTGGACACTTCCAGGGATCCAGGGGCAGCCACAGCTTCTCTGGGCAACCTGTGCCAGCCCCTCCCCACCCTCACAGCCAACAATTCCTTCCCAATATCCCATCTATCCCTGCCCTCTTGCAGTGGGAAGCTATTCCCTGTGTCCTGTCCCTCCATCCCTCATCCCCAGTCCCTCTCCAGCTCTCCTGGAGCCCCTTTAGGCCCTGCCAGGGGCTCTCAGCTCTCCCTGGAGCCTTCTCTTCTCCAGGGGAACCCCCCCAGCTCTCCCAGCCTGGCTCCAGGGCAGAGGGGCTCCTCCTCTGGGATCAACTGAATGTCTCCTCTTTGGACTTATCCCAACATGTCCACAGGGAACCCTGCCAGGGGCTCCTGCAGGCAGCTGAAGGACCTTTTGGGGACCCTGGGCACCCTTCAGCCAACAGCATTTATGACACTTCATGATAAGAATAAGAAGACACTTTGCAGCCCAGAAACACATCAGGTGCAATTTGAGTGAGGAACCCTGACGAAAGGAGGCAGGTTTGGGGAAAAAACCTCCTTGTTCCCGTGGATTGCTCGTGCTCCCCCTCTGGCAGCTGAACCCATCCCCAGCCGGGCTGTGCTGAGGCTGATAAGGAGGCAGGGGAGAGGAGCTGGATCCTGCAGCAGCAGCCACCGCCTGTGCCTCCCTCCCCTCTGCTTTTATGTAGTTTGGGAGTGCTCTGGAACTGCTGGGCACAGACACTTCTGAGGCAGCAGCAACTTTGCACGGCGCGGTTGTTTTATGTCTGAACTGTACATACAGCAGTGAATAGAGCTCATAAAAGATGGATGTATTCTTGTTCTTTTTGCTGGTTTTGATTTATTATTTACTTCACTTTTTTCAACTCTTCCGAAGTGCTGTAAATCATCTAAATCATTTTTCTCCTCTGCTTGGCTGGTTTCGGGGAGCTGAAGCGAGAGGATGGTGCCTTCCTCCTCAGCATTGCAGGGTTTGCTGAGGGATTTTCAGGAAGAGAGAGAAAACCAGGAAATTTGAGCTCTTAACATCTCCACAAAGTAGCTTGGAAAGGTTTAAAGGTCTTCTTCCGTCTGCTCCCTGCGTTTCCAGGGGCTCTGAGGCTCAGCCTGTGCTCAGCTGGGAGGGCACTGCTGGCTCAGGCAGCCCTGCCCCTGGCTGAGGGGGGGTCACTCAGCAAACATACCCCCAGTGCAGGGAAGGGTTCACAGAATCCCAGAACACGCTGAGCTGGAAGGGACCCCCAAGGACCATCCAGTCCAACCCTGAGCCCTGCACAGGCCCAGCCCC
>NW_016690360.1:1356404-1373880 GCF_001604755.1 Lepidothrix coronata
AACCTTTGCCTGAGATCCAACCTGAGCCTGCCCTTACACAGCTCCAGCCATTCCCTGGGTGCTGTCCCTGGTCAGTCCCTGCCCCTCCTCTGCCCCTGCCCAGGCTCTTGTAGCCTGTACAAGCTGCCCTTGTGCTGCTGGGGTGTTCCAGCTCAGGAGAGCCCTTTCCCTGAGGCTTGGAAGGGAACATGGATTGGACCTGGCTCTGGGAACTCCAGGCATGGGGTGGCATTTTTAAGTACCAGCCACAGGTCTGGCCCAGGGGAGCAGCTCCCAGGGCTGGCTGTGGAAGGTGCCAGGGTTTTGTTCAGGGCTGGGTGGTGGCTGGGCAGTGCAGTGGGATTCTCTCAGTCCAAGCTCAGAGCCAAGGTAGTCCAGCAATGGGGGCTCCTCCAGCAGCAACGTCTCCCTGCTCTCAGCTACACTGAAGGCAATGGAGCAGCAGCTTCAGCACCCAGAAAAAAAAAGGAAAGTCTGTCCACAGGCAGAATGGAGCTCAGAGAGCAGATTTTCAAGGGCACATTGCACAGCACAAAGCTGCTGTTGGAGGAGCTCAGGACCCTTCGTGCACCCAGCTCCATGTGGTGTGAACCCCACCCCACACCGCTGAGCTGAATTCTTCAGCAAACCAGGACAGAGACTCCTGAGAGACCCAGAGCCTTGATTCTCCAGCCTCCCCTTGCTCCTGCAGTCCCCCTGGCTCCTCCAGCTGCCTGTCCCACCACCTCCCAGCACAGGGGCACAGGAGGAAGGGGTACATTCCCAGTCCCTCTGAAGGAGGATTGGGGTGACCCCATTAAAGCTGGATCGAAAGGGATGGAATCTGTGGTGACCCCTGAACTCAGGAGACATCCACTGAGCAAGGAATCAATCCAGCAGTTCCAAGCCAGCCCTGGACAATCCCAGCTGTGCCCAGACCAGGGAACACAGAGCAGAGCCCTGGGAGCACCGAGGGCTCCTGCAGATGCTGTGGAGGGGGCAGCGACCCCTCCATCCCTTTCCCCATGGCCTGTGGGACAGGGCAGGATCACAGGGCTCCTCTCAGCTCCCCACACTCTCAGCAAGGCCCAGGCAGTGAGTCCCCACAGCCAAGAGCACACCAGGCTGCTCGGGGCTCCCAGCGCCGAGTCAGGGGCTCTGTCTCCTTCCTGTCACTTCGTGTCTCTTTTTCCAGGAGGAATTCAGCTGGAGGGAGAGCAAACAGGCAGGCTGCTAATGACAGTGCAGCTGCTGCTCTGTGTCAGGCGTGTGAGACCCCACTGGGAGCTCAGCTGGGCACAGAGGGTGGCTGGACACCGTTTATTTTTACATTAGAGCTCTTTGCCTCTCGCCCTGTCTGCTCTGTGCTCTTTGCTTCTGAGTCACTTCATCTCCTGTCAGATGGACATCGATGCAGGATGTGAGCACAAACCTAAAGTAAAGTAAAGGCTAATTTTAGGATAGAAACTGATGGGGGGGAGGGTTTTGGCTCAGCCTCCGTTGGCATCGATGGCAGAGCTGTCCTTGGTGTGTGGCACTACCTGCCTTTGCCTGGTTCTTGCCCACGTTGCAGCAGAGAGGTGAGTGTGGAACACAGGGCAGAGCCTCACTGGCTGCTGGCCATAAAGACATTTTCACAAATGTTCTGTTCCCCTGCCCCAAATAAAATGCCAGGAACTGCCTGTGAGTTTGGGAATCAGAGAATCACAGGGTGGTTTGGGTTGGGAAGGACCTTAAAATCATCCAGTCCCACCCCCTGCCATGGGCAGGGACACCTCCCACTAGCCCAGGTTGCTCCAAGCCCCGTCCAACCTGGCCTTGGACACTTCCAGGGATTCCAGGGGCAGCCACAGCTTCTCTGGGCAACCTGTGCCAGGGCCTCACCATCCTCTGAGTAAAGAATTTCCTCCTAACACCCAATCTAACCCTGGCCTGTGGCAGTTTAAAGCCATTGCCTCCTGTCTGTCAGTCCCTGTCTGTATGAACAGTCCCTGTCCCTGCTGGGGAGGGAGGGAACCCCTGGCTCTGGCTCCCTGGGCAGGGAGGAGGTGGTCAGAGCACGGGGTGCCTGTGCCCCAGCAGAGGGGCAGGTGGGATGTCCCAGGCCAAAGCTGTGCTCGAGGACATGGAGCTTCAGTGCCAGGTCTGACGGGGACAGGGGTGTCTGCAAACAACCTCCTCACCCGGGGATGCCATTGCATCACCCTCAAAGCTGCAGTGCCCTGGTGTGGGAATGGGCCTGAAGTGGACAGTGACTTCATGAAAAAGGGGGAGATCTGAGGGCTGGGCAGGGCAATTAGATGGTGATGCTTCAAGAATCAAAACTGTCTCGGCAAAAAATCTCAGAGTCATTTCTTTGTCTGGCATTTTCAATGGAATTTCTCCACATTCCCTCTGAAGCTGTGGCTCTCTCCCCCTTCATTCCCAGTGCTGGGGGGGCAGTGGGGCACAGGGTGCCCAGCCCTCCCCCAGGGCTCCTCTCTCTGACCAGCCCTGGGTCAGCATCCCTTGGCCCAGGGGATGAAGGTGATGCTCCTGGCCCAGCCCCAGCTGTGGTCCTGGCACCTGGGCTCTCCTGGGCCAGAACAGAGCAGGGGGAAGCTCCCGGCTCTCCCTGCCTGTCCTGCTGCCTGCAGAGCTCTGCAGAAGGTGTTCCTGGTACAGGTGTGATCCCACAGAGCCAGATGGGCTCCCACTCCTGCCCCAGGCCCTGGCAGAGCTGGGCACAGCAGAAGCTTTCATTGCCGTAAAAAATGGGGCTGAATTAGGAGGCAGGGAGAGCCCAGCTTTGCTCTCAGACAGTGATTAATCACAGGGCCAGGGTGCCAGAGAAGCTGTGGGTTCATCTCACCTGATTTCAGATGTTCAGAAATTCAAGGTCTAAATCTAAGTCAGCCTTCCCAGTTCCCTCCAGGCTGAGCAGGAAGGAATGGCCCCTTCCAGGAGGGGAGTCTGTGCCAAGCAGAGTCAGAGCCAAGGAGCAGTGCCAGGCTCAGGACTGGGACAGCTGGGGTGCCCAGAGCTGGAGAGTGTGACCCAGGGGTCACAGGGAGGGGTGCAGGGGCAGAGGGCACAGGTGGAGGTGCAGTGGGCAGAGGGGTGATGATGATGTTGAGGAGGACACAGTGGTGGAGCTGAGGACCCTGGGGACACGTGAAGTCCTGTGGCCATGTGGCTGTGAGGATGCCCCCAGCCCGGGGTGTGCAGGATGCTGGCCATGGTGTGACACATCAGGCACACCTCCCTCATGTGCCCTCCCTGCTCTGCTCTGAGTCAGCCCCAGGGCGGGCAGGGGAGGGACACACTCACACAGCACATTGAAAGCCATAAATTCGGAAGCAGAGCCAGAGCTCTTTAATCTTGGGTTGTTTTTTCACTCATAACGAGATAACAAAGGAAGCCAAGCTCGAGCTGGAGTCGTGAATTATGCAGGGAGGGCACATCCATCCCTGGTGGGTTGGGGTTTGCTCTGCCAGCCCAGGGTGTGCCCGGTGAGCACCGCTTGGCTGGGGGCCAGCTGGGTGCTGGTTATCCTTGTCAGGCTGTGATGCCCTGCAGGCACTGAGGGTTATTCCAGCTCTGACGGACACAGGAAGGCACAGGCAGGCCCCAGGCTCTGTCCCAGGTCCGGGGCCTCCAGGATGGCTGTGAGGTCTCACGCACAACCCCTCTCATCCTTCCATGGGGCACGAAAGGCAGGGATTTTTTCTGCAGAACAGGGTGGGGATTACCCACACACACACTGCAAAGAAAGGATATTTAGCAAATGCCTTCATGCAGAGAACAGAAAGCTCCCCCAAAGCAGGGGAAGCCAGCAAAGCAAGGACCCACAGCAAGGTGTCTCTGCATGAGCTGTCCCTCCAGCACAGCAGAGCCCTTGAGACACTGCAGTGAGGGGCCCAGTGTCCCCCGGCTGGTTTTGGGGCCAGAGCCCTCCAGCTACACCATGTCCCGGCCTGAGGCACAGCCCAGCTCTGCAGGGGAGGCTGTGCCAGCACCAGGGAGAGGAGCTGAAGGGAGAAGCTTTCCCACCCTGCTCAGAGCCCGGCGAGAAGGATGGAGGCTCCCGAGCAGCCTGGAGCACCAATTTCACGGAAATCCATTTATCTCTCCTTCCTGCAGCCCTCCCGACATGAATAAATGATGATTGCAGAAGTGATGAACCTGCCCCTGTTTAGGTGTGAAATGAATGTTTACAGGCACAGAATAAATCAAGTATCCCACGGGCGAGCAGCGGGATATTAAACCAAACACCTTTGTGTACTTAGCACTTGCTGGCAGAGGCCAAGGCTTTGAAGCCTGGCCAGGGATTCCCAGCAGCCTCAGTGTGGGAAGGGGCAGGTGCCCAGCTCTGGGTGCCTGCTCAGCAGAGGCTGCTCTCGAGGGCCAGGAGGGATGAGCAGCTCCGGGACGAGCAGCTTCCTCCCTCTCCCCACCTTCCCCCTCTGTTGCTCTCCATACCTCTCTCTCCCCACCCAACACTACACTCTGCACAGGCTCGGAGGAGTCAGGAATACAATGCAAATTCATGAAGGATTGGCAAGGAATTGCGGGTGTGCTGGTTGCCTGTCAGCAGGCAGAGCACTTCTAATCTTGTCACATAAATAATACGATTATGTAAAATATCAAACAGTTGGAATAAACTTAAAAGCCACAATGTTCTAGTCACAGACTTAATGGGGTGGGGGGGGTGGAACAACAAAAAATAAGTAAAATCCCTTTTTTAGGCTGCAGCATGGAGGGGAAATGGCTCCTCACCAAAATCAGCTGGAGCTTCCCAGGGGATGAGGAGGTGGGAACTGGTTGGGAGATAGAGCTGCTGCTTAGGGTGGCTGGACACAGCCCCCAAACTTGTGTAGGACTCAGGAAGAGGAGAGGCAGCAGAGCTGTGCTTGGGAGGAGTCCCCATCAAGGACTTTGGGGACAGTCAGGACAGGGCTGGTGTCCCCTGCACACTCCCTTGCTTTGCCACCTGTAGAAACCCTCTGCTGTGGTGCTGCTGGCACAGGGCATCCCTTCTGACCCCGGGGATTGTTCAGCTGAGAGGAAACACTGATCCAACCCCACATCCATCTGCCTGTGCTGCTCCCAGCCCTGTCCCCAGCTCCCAGCCCTGTCCCCAGCTCCCAGCCCTGTCCCCAGCACTCAGCCGTGGCAGTGGGAGCAGGAGGGGTGCAGGGGCAGCAGGGGAGGGCTGTGCTCCCCCCGGGCTGTGTTCCCTTCCCGGTTCTGCATTCCTGATTTGTCCTGGATTTGTACGGCCCCGGGAGTTCCAGCCCCGCTGAGGGTGAGAGAGGAGGGAACACGCCCAGGGACCTGCCAGGAGGGTTTTGGTGCCCACCCCGAGATCAAGAGCAGCGTGAAAAGCCACTGTCCCTTTGTTAGAGCTCGTTAAAGAGCCCAGGCTGATGGAGATGGAAAAGAAAATCCTCTGCTCTCCCCCTCTCTGTGCACCAACCGACCCCCCAAATCCAGCTGGGAGCTGCCAGAGCAACCTCAGAGCTTCACCCACAGTCACCCTGTGGCATCTGGGTCTTCCTCCAGATCCCTGGAACAGGCTCCTCAGGGCAGTGGTCATGACCCCAAAGACTGCCAGAGCTCCAGGAGTGTTTGGACAACTCTCAGGGACAGGGTGGGATTGTTGGGGTGTAATGCAGGGTCAGGAGCTGGACTGGATGATCCTTGGGGGTCTCTTCCAACTCAGGATATTCTATAAGCCTCTGATCCACCTTTCCAGGCCATGCCCTGAGCAGACAGAGCACAGCCAAGGCAGGATGGAGCTGTTCTCTGCTCGGGGAGCCCCAGACTCAGCTGCACACACAAGGTCCTTCCCTGGCTTGTCTTTGGTTTGACACAGAGAAGGAATTCCGTGCTGGGGACCATCCCCTCAGAAGCCCTGAAGCAGCCGGAGCTGCACATTTCCCAGAGTGGGCCTGGGAACTGCAGCCCTGGAAGCCAAGCCCTGTCCCCAGCCAGCCCAGCCTTGGCTCTGTGCAGAGAAAAGGGAAGCCTGGCAGGGTCTGGATTGCAAGTGCTGCCCTCCCAGCCCTGGGTGCCCACAGCCTGCAGGGAATGGGCAGTGATGGGACAGGTGAGATGAGACCTTTGGGCCAGGGAAGACTATCCCTGCCCTCTGGGTCCTCTGTGCCCACCGAGGGGCAGCTGCCACACCGGGATTGTGTTCCCTGGGATCGCATTCCCTGGGCTCACATTCCCTGCTGCTCCTCCCCCGTGCTCATCACCGAGGCTCTGCTGCTGCTTCTCCCAGACCTTGACAAGTTTCGGAGCCCCCTTGCCTTGGGACGAGCCCCCTGTTCCCGGCCCAGCTCTGCAGGTTTCCCCGGGGCACGGAGCGAGTCCCGGCTGTGCCAACCCCGCGGTGCCCGGGCGGGCAGGGACGCGTGGCCGGGGCTGGTGTGGGGACAGGGCCGTGCCCGTGGAGCAGTGCCAGGCTGCAGATGTGTGCCCTGCCAGGGGCACTGTGGAACTCACACACTGAGCTGCCCCTTCTGCTTAGCAGAGCGGCTTTGACGAGCCGAGCTGCGGGCAGGGCTCTGCCTGCGCTGCCTGCAGGGGACACGGGCACTGCCCCTGCTCTGCCCCGCGTCTGTGTCCCTCCAGTTTGCCCTTTCTGCATTGGAACACAGTCAAGGCCGCTGTGCAGAGCTGCTGGTTTAATGGAAGAAAGAGTTTCTCTCATCTGCCTGTTTTAAAAGGGGGAAGAGAAATTGCTGCCTGTGGGGCACCCACAAAAGAGGGAGCAGCCCCACCCAGCCCCTCTCATGGGCCATAAAACCAGGAAAACCTGCATCCCACCCCCTGTGCTGAGCAGCCCTTCTCACTGGGGGCCAAAATCTTTGTGAATGTGACCAAACCCTATTTCTAAGGATTTCTTCTCCCTGTAAGGGATATGGGCATCCCTGTAAGGATTGTCTGACCCACTGCTGTGGGCTGGAGCAAGCTGAGACCCCCCAGCCCATTGCACACATCCCTGCACTGACCCAGCAGCAGGGATTGCCTGTCACAGCCCCATTGAGCCTCCTGGCCTTGCTCCTGCTTCGATTCCCAGAGGAAAAGCCCTCTCTGTTGCCAGATAACTGCACCTGGTGCCCATGTCTTGCCACGGTTGCCACAGCGCCCGGGGGCAGCCTGGCTGGGGGAGCAGCTGCCTGCTCCATGTGTGCTCCTCTCCTCCCTGCTCTCTGCTCCTGGTCCACCTCCCCAGGCAAGGCAGCAACGTGGGGCTCTAGAAAACACATCCAAAGCCCTGCCAAGGCAGCAGAGTGTCCTCCACCCCCTCCTCACTCTCAATATCTGTCCCCTACCTCAACCAGCTGCCCCCTCAAACCAGACAGGCAGCCCCACAGTAGGAAGCAAACTCACTGTCCCACCCTCCCTGTGTCCCCAGTCCCTCTCCAGCTCTCCTGGAGCCCCTTTAGGCCCTGCAAGGGGCTCTTAGGTCTCCCTGGAGCCTTCTCTTCTCCAGGTGAACCCCCCCAGCTCTACCAGCCTGGCTCCAGAGCAGAGGGGTCCAGCCCTGTCATTAACTCATGGCCTCCTCTGGACTCCCACCCCAATGCAATGGTGATGGAAACCTCCCTTCCCTCTCCCAGCAGTGTTTGCTGATCCCAATTCCCAGTTCAGGGCAGTCCCAGGATGATGTTTTTAGAGTTCATTTGGAGCTTGGCCAGAACCTGGATTTCTCAGTTGACTGTTATTTCACAAAATGTGGGAGAACAGAGTATTGTGGTTGTCAGTGACAGCTCCTGGGGCTTCTAACACACAAGGAGGAGAAATATTGAGTTTCACCTGATCTCTCTGCATCATCCCTGTGTTTGAAGCTCCTTTCCAGCCTGAAACCAAGGGCCATAAATCAGAATATCTTAATGAAGTAGTGTGGCACCAAGCACCATGGTCTGCCATGAGAAAAGGATCCCACCCTGCCTTTCCTCAGCTCTGATCCTTCCCCAAAGCAGGGTGAGGTCACAGAGTTCCCCCGTCTCACCAGCCACAACCTTTCCCAGAAGAAAGAGGAGGCTCCAGCCCAGCCCTGGGCACTTTGGTGGCCCCAGAACCAGCCCCATCCCTGCCACCAGCTCCAGTGCTGCAGCAGCAAGCAGGGTCTCTCTCCCCCAGCCCACTGCAGCCCAAAGGAGCTCGTTTCTCTCACAGACACGGGGTGAGAGAAGAGAGGCCCTGACCATCCCCTGGCCCTGCCTGCAGCCAGTCCCTCCTCAGCCTGGCTGAGCACACACCCAGCCTGGCACTCAGCACCTCTCCAAGCCGGTGCTGTTATCCAGGAATTTCTCTTTCTGAGCTGGAAGCAGCATCTCCCCAGCACTGCCTCCCCTCACATGTTCTGAGGAGATACAGCTCAGTAAATCTCGTCTTAGCCAAGGGCATTACCCCTTGCCAGTTAGCACTAGATCAAACCCAGGTTTATTCAGCCTCCCACTAATCCCTCTGCAACAAGAACCACCTGCAGTCTGGAGCCCGGGATTTAGCAGGATCAGCGTGCAGGTGTCTCTGATTTGATCATCCCTCTGGAAACGCTGGGCTCGGCAGCCCAGGAGCTCCCGGGAAGGGGGAGAGGGATGTGTCTGCAGGGGCCCAGAGAGCACCAGAGTGGGGGCTGATGGTTTGCCCCCACAGACACTTCTGAGAGACCTAAAAACACTGGAAAGAGATGGGGGAAAAGAAAGGAAAAAAATCTCTTATTTTCAAGAATTCTCTAGTACTTAAAAGCTCGAGACCCGCAGGGGAAGCTAATAAATTTTAAATAGTTTGGAGAGTTGAGACCAGCAGTTTAACTTTGTGTGGCTGCTGAGTTGTTTTCCAAGTGTATTTAATGAAACCCTTCATTATGTTCAGATAATTATGATCTCCGTGTTTCTGTGGCTGCTGGAGTTCACCATCTGTGCTCACCCAGGTACAGCTCCATCTCCACACCCCGGGCACCCCGAGGTGCCTGAGCTGGGAACAGGTTTTCCAGGGGATGGGAGAGGTTTTCCAGGTGTGTGGGCTCAGGGAGCGTCCCTGGGATTGTCCACCCAGAAGCCACATCCTGCAGCCCCCAGCCCATCCCTGAGGGTGTGGGCAAGAGCACAGCCCTGAGGGTTTCACAGGCACATCCCCCAGGTCCAGCGTGGGGTTCGTGTCCTGCTGCTCCCTGGGGTGATGGGGGGAGTCAGGGGGTCTCACATAACTGCTGCTTTGGGGTGAGCAGAGCCCTGATGTGTCTCCTGCTCTTTGCTCCCCTCTGGGCGTGGGAGTTTGCCCAGGAAAAGGTTTGGGCTGCCCAGGGCAAACTGGGCTCTGCAGGTTGGGGTTTGCTCTGACCCCTCCAGCCCCCTGCAGCAGCTGGTGTCCCCATCCCCTGCCCGTGGGCTCCCTCCCCCTGCCCACCCCATTCCTCTGCCGGGGGACCCCCCAGCCCAGCATCCCTGCTCCAGGCCCTCTGCCCACCCCCCCTTACCCCTTCTCCAGGAGGGAAGCTGCAGGTTCTCCAGCTCAGCCTGGTCCTCAGGGGTGGGAGGCACTGCAGCAGAGCAGAGCTGGGGCTTGTGGCTGAGCTTTGACAGTGCCTGGGGGGGATTCACCTCCCCTACCCCATGCAGATGGACCAGGCACTCCCCTCTGGGCCCACAGGAATTCCTGCCCTGGCCATGGGCCTGCCAAAGCCCAGCTTTGCTCAGCCCAGTTCTCCCTCTGGCTGGAGGGCAGGAGGCTGAGTCCCCCCAGGAATAGGGCCTTCTGCAGAGCAGGGGTCCAGCTCCCCCTGAGGCAGGTGAACTGCCCACCAGAGCCCAGTTCAGAGCCTGCCCTGGCTCCCAGCCCACTGGGATGGGGTGTTCCATGTGCCACCCTGCAGTGAGGGTGACACAGATGGGCTGGGGGGGATCCTCAGCCTGTGCTGCTCCACAAACACAGCCCGGGTTCACAGCACCCTTCTCCCTTGTTGGTCCTGCCCCAGGACCCCGTGGGAGTTAGAAGAGCAGTTCCCATCCCAGGCCACCTTTGTCCTGCCTGTCCCAGGCCAGTGTGGGACAGGAAAGCCCCTCGATGCCATGGCTGGCACAGTGTGATCCCAGGGATGCCCTGGTTGCCACAGTGTGATCCCAGGGGTGCCCTGGCTGGCACAGTGTGATCCCAGGGGTGCCCTGGCTGGCACAGTGTGATCCCAGGGATGCCCTGGTTCCCAGGGGAGGGTCAGCACGGCTGGTTCTCCCCCATCAGGGTCAGCCCCCAGGGCAGGAACGTGGCAGTCAGGGGGGTGCTTTGGAGACACTGCAGGGGAGCAGCAGTGGGAGATGGAGCCAGTGGGATGGGGGATGAGGATGGGGCCTGTAGCCCTGAGGGGGAGGAGGGTGCTGGGTGCCGGGCTCTGCTCTCCCCGCCTGCCAGCTGGGCGCTTTCCCCCTCTCTTAAATGTCAGCGATGATGTTTCCTGCCCGAGGCAGCTCTTCCCCTTGGGGACTGGCCAGCAGGGGCTGTTTTATACCCACTCCCAACAGCTTGGGTGGCTTGGGACTGGGCTGCTGCCTGAGTTGTGCCAAGCTGGCAGCATGGGCAGGCTCCTCAGCCAGCTCTGAGCCTGCAGCCGAGCCCAGCACCCCCCTGGCTCCGGGATCCTAACCCAGCTCCCCCCTCTGGGCTTTCCTTCCGTGCTGGATTTGCACAGGCAAAGCAGCAGGTCTGGTTAGAGGGGAAAAGTCCAGAAGATCACCCTCCTGCTGGGGTGGGCAGGGCAGGGACCTTCCTGTACAGGCCTGGGGACATCACCCCCCACGCTGTGTCCTGTCCCTCCACAGCAGAGAGAGGCTGGGGTGTGCCCAGCAAACCCTGAGGGAAGCCAGGAGCCAAGGAAAAGTCCAAAGCTTCTTCTCCCTGCCTGCAGCACCCCCAGGAATCTGTGAACCCCCCAGGAGCCCAGGAGCAAAACGTCAGCACCCGAGAGAGCAAGTGGTGTGAATGCCTTGGGGCTGCAGGGACTGTGTGAATGCCTTGGGGCTGCAGGGAATGTGGGAATGCCTTGGGGCTGCAGGGAACGCTGCTCCCCTCGGACGTGCCTGGCATGGCAGGGCTCCTGTTAGGATGTACAGAACTGGCACTTTCCTGCCTCCACAGGGTACAGAATTCACAGCTCTGGATGATTCCCTGGTTTAGGTCTGAAGACATCTGTGCTGCTGGGGCACCTGTGCCCTGGATTTTTATGGAGCTGGGAGGTGGCTTTGCCCTGGGATGCTGAGAGCACAGGGTGCACTGGGCACAGCTGGCAGGAAGGGGTTTAGGGGCCAGCCCTGTTCCTGGGTGTGGGTGTCTGGCACAGCAGGGCTCCCAGCAGGGAGCCTGGAAAATGTGACTGACTGGGAGGAGGCATCAGGATACAGGGATGCTGCACCAGCAAAGGGACTGGGGACGTTTGTGCACAGGAGATTGTGCCCAAAACAGAGGCCTGGACATCAGAGAAACTCCAGGAGGGGAAAAGAAGTGGTGGTTTAGTCTACCCCCCAGTCAGAAAGGGCTCCAGGAGGAAGTGGATGTGTGCCAGCCCTGCCTTGGGCAGGGACAGGTTTCATGCAGGAAGAGCAGCTGGCATCATGGGGATGCCCACAGGGGCTGGGGTGTGACAGCTGAGCCTGGAGCTGGTATATCTGGAGGGCAGAGAGCACATGGGATCCTGCCATCCCTCCTTGTGTCTCCCTTCCTGTTCCCCAGGTGTGCAACACCCCTCCCCACACACAGTCCCAGGCCCTGGCACACTCAGCACCCCTGTGGTGGAGAGCATCCCCCTCCTCTGAGCCTTCCTGAGACCCTCCCAGCCCATCCCACACACCTTGCACAGGATACCTGCCAAAAACCCCTGAGACACAACTGCCCAGCCGTGCCCAGGGCCCTCCTCCAGCTGTGGGTGTCTCCCCAAAGCAGAGCTGTGCTGAGCAAGGGCTGCAGTGCTGGGAGGGATCCTGTCAGGCTCTGTCACCACTGCAGCCACTCTGGGAGTCATGACAGGCCCTGCAGGACCCGGGGACTGGTGCTGGGCAGAGTGTGCCCTGCAGAGAAACCCTTGCCTGGCAGCTGCTGGGAGACTGGTGAGAAGAGACAGCACCAGGCACTGCAGGCACAAGGGATTGTCATAGAATCACAGACTGGGTTGGGTTGGAAGAGACCTTAAAGCCCACCTCATTCCCCCCCCTGCCATGGGCAGGGACACCTTCCACCCGAGCAGGTTGCTCAGAGCCCCATTTTGTCTGCTTTCAACAGGATTCCCAGAGTCAGGATTCCCAGGAAAGGTTCCCACCTCATGCTGGAGCGTCTTGGTGCCCTGAAATGCAAGAGAGGAGCAGGAGTGGCAGAGAGGAGATGGGGACAGCTCGTGATGTGTAACGTTCCTCTAATGCTCTCCTTGGCCCCCTCCCAGCACATATGGGAGCTGGATGAGCCAATTAAACCAACACCAATTAAATCAGCATCAATCACATCCTGTAAAGCAGAGGTGGGACCCAGGCAAACACCCCCCCTGTGAGGGACATCAGAGCTGCCCGAGGCTGACTCCCAGTTTGGGGAAAGCCAGACCATGGAGGCACCTCCAGGGAGGGGAAGGGATGGGTGGGGACCCCTCCCAGAAAGGGGGTGGCAGAGGGGAGAGGGGGAGCAGCCTGATGGGCAGAGGGGATGGCAGAGCTCAGGGACCAGCTGGGACAGGCCTCTCCCTCACTGGAGATCTTTCCCAGGGTCACCTTGAACCCTGGGCTGTGACACTCCTGGTGCCAGTGCCTCGTGTGTCCCCTGAGCCAGTCCCTCCCCGGGCTCAGCCCCACAGAGTCCCCCTTGCTTGGAGGGGCTCCAGCAGCTCTGGGGGCTGGGCTGGGGGGGCTCACCCTGGGGCCTGGACCTGGCTCTGCTTTCATCCCAGGCCAGGCCTGAGCCACTGGGGCTGCACTGGCCAACCGAGGGGAGGGAAAAGTGTGTGTGAATCCCCCTTTCCTCCCCTCCCTCCTCTGCTCACTCAGTGCTTTGCTCTCCCTTTGACCTGGAGCAAAGGGAGATGCTCTAAAAAGGGCCTTTCTCTGCTGAATGTTGGCTGGGTGTCCATCCTTCCCTTGTGGAGGAGCCCTGGCCTGTCCCCTGGGGTTTTGTGTCCTCTTTTGTGTCCCCCTGGCTCTCCCAGCCAGGTAGCCCAGGGACCAGGAGGTCACAGGGAGGCTGCAAAGCCATTGGGAGAGCAGATATTTGTGGCTGCAGCTCCCTGGAAGTTCAGAGCTCCAAAGGGCACTGGAGATGTCCAAAGTCAGAGCTGCAAAGCCGGGTCTGGGGCACACAAGTGGAGTGGCAAGTCTTGACTTAATCCAGGCAACTGTCACTGAACCACAGCAGAACAGGGGCTCTAATTAAGCCCCACAGCCCTTTGGGAAGTATCAAGTCAGAAAAACAGTTCTCGAGCTTTAGGCAGGGTGATTTTAAACAAATGAGGAAGTGCCTCAGAAACAGCTTAAGATGAAAGCTCCCAAATTAAAATCCTTGCAATCAGTATGGAGGCTACTTATGCAACAACCTCCTGAGGAGGAATTGGAATCCCAGAGATAAAACTCTAAACAAATAAAGAGACAGCAGATAAAGGAAAAAGAAATGAAACTTGGTCAAAAAGTGATGTGCAAAGGGCTGCTGGAGCTGCCTTGGAAAATGGCAATGGAGCATCACAAAGGGGCAAAACCAATGTCAGCAAAAGAAGGGAGGGGAGGATAAAGAGTGTCCAGCTCTCCAGGACACCTTCCAGCTCCCCTGAGCAGGCAGGAACATGGCAGTTGGTGCAGTTGGGAACCTCTGTGCCTGCTCAAACCTCTGTTTGGATGGCTCTGGCACGAGGAGATTGGAGTGAACCCAATGGTTCAGGAGAAGAAGCTCCCAGCAGAGCATCTCCCCATCCTTGGAGTGGTGGGATGTTGTCCTTTCCCTGGATTTTTTGGCAGGGTTGGTGGGTATGAGTGCTAGCAGGTCCTATGGGTACCCAGGAGGCCAAGGCAGCTCCAGCTTAAGGAGAGTTCTGCAAACAAACAACTTCTTCCAAGCTTTCCTGGGAAGAACAAACACAGCATAAAACGTGAAAATGCCTGAGACAACCCCTGGGTTTCCAGCACAGCTCTCCTGGGCTGCAGGAGCTGGGAGGGAACAGGCTGGACAGCAGGGCAGCCCAGGCACAAAGGGCAGTGCAGGGCCCCTGGGGGCTGAGTCCTTGCCCAGGAGTGCCCTAAAGGTTGGCACTGCCCCGAGGGCCCTTGTCTCTGTGGATTGATGGAGGTTCCATGAGGATTCACATCCCTAACATTCATTGGTTGCATCCTCCAAACCGGGGTTGATGCTGCTCCTGAGCCCTCCACAGGTACAGGGTGGCCCAGGCTGGGCTGTGCCCCATGTGGAGCCCCAGCTGGGACACCAGGGGCAGCTGGGTGGGCAGAGCTGGTGGCACAGGCACCCAGCTGGGCTTTCAGAGGATGCAGGGCACAGGGCACATCAGAACTGCTCGAAGTCACAGGTGGCTTTGGAAGCCCCTTCCAGTACCTAAAGGGGGCTTTGCAATACAGCTGGAGCCCTTCTCCCAAGGCCATGGAGTGACCAGGACACGGGGAAAGGGCTTTAAGCTGAAGGAGGGCAGGTTTAATCAGGTATTATGAGGGAATTCTTTACTCAGAGGGTGGGGAGGCCCTGGCACAGGTTGCCCAGAGAAGCTGTGGCTGCCCCTGGATCCCTGGAAGTGTCCAAGGCCAGGTTGGAGCCACCTGGGCTAGTGGGAGGTGTCCCTGCCCATGGCAGGGGGGTGGAGCTGCATGAGCTTTAAGGTTCCTTCCAGCCCAAACCATTCCTTGTTCCTGTGTGGCTCCAAGACCCCCCTGTCCTGCTCCTGGCCACACTCTTGCTGCTGTGGGGCTGTGCTGCAGCTGCCCTGAGCTCCCCATGTCCTGCCCAGGGGCACTGCCACTGCCCCCTGCCCCGGCAGCAGGGTGGTGCCGAGCAGAGGAGGGCACTGGGCACACGGCAGGGCAGGGACAGGACCTGGCACGGGCGTCCAACAGCTGCCACGCCGGGCTCACAGTCGGGATCGTCCTCCCAAAAGGCACGGGCACCACCTGGATCCGTGTGGGAGGAGCTGCTGGGTGCCAGCTGCGGGAGAGCAGCCGGGGCTGGGCAGCCCTGGGCCTGTGGGGCATCGGCTGTGCCATCCTGCCGGCCCTGCCAGCGCCGGGGCTGCGACGGGCACGGTGCCACAGCCCCCGGGGGGAGGAACCGGCGAGGGGAGAGCGGCTGGGAGAGAGGGAAGAGGGGCTGGGAGAGGGAGGAGAGAGGGGGGGAGAGGGGTTGGGAGAGGGTGGAGAGCGGCTGGGAGAGGGGCTGGTAGTGAGGGGAGAGGGGCAGGTAACGAGGGCAGAGGGGCTGAGAGCGAGGGGAGAGGGGCTGGCAGGGCTGGCAGACGGGCTGGCAGCCCGGTCAGTCACTGCCGGCAGCCCCGGGATGTCCCCGGTGCCCCAGCAGCAGCAGCAGGCGCTGGTGCCCGTCCCCCCGCCCTGGCACAGAGGGCGGACAGGAGTGTTCGGGACAGGGAGGGCTCTACTTCGCTTTCCCTTCAAATCCAACTGGAACAAGCTTAGGAAATTATAAGGCCAGGAGGGGGGAGGGAGGGAGGGAAAAAATAAGATAAATAAAACCAAATAAAAATAACCCCCAAACCCTCCGTTTCCTCTTTGATTCTTGCAGAGTTGTTTTTTTTTTCTTTTTCACGCCAAGATTACTAATTGTCTAAGCATCTCAATTTGCTGGTTTCACTTAATCACAGACACTTTGGAGATTATCAGCCTTCCCCACATGTTCGGTACCTTGTTTCCAAACTACAAGACCCACGGGGAGCAGGCAGGGAGCGCCTGCAGGAGCGACAGCCGCTGCCGCTCCGCGTCCCCCGCATCCTCCGCATCCCCCCGCATCCCCCGCATCCCCCCGCATCCTCCACATCCCCCGCGTCCCCCCGCATCCCCCCGCATCCCCCGCGTCCCTCCGGCTGCGCTGTCAGAGTTTGATTTGCCTCTGAAACCGCCGCGTATTCCCCCAAAGTTGCCGAGCCCGGGGGCCGGGAGGAACGGCGGGGTGGGGGCTGGGGGCACCGTTGGCAGCTCCTGGCAGCTCCCAGCCTTTGATTTGCACAAAAGAAAGGAGGGAGGTGGGGGAGGGAGTGGATATGATTTATTCAGCAAGTTCCTAACCATTCTTTTTTTTTCTTCTTCTCCTTCTCCTTTTCCAGAGGCTGTGAAATAACTGAAGCCGACGGAAAGGTGAAGTGCTGGGAGAGATGAAGGAGGCGCGTTTGAAGGCATTTTCTTCCTCTTTGTCACATCTCGCTGCAAAGCTTTTAATTCCTGGAGCTCAGTTCCTTCCTGGAAAGTCTGAGCCGCTGTGCTGGAGGGGGGAGATGGCTCGCTGCGGGCTCTGGGGGGTCCTGTAGCCGGGACAGGGGCGGGCAGAGGAGGAGGAAGGAGGTGTTGGTGCTCGGCTGTGTCGGCTGGTTTCTGCCCCATCACCATCTCTGAGTTCCTCGGTGCCCTGGTGCCACCCCGGGCACGGGGGGTCTCTGCTGCAGGGGATGGGAGGCAGCTGCTCTCAGCCCTGTCATCACTTCAATTACAGAATCAGTAAGGTTGGAAAAGACCTCCAAGGTCATGGAGTCCAACTTTGGACCGAATCCCACCATGTCACTGAACCAGATCATAAAGTGACACCTCGACTTGTTTCCTGAACACCTCCAGGGATCGTGACCCCACTCCTGCCCCGGGCAGCTGTGCCAGTGCTTCTCCACTCTTTCAGTGAAGAAATCTTTCCCAGGATCCAACCTGAGCCTCCCCTGGCACAGCCTGAGGCCGTTCCCTCTCCTCCTGTCCCTTGTTCCCTGGGAGCAGAGCCCGACCCCCCCCGGCCCCCCCTCCTGTCAGGGAGTTGCAGAGCCAGAAGCCCTGAGCCTCCTTTTCTCCAGGCTGAGCCCCCCCAGCTCCCTCAGCTGCTCCTGCTGCTCCAGCCCCTTCCCAGCTCCCTTTCCTTCCCTGGACACGCTCCAGCCCCTCGATGTCATGAGAGGCCCAGAACTGCCCCCAGGATTCGGGGTCATGCCAAGCCCCAGGACCTGCCCAGGGCTGGACTGAGCCCAGCAGAGACAGCTCTGCTCCAGTGCCAGCAGAGGAGTGTCTGTCACAGCAGAGGACACGACCCACCCTGGTGCCACCAGGACAGGCAGTGGCAAGCAGGGCACATCCCCAGCAGGGTGGGCACCGTGACAGGCCCCTGAGTGACCCTCTGGGGACCCTGTGTGGGCTGGGACGTTGGACTGGGTGACCTTCAGTGGGCCCTTCCAACCTGAACCAGTGTGTGATTCACAGAATCATTGAATCACAGATGGTTTGGGTTGGAAGGGACCTTAAAGCTCATTTTGTTCCACCCCCTGCCATGGGCAGGGACACCT
>NW_016690360.1:1374335-1376773 GCF_001604755.1 Lepidothrix coronata
TCAAATATTGCTGTTTACAGGGGAAAAACGTATTTTTTTTTTTTTTAAGGAAAAATGACGATTGGAAACTTGACTTTGTACTCCACGTGTGTGCTCTGGGAGAGCTGCACTCCCTGCTAGTCCAACTGCATTTGTCTCTCCTCAGTAACAGAACCCACGGAACAGCTCTGGGAGCAGGGATACCTGGGGGAGGCAAGAGGAAAGCGCAGGAGCAGAGACAGCAGCACCCTCCACACAGCTTTCCCTGGGGAGAGAGGGACCTTTGAAGGCCTGCTCACCCCCTCCACACCAGGGATCTCCACCAGCTTTTCCCAGCACAGGTTCCCCAGGGAGGCAGCAAAACAGAGCAAGACCCGTGCCTGGGTTAACCTGCTAGCACCCAAAAAATCAGTGTCCAAATATTTCTGCTCTGTTTGAAAACCAAAAGAGGATTGTGCTGCAAAGGTCTGATTCACAAGCCAATCCCCCTTGGCTCTGAGCACAGACTCCCTGGGAGCTCTCCTGTAGCTTGGATGTGTGACACTGAAATTCCACCCATTCCCTTGGGTGGAATTCTGTCATGACCCACAGCATTTTTTTTAACTAAAATCACCACAAACCGCTCCCAATAAATTATCCTGGCTCTTCCTCTCTGCATCCCTTCTGCAGCACCACCAAAAACATCTGCATGGCTGGGAAGACAACTGTGGGCCTGCAGGAAGAAGCTCCTTGTGCAAGATTCATTGAAGGTTTTTTATTTTCCTTTATTTTTTTAATTTCCCATTTGCGGATTGCTGAGAAGCTGATCCTGATTTCTGCAAATGAATTTGTTATCTGCAAGTGTTCACTGAATAGTTTATGCAAACAAATTTCAGCCCATAGGGTGTTTGCAAACTGTTCATTTCATGGTATGTGATTAGTAGAAATGGTCAGAAAACGGGTGCAAAACAATTTTTACGAGCTGTCCTCCACACCAAGGCTCTTCCACCTCCAGTTCTATCTCTGGCTCTTTTTTTTAAGTGGAATTAGAAAAATATCAACCAGCACATGATTAGTTGAACTTTTCACGCTTTGTTTCCAGCTAAAAGCTCCAAAAGGAGGGCAGTTGATGCTCACAGGAAGAGCAGACACAGAATCATGGAATTACAGACTGGTTTGGGTTGGAAGGAGCCTTAAAGCCCATCTCATTCCACCCCCTGCCATGGACAGGGACACCTCCCACCAGCCCAGGTTGCTCCAAGCCTTGTCCAACCTGGCCTTGGACACTTCCAGGGATGGGGCAGTCACAGCTTCTCTGGGCAGAGGAGAGGTTGTGGAGGTTTATGAGGCTGTAGGTTTCTTTTTCCTAAAGGAAGAGGGATAAATCCCCCACAAGGATCCCCCACCCAGGGCCTGTTCCTGCTGCTGGGTCTGTGATGAGGGTGTCTGGTCACCAAGGCTGAGCTGGGCACCTCTCCTGCTCCCAGGGCCCAGCACCATTCCTGCTCACCAGAGCCTCAACTGCAGCATCCCTTGGTTACCCCAGGCAGAAATCTGCTGGATATCCCACAGGGAATGGTTGCCCAGAGAAGCTGTGGCTGCCCCAGGATCCCTGGAAGTGTCCAAGGCCAGGTTGGAGGGGCTTGGAGCAACATGGGCTGGTGGGAGGTGTCCCTGCCCATGGCAGGGGGTGGAATGAGATGAGCTTTAAGGTCCTTCCCAACCCAAACCATTCCATAATTTCATGAAATCCATTCTCTTTACCCCTCTTGGAGCTGCAGCATCCACACCATGGGCAGGGTCTCCATGGCAGGTCCACCCCCTGTGCTGGGAAGGTCTGAGGGACATAAAGCTGGTCCTGAATGACCTGATGGGGATGTCCCCGAGGTGAGACCCTGGAGGAGCTCAGGGAGACTTGCCCAGACCCCACCCCCAGTGCCTGGGGGGTGCAGGGGCTCAGAGGGGGCACAGGGGGCTCAGAATGGGCACAGGGGGCTCAGAGGGGGCACAGGGGGCTCAGAGCAGAGCCAGAGGCTCCCCCGTGGGTTCTCCAGCACTGACAAAAGATGGTGCTTGGCAGATTTACTCGTTCCCACAGCTGGTAATTACACTTGGGCAGGTGGTACGTGGGGCCTGGATCCGTTCCACGCACTCCAGGCTCGGGGAGGCTCCAGTCCCACGTTTGATAAATCTCGGAATAGAATAAATCAATAAAATCAACAGTCCCAGCTGCGAGAGCGGGGGAGACACATACTGTGCCCCTGCTGGGCTGGGATTGAGCACTGCCTCTCCTGCCGGGGGATGGTCCTGCTCTCACCGTGCACACACCGGCACTGGCACCGGCACAGACACACAGACACACAGACACACACACAGACACACAGACACACACAGACACACAGACACACACACACACACACACACAGACACACAGACACACACAGACACACAGACACACACACACACACACACACAGACAC
>NW_016690360.1:1378632-1383151 GCF_001604755.1 Lepidothrix coronata
CTGGATGTGGCATCAGTGCCGTGGTCTGGGGGACAAGGTGGGGTTGGGTCAAAGGCTGGACTTGGTGATCTGAGAGGTCTTTTCCAACCTGGTTGATCCTGGGATTCTGTGATCTAGAAATGGTCAAAAAATGAGCAGACGTGGCACTTGAGATTGGTGGGCATGGGGGGGGTTGGCTGAATGTTGGACTTGGTAATCTCAAAGGTCTTTTCCAGCTGTAAAGACTTCATGATTCCCTGGAGATGGTGCTGGGAGGCAGGGGAGGGAGCCTGGCACACAGGGCACCACGGGCCAAGCCAGGGCTCATCCAGGGGTCCATCGGGTGTCCCTGTGGTTGCAGGGGGTGCTGCAGGGCAGGACGTGGGTGTCAGGATCCTGGGAGGAGCATGTCTGGGAGGAGCATCTCTGGGATGAGGAAGGCTGGGCCACGGCTTCCTCTCCAAGGGATCTCAGACTTTCCAGGGCTGTCCTGGCAGGAGTGCTGGTGGTGCCAGGGCGTGGGCACTTCCCCCACGTCTGCATGACGGAGGGTGTGTCAGCACAGCTGGATGCCCACACCCAGCCCAGGGCACGGAGCTGTCCTGGCCTGGTGTGCAGGGGCTCTGCAGGGACCAGCCTGTGCTCTCGGCCTGTGCTGGGGGTCCCTGGGGGGTGCTGGGGGTCCCTGGGGGTGCTGGGGGTCTCCTGCAGGCAGACAACCAAGGCAGGAGCCCGTGGAGGGCACCACGTCCCCCAGCACCCGCCACAAAGACTGCGGCTGGGTTTTATTTTTATACTTCACCTCCCTGCCCCCTTTGTAGAAATGACATAATTATGGGGATTTAATGTTCCACTGCGAAATTTCTTCATTTTTCAGGATAATTTCCACTATTTCATCAAGGAATAATTAATTGCATTGTCTTTAATCAGTTGTTTTACAAATCCAGCAGCGCAAGAAATTTTCATAGCCAGACAATGCAGGCAGCTGCTCTTCCCTTCTGGGTGTATTAATGAAGTGAAAGAGCTCGAGCTGGAGAAAAAATCGGCTGGCAAAAAAAGCCAGAGAGTCTCTCTCTATTGCCAGAGAGACTGAAAAGATGACAGTGAAATTCCTTAATGGCTGTGGTGAGGAGGGAGAGGGGACACACGGAGCCAGGGGTGAGGGCATGAGGATGGGGGCTGCTGGTGCTCAGGCTGCAAATCCCTCCTCTGCCAGGGGCTTGGCATCGGATTTTAATGTGGGGCTGTGAACACGTGAACGTGTAAGTGCACAATAAATCATAGAATCCCAGAATGGTTCGGGTTGGAAGGGACCTTAAAGCCCATCCTCTTCCAATCCCTGCCATGGGAAGAGACACCTTCCACTAGCCCAGGCTGCTCCAAGCCCTGTCCAGCCTGGCCTTGGACACTTCCAGGGAAGATGAAGTGTCTAGAAATGTCTCTAAGTGTGAAGATGTATGTGTGCAAATGCACAGATGTTAATTAAAGGGCCAAAATTTGATTTTTAAAAGCCATCTGAAAGCAGAACCAAAGCCCTCTTGACCCTGGGGCAGGGGATTGATGGATTTGGTGTTGATGGAGTCAGCACTCCAGCCTGACTTTGCTCTTCTCTCAGTCCCTTCCCTCCCTGTGTTTCCCAGCCAGAGTTACCCCTCCAGGGCACAGACTGGGCCCCATGGAGATCCCAGGGATGCTGTTGCATCAAGTCCAAAGCTGCCCCAAAGTTCCCTGCTCCAGCATCTCTGGGGATCTCACCTCTGCTCCACTGCCTGAGGGTTCCCAGCACCAGCTCTGGCACCTCCTGCCTGCCCATGAGCGGCACCAGACCCCCCATGCCCTGCTCTGAGCTAAAAGGCACCAAAGAAAAGGAGCACATAAGTGATAAGACATCCCAGACCCCCTGATCTTCCCTTCCTCCAGCTCCATGCAAGGCTCAGATACTCCATGTGCACGTGGGAGGGAGACCATCAAATCACAGAGTGGTTTGAGTTGGAAGGGAGCTCAGAAATCATCTCATTGCAGTGCCCTTGCCATGGGCAGGGACACCTTCCACCAGCCCAGGTTGCTCCAAGCCTCATCCAACCTGGCCTTGGACACTTGCAGGGCTGGGGATCGGGTGGTCTGTGTGGACATCCCAGTCCATCCAGGTTCCAGGGTGCACTTTCAGCTCCATCCCTGTGCTCACCCTCCTCCGTCCCCTGGCACAGTGCAGAGCAGGAGGGAACAGTAGGACAGTCCCACCCTGCTCAGCTCTGGCCGTGGCCCCAGGCCACAGCGGGGTGGGTGGATGTTCAACCCTGCCCAGGGAGGGCCCCTGCCAAGGCCCAGCTCTTCAGTCTGGCCTGTGAGCTACAGATCTCATTGCCAGCTGCAGCTGGGAATGTGTCATTCTCCAGGCTGGGGAGGTGACAGACCTTTAACGAGCTGCTGCCCCCGAACCACCCTGTGCCAGGGCACTACCCAGCCCTGACACCTCCTCACCTCCTGGCCAGCAAAGCCAAGTCGTGGCTGAGAGCCCCATGTGTGGGTGGCTGAGCTCTGCAGGGGGGTTGGAGCACCATTCCCTTGCTGTGGGCACATCTCTCCATCTGATCTATTCACCACTTGGGGCACTGGCACAGGCTCAGGGCAGCGGTGGATTCACCACCCTGGGAAGTGTTCAAAAGGATGTGGCACTTGGGGACACGGTTCAGTGGTGAACACATCAGTGCTGTGAATGGTTGGACTTGATCTTGGAGGTCTTTCCCACCCTT
The DNA here is from genome assembly GCF_001604755.1 of Lepidothrix coronata. Lineage (NCBI taxonomy): Eukaryota > Metazoa > Chordata > Aves > Passeriformes > Pipridae > Lepidothrix > Lepidothrix coronata. Next base: position 1,381,365 of record NW_016690360.1, read on the forward strand.
AATGATTCCATGGTTCTATTCTAGTTCTTGCACAGCCCTTCCCAGCAGGAAATCTGAGCAGACTTTCCAGGGCAGGTCACATTCACCCTGAGAGGGCTCTGCACAGTGTGCTGGAGATTTTTGGCACAGCCCCAAGTGTGCCCATGCTCAGGGTGCTCTATAATTGATAACAGCCCTGCAGGGGCCAAACAACCGTGGTGTAGCTCAATTCAAAGAGGGGAAAGGGCCAGGCTGAGGCCAGGAGGTTGGAAAGGGAAGGAAAGGTTTTCCATCAGTCTTGCTCTGATTTCAGTTGGATGGGTGTATCCCACAGAGGGATGTATGGAGGGGAAGCCCTGGGAGACACCCAGGAGGAGTGAGGTGGTTGTGCTGCAGCATTTCCAGCTGAGCTGGCCCAAACTGCACTGCAGCACTGGGCACTGGCAGCTCTGCCCCACACACAGGGCTTGGTTTGCTGATGAGAAGATGCAAAACACCAGTGCCCTGAGTCTTTGGGAATTGTTTGAGTCCAAAGGTACTTTCCCAGCCTGAGAGGGCTCTGACTCGAGCTGAGCAGCCAAGGATGGAGCTGCTGCAGCCCTTGCAGTGCCCTGGCTGTGGGTGCTGGGTGGGAGAGGGTCCAGCTGAGAGATGGAGATCAAAGGCCATAACCTGGAGAAACTTCTGGATCAACCAGTCCCTCTGGGGCTGCCTTGGAATCACAAGGAATCCTGATTGTTCTTTGCTCAGAGGGTGGTGAGGCCCTGGCACAGGTTGCCCAGAGAAGCTGTGGCTGCCCCTGGATCCCTGGAAGTGCCCAAGGCCAGGTTGGACGGGGCTTGGAGCAACCTGGGCTAGTGGAAGGTGTCCCTGCCTATGGCAGGGAGTGGAACAAGATGATCTTTAACCCAAACCAGTCTGTGATAACATGATTCTATTAATCTGTAAGAGAGAGAAGGGGGCAGCACTGCAGGTGCCATATGTGCTGTGGTTTTCAGATGGTTTCAAGCACATCTGTTTGCATATCTGTGACAGAACAGGATCTGGGTTGGTGTGGGTTTCCCTCGGTATCTGTTGCAATCAGCTGTCTGAGGGTTTTCCTCAGAGGCCTCAGTGACAGGTAAAAAGAAGCAGGTGTTTGGAGCCCCTGTTCCTACAAGGAAGGTCATTGTCAGGCGCTGCAGAGACACGAGTCTGCACCACCAGGGGCTGGGGACACCTCTGCTCCACAGCCAGAGACAGGCAGCTGCACCAGAGATAACAAAAAGAGAAGGACTCCCCTTCTATCCCTCCTGCCCTTGCTCAGGTGGAGGAGGAATAAGCAAGGGATTTAATCCTGTTTATCTGGGCACACTGGGAGAAGCTGGCTCGTTTTGCAGCAGCCTTGTGGAAGCAGAGCCCGGCAGAGACAAGAACAGCCCAGCAGAGAACCAGGACAGGCTGCCCTCGTTTGGGAGCAGTGGGTGGAGAAGGGAGAGCACTGTGATGGGAGGAGGTGCTGAGGATGTGAGGGGAGATCACAGGGACAGCCCAGGCTTCCCCAGCCCAGCTCAGGAACACCTTGGGCTGCTGCAGACGGGCAAAGGGAGCTGCTGCGTGGGGATGCAAAGATGTCCTACATGGGGATGCAGGGATGTGCTACATGGGGGTGCAGGGATGTGCTACATGGGGGTGCAGGGATGTCCTACATGGGGGTGCAGGGATGTGCTACATGGGGGTGCAGGGATGTCCTACATGGGGGTGCAGGGATGTGCTACATGGGGGTGCAGGGATGTGCTACATGGGGGTGCAGGGATGTCCTATGTGGG
>NW_016690360.1:1383397-1392470 GCF_001604755.1 Lepidothrix coronata
TGCAGGGATGTGCTACATGGGGGTGCAGGGATGTGCTACATGGGGGCTGCAGGGATGTCCTACATGGGGGTGCAGGGATGTCCTACGTGGGGGCTCAGGGATGTCCTACATGGGGGCTCAGGGATGTGCTACATGGGGATGCAGGGATGTCCTACATGGGGGTGCAGGGATGTCCTACATGGGGGTGTAGGGATGTCCTACATGGGGGTGCAGGAATGTCCTACATAGGGGTGCAGGAATGTCCTACATAGGGGTGCAGGATGTGCTGTGGTTCCGGGTGAGGAGCAGGGAGCCTCTGCAGGCAGAGCTGGATGAAGACACAGGGAATGGCAGGAGCCAAGGAGTCCCCTCGGCAGGGCTTGTGTGCCACCACCTGAACATTTGTGCCACTCTGGCTCCCTGGCACAGAATCCATACCCAGTTACACATACACGTGCCCAGGAGGGATGAATTTCTGATTCCCCTTCATGAATATGCACAGTAAGTACCAGTGTGTTCTCCAATCCAGCCCTGGCAGCAGAACCATGTGATTCAACATGACTGATCACCCTGTGCCCAGCACAGAGCCCACACTAAATACCCACAGGATCCACAGAGTTAAATTATTGGAAGGAAAATGTAGCTCTCACATAATTTTCTGTAACAATCACTACAATCTCGGGCAGCCTGCAAATATCCTGTGCATGAAAAGGAGCTCATTCTCTCCGGGGAACTTCCTGCCCTGCTCTCAGAACCAGCCTCCTGAAGCGACATCTTCAACAGGTTTCTGTGTGAGAAGTGTGATCACCGTTATCAAACCGCTTTATACAGTTATCACCCCGAACTCCTGTGCAGTGTAAACATATCATTCGTGGGAGAGGCTGTCAGGGGAGTGCCAGGCTGAGCCTGCAATTAAAGCCCCAAACAATACAGCCCCATAAATCACCCTGCTATGGCCGGGCAGTGTCGCCAAGCAAGGAGTGAGGATCTTAATTACATTTAGACCAAACAAGTGGTAGATTATTTATGGGATACTGTAAGTGCCTGACAATGGGTAGAAAGCCATTCCACACGCATCCCTGGGCATTTCAGAGCCCGGGTGAAGAGGCAGAGCAAGAGAGGGAAAGAAGTAGAGCCAATATCCATCACAGAGCAGTATTGGAAGGGAAAGAGCTGTTGCTTTAAATAAGGCCCAATTGCATCATCAATTTAAAAGCAATAGCAGCAGCTTCTGGAGAAAGCAGCAGCTGCCACAGGTGGCCAAACAGCTGGAGAGCTGCCAGCACCCACAGAGCCACCAGGATCCTTGGTGCTTGGTCACATTTTTAACCCTTCCTCTCAATCCCCAGGGCTGGGCAGAGCCTTGCTGCACCCAGGGGCTCTGCAGGGCTCTGGGGGGTGCTGGGGGCTGTGTGGGGAGGATCAGGTCATTCCATACGTTATCCATCATGCCCTGGAGCTTATAGCTGGATTTCAACATGTTCCAGATGTGGCCAGGACTTGGAGGATGCAAACTGGCTGGGAAATCCCAGGGATCAGGTGCATCTGCCTCCAACCATGGGCCATCTCCGGGCTCGTGGATCCTTCAGAGGGATGCTGTGCTTGAGCCCCAGTTTGGTGCATCTGTCCTGCCCAGTGACCCTGGAAAGCAGAGACTCCTCTTTGCTCAGGGTGACAGTTTCAGAAAGACTTGTGCTTGTCCCCACGCTGTTTAGACACAGGAATCTCTCTGAAAAAGCTGTTTGCTCACAAGAGCTTTCTATAGGGAAAGATGCTGAGACCTGAATGGGTCTGTCCCACTGCCCTGGGCTGGAACAGCCCCTGGAAAGCTGTCAGAGGGTCAGCAATCCTGCCTGGGGCTCTGCAACAGGCCTGCAAGTCAGAGCCTCTGCGGGCTGTGCAGGGTCAGGGGGTCAGAGGAAGCCTGTCTGTGTTGGCACATCCCATGTTGTGTGACTGGACTCACAATATGGAATTATAGAGTCAGAGAATCTCCTGAACTGGAAGGGACCCACAAAGATCATCCTGTCCAACCCCTGGCCCTGCACAGACACCCCAACAATCCCACCCTGGCCCTCAGAGCGTTGTCCAAACCCTCCTGGAGCTCTGGCAGCCTTGGGGCTGTGCCCACTGCCCTGGGGAGCCTGGGCAGTGCCCAACCAGCCTCTGGGGGAAGAACCTTTCCCTGAGATCCAACCTGAGCCTGCCCTGACACAGCTCCAGCAGTTCCCTGGGTGCTGTCCCTGCTCCCCCAGAGCAGAGATCGGAGCTGCCCCTGGGGAGGAGCCCCGCTGAGCTCTGCCCTCAGCCTGCTCTGCTCCAGCTGGACAAGCCAACCTGCCTGATCTCCCTATGGGACCTGATGCTGCCAGGCTGGTGGGCACAGGGTGCCAGTGCTTGTGCCCTCATGCATCAGGGAAGGGATGGAACAGGGCAGCTGTGGAGGTGCAGATGGGCTCCAAAGCAGGATGTCTGAGCACAGACTGCTCATCCAGCGTGTCTTTGGGAGCCCTGGGGCACTCAGGCCACTGGCTGTGGCATGAGCATCACCAACATCATGAACGTGGCTCCTGCTCACACCAGGAGGAAGCTGCCTCTGACCCCTCCAACAGCAAACCCCAGGCAGTGACCTCCCCAGTGCCTGTCCCCAGCCCTGGCTGCAGTCAGTGACCTCCCCAGTGCTTGTCCCCAGCCCTGGCTGCAGTCAGTGACCTCCCCAGTGCTTGTCCCCAGCCCTGGCTGCAGTCAGTGACCTCCCCAGTGCTTGTCCCCAGCCCTGGCTGCAGTCAGTGACCTCCCCAGTGCCTGTCCCCAGCCCTGGCTGCAGTCAGTGACCTCCCCAGTGCCTGTCCCCAGCCCTGGCTGCAGTCAGTGACCTCCCCAGTGCCTGTCCCCAGCCCTGGCTGCAGTCAGTGACCTCCCCAGTGCCTGTCCCCAGCCCTGGCTGCAGTCAGTGACCTCCCCAGTGCCTGTCCCCAGCCCTGGCTGCAGTCAGTGACCTCCCCAGTGCCTGTCCCCAGCCCTGGCTGCAGTCAGTGACCAGCTGCTGTCTCCTGACTCTCCCCACGGGTCTGTCTGCTCGTGCACCCTGTGCCACGGTGTGGGAGGCTCGGCCCTGGCACCTGGGGCCATGGCACAGCAAGGGCTGGCTGTCCAAGAGAGCTTTGGGTGCAGATCCTCCCTCTGCCATCCCCCACAGCCCGGGGCAGGTCGGCAGGGTCAGGCTCTGCACTCAGATGTTGTCCCTCCTTGTCTAGACAGCGCCGGGCCGGGGGGTGCTGGGGGGGTGTCCTTCGGCCCAGGGCTGGCCAAAGTAGGTCAGAGGAGTCTGTTCTACCAGCAACTGTTTATTGCTATCGACCCTCTGGCATGGGACATGCAGCTCCAGCTGAGCTGCCTGAGGTCAGGCAAGGTGATCACATCCTGCCTCTCCAGGAGCCTCAGACCTTCTGCAGGTAGTCAGGCTCCTGTCCCACCCCCTCTGCCTCTGAGTGCTCACAAGTGGCCACAGGGTTTGTCAGTGGCCTCACACAGTGACTGAGCTTAGGAGCAGTAAGTTTGTGCTTCTTTTAGGACAGATTTGAGGCTCTGGCACAGCATTTCAGACCAAGAAGGGCAGCCTGGGCAGTGCCATCCATGCCTGCAGCACTGTGTGCACAGGACTGGGTCACACTGCCCAGAAACAGGGGACAACCTCCAGGTGTGTGCATTCCTAGGTCTCTTTTTTGACTCAGCTGAACCAAACGCTCTCCTGCTCTGCCATGAGATCCTGGGTGTGGAATGTGGTGGGGCAGCCCCATGCTGGCACCTGTGGGTGGGGAGCAGGCTGAGCTGTCTGCAGGGAGGTGGGGCAGGATCATTCCCGGGTCTGGGAAAAGCCGTGAGCAAGGCCAGGGCACAGGGTGCTGATGGAGGCAGACAACACCAAGCCCTAATTGCCCAGCAGACTGATTGATCAAGCTGACAAGCCCAGCTGATCTCAGGCGCCGGTCCAAGGCCACACCACACCATGAGGTGGCCAACGCTCCTGATTGATGCCAAGGTCATGGGAAGGCACAGGGAAAGGGGGAATGGGGGCCCACTCATTGCTGGGGATTATTCACCAGTGCTGGACCCCGCAGGGCTCCCTGTCCGGGCCAGTCCGTGCCCACAGCCAGCCGGGGGTGGGGGATGTCCCACTGCTCTCACAGGCTGGACCCTCTCACACGGTGCAAACCCCTTTGAGGAACGGGGAGTTAATGCTCTTCCCCCCCTTCCCTGTCCCCCCCTCTGTCTCAGCAGCCGACAGGCAGTAAAAGACCCTTCGCAGTTGTCAAGGCAACGCCGTCTCCCGCAGCCGGTGCCGTCAAGTGGCAGCAGCCGAGGGCTCTGCTCCGCAGCTCCGCCGCTCTCCAGCTCCGCGATCCCCTCTCGAGGCCGCGCTGCCGCTGCCGGTGATGCCACTCGGCGGGCGAGGGCAGCCCGCGGGGATGTGCCCGCGGGGATGTGCCCGCGGGGATGTGCCAGCGGGCTCCCGCTCCTCCCGCCTGGCCCCGGCCCCGCTGCTCGCCATGGGGGGCTGCCAGGGCTGTGGGACCACCCCACGAGGTCCCTGCTCCACTGCCTTTGTGCTTCAGGCATCATCTCTGCCCAAACCCACCTACCCTATGCCAGAAGCAGCCTGTGCCAAAGGCATCCCTTTCCTGCTGCAGGGAGCCCTCCAGAAGCCTTCTCCCAGCACAGAGGGTCCGGGGGGCTCCACGGGGGGTTCTTTGCATCCCAGGGAGGCAGCAGGCCCACAACAAGCCCTGTGGTGTCTGTGCTGGGACTCTGCCGCAGGGAGAGATGAACCCTGTTTTGGGCAGCCTGGCAGGGACCATCTTTCTACATGTCTCCATTTTTTCAGGCTGTGGAGCAAATGCAGAAGGGATCCTGTGGTTCATCCTTCTGTGGGCATTTTTCCAGAGGCAGATGCAACTCTGTCCATTGTCCCTCCACCCCCACTGCAGGTAAGAGCATCCCTCCTGTTGGGGAATCCACAGCACCTTCTGGGCATGGTGAAGCAGGTGGATGGGTCTTTGCAGGGTGACTCCTACAGCTCCCCATAGGGACTGACAAAATCTGAGGACAAGGAGAGTTTCCTTTGGCAGCAACCCTCCTGGAAGGGGGCTGCTGGAAATGCTGGATGTCTCCAGAGGTGAGCAAGGAGAGGAGAAGCATCGCCTGGATGGAGAGGTGTGGATGGGCTGATGCCCAGGGCTCCACAGCCCTGGCCCAGGGTTCCCCGTGGAACCTTCCAGAGCTTTCCCACCTCTCACCAGCTCTCAGGCTCTGGTCTGGACCACGTCCTCCTGGTCCCAGCACATCCCAGGCTGGCTTGGCTAAGGCAGGACCAGACAGAGGCATCTCTGCCCCAGCTGCTGGCTCAAGCCATGCCCACGTGGCACTGCCTGGGCACACGTGGGAGCAGAGCTGCCAGAGCTGGCATAGGCACACACTGGCTGGGGTGTGCAAACAACCAGGAGGGAGGTGGCACCTGTGCTTGCCAGCAAAGCCCCTTCCAGCAGAGCTGGTGGAGGAGCCACACACACCCTGAAGGGCTCCCAGCCATGTCCCAGCTCATCCTTCTGCCTCCCTCAAACCGGGGTGAGCAGCCCCATCCCACTCCCTTCTGCACGAGGGAGAAGCTCTGGAGGTCAACATGGAGCAACCCTGCACCCTTAGCCACCCAGAGCCACCAGCTGGGATGGGCTCTCTGGGGCATTTTTGCCAAGTCCCAGAGCAGCAGGACATCCTGGGGAGCACTGGGAGCACTGGGAGCACTGGGAGCACTGGGTGCCAGGCATTGCTGTTGAGTCCTGCACTTGGCATCACTGAGGGTTGACTCCTGATGGACTGAGCTGGACACATGCTCTGGCCCCTGCCAGGGCTCTGCTCAGGGTGGGGGTGCTGCAGGGCCAGCCAGGTGCTGTGCACAGAAGCAGGGGGATCATTCCCATGGGACAATGGGATTTGGAGCAGGACACTGCAGTCACAGACCCATGGAGATGGGAGGAGGCCACGAGTCCTTGTCCCAGTGCAGGCACCCAGCACTCCTGGCTCCCCACATCACCCTGCCTGGGGTGTTCCCAGCACCCAGAGGGAGAGGTGCTAAACTGGGCCCCCTGAAGCCGGGCAGGCTGGGTGAGAACAGTGCCCAGCACAGGGGCTGCAGAGCCAGAGGCTCATCCCTGATGTGTCTGGCATTTCCTGTTGCTCTTGACTCCAGGGAAATGATTGCTCTGCTCCAAGGGACCTATAAATAGTCCCTGCCCACTCACCTGCTCCCCAGGGGCCAGCACGTGGCAGGAACACCGTGACTGCTGCCAGAGCTGACACCCACCCCCGCCAGGGTCAGCTCTGTCTGCCAGGCTCCCGACCCTGCCCAGCCTTCCTCTGCCTCAGGCGGGGAAGGACACCAAAGAAATCCTTTTTTCTCAGGTAGGCAGTATCTGGGGAGGGCTGGGAGGAGGGAGGATGAGAGACAGGATCTTTGTGGTGCACAGGCACTCCAGGGTGGCATTGCCCTCGGTGAAGTCCCCTCCCCACAGGAACGCTCTGCCCTGCCTGGGCAGGGTCTGCTCTGCATCCTGTGCCCCAGGCAGGCAGTGGGCACTCACTAAGGGCCCCCCACTCTTGTCCTGAGCAGGTCCTGGCAGAGCTGTCCCCATTGTGCTGAGCACTCTTTGGTAGCTGTGGAGCCAAGGCCCTGGGAACAGAGACAGGGCAGGGACAACCACCGACATCTCCCCACTTGGTCACTCTCCCCCTTGGGACAAGCAGGGGGAAGGACAGGAGAAGCAAAGAACTCACTGAAAGAGGGGGACAGGAGAAGCAAAGAACTCCTTCTGCTCCAGCTGCAGCCCCAGCACCCAGATTGTCCTGGAAGATGCTGTGGAGCCTCCTCTCAGAGTCACAGCATCATTAGGGTTGGAGAAGGCCTCCAAGATCATCAAGTCCAACCTTCAACTGAATCCCACCATGTCACTGAACCACAGTGCAAAGTGCCCCTCCACTCATGTTTTGAACACTTCCAGGGACAGTGACTCCCCCCCTGCCCTGGGCAGCCCATTCCAATGCCTGACCACTCTTTCAGGGAAGAAATTTTTCCTAATATCCAAACTGAACCTCCCCTGGTACAACTTGAGGCTATTTCCCCTTGTTCTATTCACGTGTCACCTGGGAGAACTTCTTGGGACTGGTGTTTCTTCCCTGTTGGATGGGGTGTGGGCAGGAGGTGAGTGTTTGCAGAGACCTTGACACCAGTTGGTTGGGCAGTGCCTCCCCACAGAGATGTGGCCACACAGACATGTGGCAGCCACGAGGGCAGCGATGCCACACTCGGGCACTGATGGACTTCACCCAGCTCTGCAGCTCAGCCAAACTCCAGTCACTGTCCTCCTGTCCCACCTCCCCTCTGCTCTTGTCCTGTGTCTCAAGAGTAGGGGAAGCCACGTCCAGAGAAGCTGTGGCTGCCCCACCCCTGGAAGTGTCCAAGGCCAGGTTGGATGGGGCTTGGAGCAACCTGGGCTAGTGGGAGGTGTCCCTGCCCATGGCAGGGGGTTGGCACTGGATGATCTTTGAGATCCCTCCCAACCTAAACCATTCCATGATTCCATGACCTTCCATGCTGGAGGTCTTTGCCCCTGTCCCACCTGTCCTGTCTCACGTTACCATTGTTGGGACATGTGCCACACCAGAGCCAGGCAGGTTACTCCTGGAGTCACCTTTGGAAGGGCAAACACACCTCCATGGCTGGGAATAATGAAAGAGCTTTTTCTTCTGGAGCTGCTGACCAAGGGCCAAGGCCTCAGCCTGAGGAACGGGCACTGGTGTCCCTGGGTAAACACCATTCCCATGAAGGGCTGATACAGAAGCTTTCCACAGCTCTACAATCCCAAAATTAAAAATTACAAGCCAGGGAAATTGGAAAAGAGTTAGAGGGAATGCCAGCAAGATCTGGGCTCTTAAATCACTTGGACTCAGACTCAGAAAGGATTTAAACCCACTGGAGCAATACACAACCAGCACACACAGCTGGCCTGCTTGGAGCTGCATCTGCAGAGTGCCCTTGGTGGGGCTCCCCCAGCCATATTCCCACAGCCACAGCTCTTCCCACATCCATCTGCTCCTGGAGAGCTGCTTCTGCCCCAGCATTGTGCCACCCCTCAAGGCCAAGCAGCCTGCACCAGGTTTGGAGGTGCTGGGAGGTGACACCTTGCCCATGTGGGATCAGCTCTGCTCTGTAACCCAGTTGGGGTGATGGTGGGGATTCCTCCCCACAGAACAGTCGGTCCCAGGCAGCACTGGGATGATCCCATTTGCCAAGGAAATGGCAGCACTGAGGAGAAGCCCAGGATCAGCCAGACTGTGGGGATTCTGGCATGGAGGATGCAGGTTCAGGGCTTGGTGAGCACTGGCTGTCCATCCCCACCAGCCTTGAGGCCTGGGGACAGCGAGGTCTCGTGAAGAAGTTTTTCCTTCCCTTGCAGCAGTTCAGCTCTGGGGGCACATTTTGGGCACAGCTCCTCAAGGATGCAGCCGGGATTTCCCTGGATCAGCAGGGACAGAGATTCCAGAGCCGTGCAGGTGCCGAGCCCTGCTGGTGCCCGGCAGTGAGAGGGAGAGACCCAGAGCAGCTGCCGGGGCCAGGAGGATGCGGCCGCGGGTGAGTCCCCGGGGAGGAGGGAGGTGCGGAGGGAGGAGGGAGGCTTTTCCTGAACGCATCTCCCACCGGGGCACTGCCCGGATGACGAGCTGCCTCGGCAAGGAGGGGAGAGGGGACAACCTCCCCAGCCTGCCAGCTTGGAAAACCTCATCCAAGCGGTGCCAGGATGTGTTGTATCTCGTTGCCATGGTAACTGACAGCTCCCGATGCTGGAGCAGGCGTGTGTGGAGTCATGGCACATGAATCACACACAGCACCTGCCCCGGGGGGACGGGCACGCACGGAGATGCAGGGGGGACTGATCCCGGCGGGATGGGCACACACAGACCCCCGGGGGGACTGATCCCGGCGGGATGGGCACACACAGACCCCCGGGGGGACTGATCCCGGCGGGATGGGCACACACAG
>NW_016690360.1:1395863-1433460 GCF_001604755.1 Lepidothrix coronata
GGAATCGGCTCCCTGGGAGAGACGTGGCCACGGGGTGAAGATGCTCGAGCACCAGGGACTCGAGGATGCACATGATTAACATCTCCTGAAATACAGGGAAATCTCAGGAGTCATTTGGCTGCTTGCTGGAGCCTCTCCAAGTGACTCTGACCAAGATCTCCTCACCTGAGGGAAGATTCTGTGGCTCTACACAGAGCCAGCACAGGGACACGTGTGGGGGCTCGATAAAGAAACACAAGGAAGGTGTTACTGGTTGGAACAAGTCCAGAGGAGGCCACTACACTGATCCCAGGGCTGGGACACCTCTGCCCTGGAGCCAGGCTGGGAGAGCTGGGGGGGTTCCCCTGGAGAAAAGAAGGCTCCAGGGAGAGCTGAGAGCCCCTGGCAGGGCCTAAAGGGGTTCCAGGAGAGCTGGAGAGGGATTGGAGACAAGGGATGGAGGAACAGGACACAGGGAATGGCTTCCCACTGCCAGAGGGCAGGGTTAGATGGGATGTTGGGAAGGAATTGTTGTCTGTGAAGGTGGGGAGGCCCTGGCACAGGTTGCCCAGAGAAGCTGTGGCTGCCCCTGGATCCCTGGAAGTGTCCAAGGCCAGGTTGGATGGGGCTTGGAGCAACCTGGGCTGGTGGGAGGTGTCCCTGCCCATGGCAGGGGGTGGAACTGGATGAGCTTTGAGTTCCCTTCTACCCCAACCTATTCTGGGATTCCTATTCTGGGATTCCATGACTGTGATATCCATGTACTCCCATGCCCACAGCACCCAGACTGACGAGCACACACAAACACAGCACAGCCAGTTGGGCACACACAGGGGCTGCACCTTCCTGGGAACAGCCCCCATGTGTGCACAGGAGGAGAGTGTGGCCAGTTTGTGATCCCCAGTGTTTCAGGGTGGCCAGCCCAGAACCCAACACCCCTCACCCCCCGAGCCAGGCTGTGCCCAGGCCACAACTGCCCTCCGCATCAGATGGGCACAGGGATGAGGGTTCAGGGATGTGCTGAGTGCCCAGCTCTGGTCACAGACATCAGCTGTGCCCTGCAGCTCCCCAAGGGCAGAGGCAGCAGTGACTGAGGGTCCCCAGGGACTGGGAATCCCCCCCGAGGGCTCACTGGCGTTTGTCCTGCAGGCACAGACAGACCAACATCCCCCAGTCCTCGCTGCCCCTCGCTGTCCCACCTGCAGCCCACCCTGCTGCTGCTCCCTCATGGCTGGGACAGACTCCTCAGCCCTCCCAGGGCTCCCTGGAAGAAGAGGTTTCTACTGCGGAAAAGCCCAAGCAAACAACGACACTTGGATTGAGACGTTTTTCTTTTGGCAACAAAAAGGTGCAGAACAAACATGTTTTTAATATTCATTTTGAGTGAAATTGAGCCTTCTCACTGCAGCAGTTTGATTTTTGTTGTAATTGCATTTTTGAACACGGAAAATAGGTGTTTGATCAGGTGACTGGGATGTCACTGGGCATCACATCCTGGGCAGCCAGGCCCTGCAGGGATGAGAAAAGGCTGAGGGCATGGCACTGCTGCCTGCCCAGCACGGGCTGGCAAGGGGAAGGGCAGGGCAGGGGTTTCCTGCCTGCTGGCCCCACATTTCCTGGGCTGCAGGTGAGAAGAGGGGCTGTCCTGGATTCACTGCCTGAACTCTGCTCCCCTGAGGCCCTGGGAGGTGACGGGCTGGGCACAGGAATTGTTCCTCACACAGCAGGGTCCTGCTCTCTGCAGCCTCGGGCAAGGGGCACATCTGTCCACCTCTCATCTCTAGAGCTGGAAATATCAGTCCTATAGTCCAGTGGAGTTTGCTGGGCTGGGGTGATGCTGGGACACCTAGACTGGAAAAAGCCTGGAGAAGTGAAGGCTTTGGGGTGACATAAATTCAGCCTTCCAGTACCTGAAGGGAGCTGACAAGAATCATGGAGAGAGACAATCCACAAGGGCCTGGATGCCAGGACAAGGGGGAATGGCTTCCCACTGCCAGGGGACAGGGTTAGATGAGATATTAGGAAGGAATTGTTGTGTGTGAGGGTGGGGAGGCCCGGCCAGAGGTTGCCCAGAGAAGCTGTGGCTGCCCCATCTCTGGGAATGTCCAAGGCCAGGTTGGACAGAGCTTGGAGCAACCTGGGCTAGTGGAAGGTGTCCCTGCCCATGGCAGGGGGTGGAATGAGATGATCTTTGAAGTCTCTTCCTACTCAAACCACTCTGGCATTCCATGATTCCATGACTGGCCATGGGCTGGACCAAAGGCCCCGTGGTCCCTGTTGCTGCCCTGCATCAGAAGCTGCTGGTATGGATGTGGCTGGGGTTTCTCTCAGGGCTGTGCAGACTGAAGCCAGTCCAGGCCTTTCCTGGTCCGTGGGTTTTCCAGACAGGCTCCTGCCCCTTGGTTTGGCTTTCTCCCTCCTCCCCAGTGCAGCTCTTCCCCTTCCCCAGCCAGTTCAGCCAGTGCAGGGTGCCCTGAGATGGGGCCCGTGGCCTTTGTGCCCCCGGGGGCTGTTGGGGGTCCTGCCCCGGTCCTGCAGACCCCCGGCTCGTGGGGCTGCTGGCTGGGAGGGCTGACGGCAGTGACTGAATGAGGAGCACATCTGCACAGAGCAGAGCTCCTGCCAAGGCCTGCTCGGCAGGACCACTCTCATCTGTCTCTCTTTAACAGGAACAAATGGAAATGAGCGAATCAATTAACACAGCACATTAGCAAAATGTCAGAGCCTCCCCAGCGCACTTAACCCTTCCCTCTGCCGGCCGTGCCAGCAGCCCAGCCCGGGCTGAGCCAGGGGGGACATCCCAGCCGGCTCCTGCAGCAGCAGAACCTCTGCCCATCCCTGAGAGCAGAGCCCGGAGCTGGGACCGCAGCAGGGATCCCTCGTGGGGCTGTGGGGCTGGGGACAGGGCCCTGCTGCCAGCTGGACCACAGCACAGGGCAGCTGCCTTGTGGCTCCTGCAGAGCCCTTCCCGGCCAGGAGCAAGTTTCCTCTGGATCAGGGCTGGGAGAGGGACACTTCTGGGTGCCAGCTCCTTTATGTCCCGCCAGGCTGGTCCTCGCCTGGAGGGGAGGACTTCCCCCCCAGTGAGGGCCTGATGTGGCCGAGGTGTCCCATGTGCCAAAGCCCGTGTGAGTGGGAACAGTGCTGAGCTGGGCTGAACCAGGCCAGGGAACCAGCACAGCTTTCCTGCTGGGATGGGTGACAGCTCTGACCCCCCCTGCCACTGTGGGACGGGGGATCACTGGCTCTAAAGATTCATTGTTCCTGCACAACAGCCCCTGCACACGTGTGAGCAACAGGAGCACCGAGCCCTCTCTGCTCCTCATCGCCAGCAAGTGTCACAGGCAACAGGAGAGCTGTGCTAAAACATAATAAACCCTCATCAGCTAATTAATAATTAGAGACACTTGTGCCTGAAAGCCTGGCTCCATTGGTGGGATGATGCACCTCGGCTCTCCTGCCACGCACATCATCAGATGCCCAAACCGCGAGCTCAGGGCTGCCGTGTGCCCGGTGGGCTGGTGGTCCCTGTGCCAGCAGGACACGGAGGGCTCCCAGTTTCCCAGTTTCAGCCACAGTGGGCAGAGCAGGTGTCGCTTCTCTCAGCATGTGTTTAGATACAAACCCCCTGTGCCAGGGCCTGGGTGTTCTCAGTCAGGGAATGTCACCCCAGGGAATCAGAGCATGGCCCTGTGCCTGGCTGCAGTCCTCACCCCGGGCAGGAAGAGCAGCCAGACTGTTCCCTCATTTCTATGGGATAGAGACAAGACCCCAAAATCCCAAAATGGGTTGAAATGAAAAGTCTCCACGTGATGGCCCTGCAGAGCTCTGGCCTGCAGACAGGGGACCTGATGGGAGATCTGCATTCACTGCCTGGGATCCTGAGCTTGAAAATTCCTTAATGAAAATCTTGAGGGGTGTGGAAATAAAAGCAAACTTGCAGTGTAAGTAAGGGAAAACAAGAGGTGTTGTCAGCAGTGGCTGGTCCTTCAGTGGGTATCTCTGAGCACATCCCCACTGTCACCCCGTGTCCCCATGAAGGCACTGGTGCCCTCACACACTGACGTGTGTGCACAGACCCCACGCTGCCAAGTGGCCCAACACCCACCTCTGTGCACACACATGGGCACCCTCAGGCTCTCAAACAGTGCTGCCAAGTGCTCCATCTGAAACAGAGATGGAAACTTTCTGAGAGCCACTCAGAAACACCGGGAAAAGCGCTGGAAATAGCCCGAGGTTGGGCTCACTTGGAGGAGGAGAGAGCAGAGCTGTCTGTGGATAAGAGAGCTGTCATCTCACACACCCAGGAGTGCCAGCATGCTCTGGGAGGGATGTGGGGATTTGGGGAAGAGCATCTGCCTCCCAGGGTCTGCTCAACCTTGGCCTTCCCACCCTTCCTGCCTTCCTGCCTGGGAAGCCACAGAGGGACTCTGAATGACTGGGACACGTCCCCAGCCCCACACCACCCACCCACCCCCTGTCACTGCCCCTGCCCAGCCCAATGGCCAAGGGGCACACATGAAGACCTGCCACATCTCCCTCTCTCCCATGGACACAGGTGTGGGGCTGTTCGTAGCCAGGGCTGGATCAAGCCACGTCCTTTCATCACTATTTTCCCAGCTTTTGTTCTTGCCTCAGGGACAACCCAAAGACAGTTCAGGTCTCTCCCGTGGTGCTCCCAGGGACCCTTTGAAATGTCCAAAAGGCTGGGAGGATCCCTCCTGAGCAGAGCTGCAGAGCAATCCCATCAGCCAAATTCCTTCTTTGTGGTGTGGGGGGATTACCCACGTCAACGGCCTCTAATCCACTGCCATGGATTCCCACAGGAACACTGGGCTGGAGCTCCCTGCTGCATGCAAATCCCTCCTGCAGAATGGGGACGGATTGTCAAGGCATCAGCTCGATTATGTGAGGTGGCCCTGACAGCTCCAGGGACTTTGTGTCCGAGGCCCCGTGGCCCCGGAGGGCTCGGGGTGTGAGAACAGCGATGGGAGCCGAGGGCACTGGAACAATCACTGCCAGCAATTAGTGATGCTCTGGGGCTCTGTGGGCTCGTCCAGCTGGAGATTTCAAAGCGGGGTGGACACGGCGTGGAAGGAGTGCTGGGAGTGCTGGGAGTGCTGGGAAGCAGCGATGCTGTGGGGTGCTGTGGTCCTGTGCCCCGTCCTGTGCCCCGTCCTGTGCCCCGTCCTGTGCCCTGTCCTGTGCCCCGTCCTGTGCCCTGTCCTGTGCCCCGTCCTGTGCCCGCTCCCTCCCCGCTCTGGGATGCTCTGGAGGGGCTGTGTGTGCCTCGGTGGGGCCGTGTGTAATGTGTGCCCTGCTCCCGTTGCAGCCCTGTCGTGCTCCCCTGCAGGGCTGTCAGGGCTCGGGGCCGACGATCAGCGCCGCGGTTAATGGGCATGGCAGGGGCCCGGCTGTGCTGACTGACGTGTCAGACATCAGAGCTGTGTGAGACCTGGCAGCGCTGTCACAGAGCTGCCTGCCAGCCCCAGCCTGGGCAGAAACTGCCTCCTCCTCGCCCTGTAACTCCCGGGCACGCGAGAGCAGTGTCAGTGAAAGGATGCTCGAGGAGGAGCAGACCCCGAGTGGTCCCTCCCCTCCCCTGTGTGTGTTCCTGACAGCTGCCTGCAGCACCCCTGGGCAGCACAGTGGCAGCCAAGGGGCATCTGAGTCAAACTGAGACCAGGGAGGAGGCCCTGGGCACTGGGCACGTGTCTTTGGCTCCAGCCCTGCCTGCCATCGACCACTCAGGCCACACAAGCTTGGGCTCCAGGGCAACCTGCTTTAAACCCAGAGCCACAGGTGCATTTTGGGGTCTGACCCTCCTCTCCCAATGAGTCTGAATGTCCAGAAATGCCTGCAATGCTCTGACACCTTTGGATAATGTGACAAACCACACCAGCCCTACGAATCCATGTTTGTTCCTCCACGTCTGTGGCTGCAGACCTGCAGGCACGGCCCTGCCCGGTGCAGGGTCCCTGCCTGCCCCTCCTGCCTGTCCTGCACCCCTCCTGGCACAAACCACATAGACAGACCCAAAGAGGGCAAGGCAAGGCAGGAGAGGGGTGGGGCTGTAAGAATCAGTCCCACAGGTATCCACAGGGGACTGGCTGGTGGCTCCAGCTTGTTGACATGGGGCAGCCAACCCTATCCAGGGCCAGATCAAGCAGTCCTGGGAAAAGTGACTCCTTGGCCATGGGAGACAGCACAGACTTCTTGGTTCAGTGTCACCTGATGTGGAGTCCCAGCCCCAGCCCAAGCAGGAGGAGGGGTTTGTTGGGAGATGTTGTGATCTCCCCTCACACTCAGCTCCCTGCTCTGCTCTCCCAGCTCGGGACTGTGCTGGTGGAGCTGCTCCCCACGGAGGTGCAGGAGTGGGTGCAGGAAGTCCCAGCTGGGCCACCAATGCTCAGAGAAGGGTCTCCTGGCTCTTCACTCTGGCTCCCCAGGTTGGGAGTGTGACACTCTCGTGCCCCTTCAGCAGGAACAGCTCCAGGGTTGGGCAGGCCCCTGTCCCAGGGAAGGATGAGGACACCGTGTTCCCCAGCTCCCCATGAGCTGTGTGTGCTGCCTTCCAGGGCTGACCCACAACCATCCACTCACACCAGAAATCCATGGAAGTATGTATATCTTTCTCTCTATATATGTATTTCAGTTCCAGTCCTCCAAAGGAGGGTTACAGAGAGCAGTGTCCACACTGTGTCCACCCTTGCATCCTGGGCAGCCAAATCAGGGCTAGGCACCTAAAATACAAAGCAGCCAGACCCCATGAGCGTCCATCCAGCAGCCATGCCATGTCAGTCCTGACACCCATCCTCTGCAGCACCACCCAGTGCAAAGGTATAAATACAGCCCTGTTGGGACCTGTGCTCTGCAAGAGATTCTGCACAACCTTTTTATTTAAAAAAAAAAGCCCCATGATAAGATTCTTATTTCCAAGCGTGTTCACAGTCCTTGACTAATCTGTTTCTCCATTCACATTTTTTATCTCTCCATCTTTCTGTCCTTCCCCCCTCTCTCCAGGGCTTCACCCTTCCTCTCTCCCAAAGCCTTTCCCCCATCCAGTTCTGCTGCACAGAGCCATCTGTTTGTCTGTCTCTCCAGCCATCTGGGTGTCTGCCTGCAGTGTTTGCTGTGTCTCTCCAGCATATACAGCCTGCATGTATAGGTCTAGCAAGTCAGTCTCTCTAAGCTGTGTTCTGTGGGCTTCATTAACATGCAAATTAGCAAGATCTGACTGGCTCACTTAGCTGCTGCTTCTCTTAGACAGCCATGCAACAATGCAAATACTAATGAGGCTCTGGAAATGGCACTTGTTCCAGAGCTAAGCAAGCCTGCACACAGAGCAGGCGCTGGCAGTGCCAGGCATGCCAGCCATGCACACACCTGCTGGAGGACTCAGGACAGACGGGAGGGGTGATGGATGGATGATTAGGGGCACTGATGTGGAAAAAGAGGTGAGAATTCCCACTCTGATGGGGATGCCAGCACCCCCAGCCCCAGGATCCTTGGCTCCAAGATCCCTTTGTCCTCACTGCTACATGCCAGTGCTCTGGACTCCAGGCACCACCAGGACCCCCATCAGGAGCACTTTGGCCCCACCATCCCAGCCAAAACGGATCCAGGTCATGCTGTACTGGCCTCCCACAACAACATGCTGGGAGGTACTTTCAGCCTCTCTTGGGACTGACAGCTCATCCAGAATCACAGGGCCCTTAAGGACCATTGAGTCCAACCCTCAGCCCTGCACAGGCCCAGCCCCAAGAGTCCCCCCCTGTGCCCCAGAGGATCAGCCAAACCCTCCTGCAGCTCTGGCAGCCTTGGGGCTGTGCCCACTGCCCTGGGGAGCCTGGGCAGTGCCCAACCAGCCTCTGGGGGAAGAACCTTTGCCTGAGATCCACCCTGAGCCTGCCCTGACACAGCTCCAGCCGTTCCCTGGGTGCTGTCCCTGCTCCCCCAGAGCAGAGCTCAGTCCCTGCCCCTCCTCTGCCCCTGCCCAGGCAGTTGGAACTGCACTGAGGTCTCCCCTCAGTCTCCTCTGCTCCAGCTGAACACACCAAGTGCCCTCAGTGTCCTCACACGGCTCCAAATCAAGGCCCTTCCCCATCCTCGTTGCCTCCTTTGGACACTCTCTAATGGCTTCAGATCTTCCTTATACTGTGGTGCCCCAAACTACCCCAATATTCGAGGTGAGGCCACAATGATACACAGCAAATGCCATGTCCTGGCTCTCCAATGGCTCTGATGTACCTGGGTTAGAAACCCTTCTCCACAC
Source organism: Lepidothrix coronata (assembly GCF_001604755.1). Taxonomy (NCBI): domain Eukaryota; kingdom Metazoa; phylum Chordata; class Aves; order Passeriformes; family Pipridae; genus Lepidothrix; species Lepidothrix coronata. Next base: position 1,404,118 of record NW_016690360.1, read on the forward strand.
TGTTCCCTTTCCCTCGACAGGAGCTGGGGAGTTGGACACTGGGACATAGCTGCTTTTTCAAACTCCCAGAGCCATCTCCAGCGTGGAGGGTGCAGAAGAGCCCAAGGACAGCGGGTGCAGCCAGACCCTGGCAGGGCTCGAGAGCTGCTCCTGCCTCCTGGGCCCCTGCTCCAGAGCTGTGCCAGCCCCTGGGCTCTCCTACTCTGCTCCCTGTCAGCACGTCACAGGAGTTTGGGGTGCCATGGAGGATGTTTTCTGTTACTCTTCAGCTCCATCAGCTCCTCTAATGATAATTCAACCGTACACCTCCTTGTAAAACATCGACGATGATCAAACGCTGTGCAGTGAGATGAAGGCACCTCGTCTCAGGAACCCAGCTTCCCTATTCCTTTTTATCCTGGAGATAAAATAAAGAACCATTTGCTCTGGCTGCTGCAGCTGCTCTTGCCTCTCCTCACCCACACTGCTACCCAGCCCCCTGGGAAGGAACACCACAACAGCCCCAGGCTGCTGCTGGACCCCCTACTCCTTTTCATCTCGACCTCAACTGCTGCCACAGCAGGAACAGAGACCAGCTCCTGCAGCTCAGTGGGGCTCATGGAACCACAGAATATCCTGAGCTGGAAGGACCCATGAGGATCATCTAGTTCATCTCCTAGCCCTGAACAGACACCCCAACAATCCCACCCTGGCCCTGGGAGTGTTGTCCAAGTGCCCCTGGAGCTCTGGCAGCCTTGGTGCTGTGCCCACTGCCCTGGGGAGCCTGGTCAGTGCCCAACCACTCCCTGGGGGAAGAACCTTTTCCTGAGATCCAGCCTAACCCTGCCCTGATGCAGTTTCAGGGATATCCCTGTCTTCCTCCTGACAAGGTGATGTTATTGTGTGGGTTCCCATGGCTGCTCCCCAGTGGCAAAGCCAGAGCAGCCCCCCCACACACATCCTGCCCCTCCCAAGGACAGCACTGCACTGCCAGGCCAAAGATGTTCACCATTGCATTGGGTGCTGGGAAAGGGAGGAAAAGCAGCCCGGGATGAGGGAGGTGGGGGATGTGGGAGACTGTACTGAGGCCAGGCCAGGTGCTCTGGGGCTTGGAGATGCAGCACACATGGGAAGCAGATGGCTAAATAGGCAGGATGAAAAAGCACAGGCAGGAAAGGTGGCTCGTCCTGTCCAGAGTCTTATGGCCCATGGGAAGAGCCATGTTTTGGTGAAGGAGGGGGTGAGGTTCACTGGGGCTGGAGCTGGCCCAGCTCATCAAAGGCTCAGCAGCAGCCCATGGCAGTTTGGTGCCTCCATGCTGTGGTTTTGAGGGCTTTTTCTCCCCCCAGAAACAGCCTCACAAGAATCTCCTCCATGCAGGTCTTCTCTGCCCTGCAGCCAGGTCTTTTAAGAAGGTAAAAAATTAAGTACAGCCCAGGAGGCAGAATTTCCTTCTGACTTGTAGACAAGTGCCTGAGTTTATCAGCGTACCTGTGGTGGAAGAGAGAGGTCAGGAGCTGCTACTCTCTTTGTGGGGATTCCATTGGACAGAGATGGATTTTCTGTGCTGAGCCAGCCCTGCAGATATCTCTGCTCCCACTTGTGCAGCTGGGCACAGCTGGGCACAGCTGGGCAGGGCAGCCTGTCAGGTAATGGGGCTGTTTGCTGCTGGGTGCCAGGGAGGTTGTGCCAATGCAAATGCTACACAGGCCCCTGGCAACTCTGCAGTGGCTTGGCATGACCAGCCACTGCCAATGACAGGCTCGGACTGGAGTCCATGTTCCCTGCTCAGGGAATTCCCTGGGATATCGGCCACACACGTGATGTGTGTCTGCAAATCCTGACTGTGTGGGGAGCCCCATGGATCGGGAACAGGCTGGTTTAGGTTCATCTCTCTGTACAAGGAATGTCTGGGATTGCTTCTCTTGCCAGGAGAATCCCAGTGCCGTAGGAATGTGAATGCACTGTGACAGGAAGGAGCTGTTCCCCTCCACTGCCAGGTCCTCTTGGCAGTGTCCAGGGGCTCCACTGCTGCATCCATGGAAGAAAGGGCTCCATTTTCCAGTCCTGGACTCTGTAAACTCAGTGCTTCCACCCTGAGAAACAGCATTACTCTATTGAGGAGACATGGAGAGCTGCTGTGGGGAGCCTGTGGCAAGGTAAATGCATCCCATGGAATTGCTCAGCTCCAGAGATATGCTGGAACAGGCCCGTGTTTGGCTGCACTCAGTGTGGGCACATCAGCAGCCTCAGCTGCTCTCCAGCTCCTTCCTGATCAAGTGTGGCCTCCAGCACCGGGCTGGTCTCACCACAACGGGCTGATGCTCAGGGAAGGAGCCTGCAGTGAAATGTGTCCCGTTGGAGGGCACTGGAGAGTGATGAACACTCCCCAGCTGAGATATTCCCTCACTGCTCCAAGTTTCAGGCTCCCATCCCAACCCCTCATGCTCAGCTGCCCCTTGGCTTGGTCCCACTGCCACAACCATGTCCCTGCTTTTGGCCTGAGCCTGCAAAGATGTGCCCTGAGGCTTTGGGGGTTTTCATGAAGGGATGGGAGGAGCTTCTACATTTTGTAACTCCAGAGCAGCTTGTTATCCATTTTTAAACTGACACAAGGCCTAAATGTCCCCATGTTGTCACTGTCTCTGGCTTCCCACCAGCCCCTGGCTGCAGATGCACAGCTCCCTCTCTGCCCTGCCAAGCTCAAGCTTGGACCAGAGTCCTCTGCAGTCAGACCTGCATTAAACCCAGGAGATCACTGATCACTGTAAAAGGCAAGAACTGTCCTAGAAATTTCCTTTAGTGTGGCCAGAAACCAGCCTTGATGCTCTTGCCTTGCTCTTATCTTTCATTACCCACACTCTGCCTTGGACCTGTGTCCAGGATCTGACTAGGACAGATTCCCAGTGCGCCCAGTGTTCCCAGTGTAGCCAGGTGACTCCTCACTGTGTCCCATGAACTCTCCTCTGTCAGTGCTCAGCACAATTGCCATCTTTTCCCTTCCTGGCACTGCAAACCCCCCTTTCCTGGCAGAGTGCCCATCCTACCAAGGGCCATGGCATTTGGGCATGTTGCCATCGGTGCAGGCCCGGTTGAGTGAAGAAGGATCAATGCAAACCTGCTGGGTTGGGAAGAGCCAACTCAAGGTGTTTGGGTTGGGCAAGGCCAGGACAGGCCTTGTGGGTCAGGTGAGCAGGAGCCCCAGAGAATATCTGAGATATCTGCTGTCCCCAGGCAGAGAGCCAGAGGATGAGGCTGCAATGAGCTACTCCAGGGCTAAAGGCAGAGTAAATTCAGGGAGAGGTTGAGCAGTCTGGTGCCAGAAGGGTCTGCCTTTGACTTGTCCTGGTTGAGGGCACAGCCTGGCCCATTGCATGGGGAGGCAAAGTCTTCCTCAGCAATGGCAGCAATTTGGAGATCACATAGAATGGTTTGGGTTGGAAGGGTCTGTGTCTTTTGTGCATGTGAGTACAGGGATGACACAGAGTCCTGGAATCCCAGAACGGTTTGGGTTGGAAGGGAACTCAAAGCTCATCCAGTTTCACCCCCTGCCATGGGCAGGGACACCTTCCACTAGCCCAGGTTGCTCCAAGCCCCATCCAACCTGGCCTTGGACACTTCCAGGGATCCAGGGGCAGTCACAGCTTCTCTGGGCAACCTGTGCCAGGGCCTGCCCACCCTCCCAGCCAACAATTCCTTCCCAATATCCCATCTAACCCTGCCCTCTGGCAGTGGGAAGCCATTCCCTGTGTCCTGTCCCTCCATCCCTTGTCTCCAGTCCCTCTCCAGCTCTCCTGGAGCCCCTTTAGGCCCTGGAAGGGGCTCTCAGGTCTCCCTGGAGCCTTCTCTTCTCCAGGTGAACCCCCCCAGCTCTCCCAGCCTGGCTCCAGAGCAGAGGGGTCCAACCCTCAACACCTGCCCTTGCCCTGAGATCCTGCACAAGAGCTGGAGAGCTCTGGTGTCCCCTTTTTGCAGCTCCTCCGACCTGCGACACATCCCCCCAGTGCCCACTGCCCACGCTGGAGGGATGGATTTTGCCCTGAGAAAAAAACACCCCAGAAACTCGCCTGTCATTTCCAGGCTGTAAGATAATAAGAGAGGGAGGAAAACAAGCGACACCTTCACTGCAGCTTCCGTCCGTCTGGCGCTGCGATCTCCGACAGCCGGAGACGGGGCAGCATAAAACACCTGCTTAATTTGACCTGTCGACTCCTCGGGGAGAATTGCCAAGCGAAGGTCACCTCATTAAGAGGAGCGAGAGCCGAGTGCCCGTGCTGGGGGAGGTTGGGTGACTCCAGCCCGCTGAAGGGTGACCTTTTCCGGCGGCGCACGGCGCGGGAGGAGACGGGTCCTGGCACGCGCGTGCTCCAACCCACATGGCAGTTAGTTCTGCAGACACTTACACAGCCCGAGCACTGGTTTTGAACTTTTCATTCTCACCAGCTTGTCAGCTCTTGAAAGCTGTGAGTGCCTGTGGTGTCTCCTGCTCGCTGACGGGATGAACATGAGGCTGCTGCAAAAACGCTCCCTCCTGCCAGGACACAGTCATGGAATCTCCTGAGCTGGGAGGGACCCACAGGGATAGATTTCACAGGATATTCTGAGTTGGAAGGGACCCACAGGGATCATTGAGTCTAACTCTTAAGTGAACAGCCTGTACAGTGATCAAACCCACAACCTTGGTGTTATTAGCACCAGGCTCCAACCAACTGAGCTCATCTCAGGACCATCCAGTCCAACCCCCGGCACCCCAACAATCCCACCCTGGCCCTCAGAGCATTGTCCAAACCCTCCTGGAGCTCTGGCAGCCTTGGGGCTGTGCCCACTGCCCTGGGGAGCCTGGGCAGTGCCCAACCAGCCTCTGGGGGAAGAACCTTTGCCTGAGATCCAACCTGAGCCTGCCCTGACACAGCTCCAGCCGTTCCCTCTGGTCCTATTGCTGGTCACCAGAGGGGGTCAGGGAGAGCAGGATCAGGCCCAAGATTCCCACCCACAGGAAGATCTGGGCACATCTTGGGCTCCCCATAGACAGACCTTCCCTCCCGCAGTGTGTCTGAGCAGACCTGTCTCAGCTCCCCAGAAAACACGTCAGAGTGACCCAGACATGGCCCGTGGGGAGGCAGCGCTGGCACGACCCCCCAGCACAGCCCTGCCCGTGGTGCTGAGCCCGTGGGACTGTGAGCCCCAGGCAGTGCTGGCTGGGAGGGGTCCAGCCCTGCTCCCTCCCCGGGCTGCAGCCCCAGCGTGTCGGAGCTCTGTGGGCAGCAGGGCACTGCCGGGCCAGCAGCAGCATCCCTGTGGGAAAGCACCTGGTGCCTGTTTTCCCCTGCTGCCCCGGAGGGGTGTTTGTTTTGCCTTTCCTGGTCTCACCGAGGTGGGGAAGAAGAACATCAGCTTTCCTTGGCGGCAGGCACAGCTCAGGCTGCTCCACTGCCCCGGCAGCTCCGGGGCTGGAGCACAGAGCTCCCCGGGGAGCTGCCCTTCCACCCCTTCCCGGAGCAGGAGAGGAGAGACATGCCCGTCTCCTCCCTTGCTCTGCCCTCCACAGACCTTTAATTCTTTCTCCTCTGATGTTAATCTTGGAGGTGGTGCACAGGTCAAGTTTAATATGCTATCCTGGGGGAGTTTCATTTAAAGCCAGGGAGAGGGAGCCTGGTAGTTCAATTAGGGATTCCTGTGTAGTCCGGGAGCATCGACAGCTTCAAAAGGCAGTAGGCTGTGCTCAGCACAGGCCAAGGGTTCCCACAGACCTGGCTCTTGCCAAAACCTGCCTCTCTTCCCCACGTGGCTGTGCCCAGCACATCCCTCCCCATGGCCACTGTGCTATGCCCAGGGCCACTCTCAGGTGCCACCCCTGTGGCAGACACACCTCCACCTGCCCATACACACCTCCAGGTCCATGTGCACACGAGTGTGCCAGCACCCAACCCCCTGGTGGCAGTGGCAAAGGCACGTCTGCTCATCCTCCCTCTGTTTCTCCATCAGGTGAGTAGGACTCCAAAGTTATCCGGAGGTATCTGTGGACAGTTCTGCTGTGATCTCTGGGGGATGCACAGAGCCTCCCCTGGCTCTGTGGGAAGCCCTGGGGGTATCAGGGGTGTGCTGTGCTGGTGGCTCCAGGCAGTCAGGTCCCCTCTGCAGACCAAGAGAGCCCTCCCCACCCACAGCCTGGGCACGTGCTGCCGTAATGGGAAAGGACAGGCAGTAAAAGACTGTGATGGGGATCATAAATATCCATTAAAGCAGCTTTTAATCCACCCTGTGAGCAACAGGGCTGCAGGTGAGTGAGAGCCAGGAAGGAGCCTGGCAGGCTGTGTGTGGGGAGCACGTGGCACACAGGGAGGGGCACCTCAACACCCCACTGTGGGGTGTCACTGCCCGGGGAGGGGATGAGCCACCCCTGCAGAGCGTGGATCCAGGGGCAGTGCCCAGGGATGGAGGGAGTGCAGCCATTCTGCCTCCTCCAGCACAGCCCTGGCAGCGGCTGCAGGAGACCTGAGGTGACACTGATGCCCCAGGGGAAATACAGGTGGTGGCAAACAAGGAGGTGAAGCCACAGCCCCTCTGCCACCAGCATTGCTCCAGGAAAGGACAAAGCAGGTTTCTGCCTTCCTTAGTGCGGGGAAGGTGAGCCATGTCCTAGCCCTTGGTTCATGAAGGGAAAATCCTGGCTCCTCTCCATCACTCCCCAAACCAAACCCCCACTCAGAGCTCCTCAGGAACACCCTGTTTGTGTGCTGCTGCTCAGCCCCTCGTGTGTGGATCCAGCTCTTGCAGCCAGCCTCTCCTGCTCTCCAGGGACAACAGACTATGGGTAACAAGGGCACCCTCATTCCTAACTCCTGTTGATGAGTTTGTGTACAATGTCTTCACCTTCCTGCCAGTGCTGCCACTCACTATTTACGGCTGTACAGCACAGAGCAGGTCACATCTGTGTCCTTCCTCTGGTTTCAGCACAGGACAAAGTGTCCCTGGATTGCTGCTGCCTCTGCCATGATGCTCTGTGCTGGAGCCAGAGCCAGCTGCAAGATGGCAGCTCCATCCCCTGGGAATTTGGGGTCTTCTCAATGCAGACTTTCCCACAATGGACAAATTTCAAGGGGGGAAATTCCACCCAGAAATATGAAGACGTTTCACTGGGTTCTGATGCTGCTGAATCATTAAACAGTAAAATGTAGATAGACTAGAAATGTAGATTTGAAGTAATGTGATAATATAAAAGCCCAAATGGAATGAAACCAAATGATAATGTCAAATTGAAATGTTCGCCTCTCATTGGAAAAAATCCTTTCAACGTTATTGAAACAAAATGTGAAAGTTGAAATCATTTGATTTGACACTTCTCCATAGAAAAATATCATCAGGATCGACATGTTCCCTGGAGATGTTCAGAGCTGAGAAGCTGCTCTGCTGGAAAAATGTTGCCAGACAGAAATAAGACAGAGCAAAGGAGGCGAGTTCTCCCTGTGCCCCTCCCTGAGCCAGAGGTCTGGCACAGAGGGGTGCAAGGGATGCTGGAAAGGGCCAGAGCAGGGTCTGTCCTTGATGCCGCTCCTGTGCCCAGCTCTGTGCCCAGGAGAGTGCCTGGCTGGTGGCCTGACTGTGCCCCATCCCTGCCAGCCCACGTCAGCAGGGGAGGTGTCTTTCCCAGCTCCTCCTGCCTTTCCCTGTTGCTGCTCTCTGGCAGCCAGTGCTGCTCAGGCCAGAGGGTGTCCAGCAGCAGCAGAGCTGGTGCTCCAGGCTCTCACAGCCCCCCCCTTCACAGTCCTGTCTCAGCATTTTTATATGTTTTCAAACCCCCTCCTGAGCAGGGCACAGCTGCCAGGGCAGGACATGTTCTGAGGTGCTCACCAGGGTGGTTTGTATCCCTCTGGCACTTTCTGGCTTGCCCACTGTGCAGGGGGGTGGTGAGGGGTGCCCAGAGATTGCCCAGAGATAAGTGAGATCCACCTCTCTGCACATGTTTTGATAGCCTGGCACCTGCCTGCAGAAAATATTGCCTTTGGGGTGTGCAGAGCCCCCAGCCAGGATTAGAGAATCATTAAGGTTGGAAAAGGCCTTCGAGATCAAGTCCAATCATCAGCTGAACACCCCAATGCCCACTAAACAATACTGCAAAGTGCCACATCTACTCACTCTTTGAGCCCTCCAGGGGTGTGACCCCACCACTGCACTGGGCAGCCTGTGCCAGTGCTTGACCACCCTGTCAGTGAAGAAATTTTTCCTAATATCCAGTCTTCCCTGGGACAACTTGAGGCCATTTCCTCTTGATCTGTCACTTCTTACCTGAGAGAAGAGCCCGAACCCCCCCTGGCTCCACCCTCCTGTCAGGGAGTTGTAGAGAGTGAGAAGGTCCTCCCTGAGGATCCCTGCCCCAACCCCCCTGCCCTGACATTGCTCTAGCCCGGACTGGACGAGTGGCCATCAGCACCCCCCTAAGCCAGCCTGAGCCCGCTGCTCCCCCCGCTGCCTCACCGCATCTCCAGATCCCCCGAGGCGGGCAGGGCAAGGAGGAGACCCAGCGAGAGCCCGAGCAGAGAGCACAGCAGCCGAGCGGTCCCCGCAGCCCCCTCTGCAGGGGTTGCTGCCACCAAACCCAGCTCAGCCGGGTCCTCTCCCTGCGCCGGGTGGGAGCAGGATGCAGTGGGGCCAAACCTCCCTCCCGGCTCTCTCCTCCTCCCCGGGCTGCAGAGCTCGCCGGGGCTGTGGTGCTAATGAAGATTTCCTGCAGCGCTTGCTTAGCAGAAAATGATTGGTTACACCCGAGCTCGTAATTAAAAAAAAGAGAGCGAGTGCACTAATGGGTATTTATTTGACTGTTACCTTGTCATGTATTTATCGATGCAGATAAATTCAAAATCATTAAATGCTTTACGGGGCCTGACAATTTACAGCCCCTGTCAGGGCTCCGTGCCCCGGCTCTGCGGCAGCACAGCCACGGCCAGGGCACGGACCTGAGCCCTGCCAGCCTCAGCACGGGGCCCTGAGCCAGCTGGGGCACACACAGCACAGAGCCCAGCACCCCCGTGACTAAGTGTGGCAGATAAGAAAGGTGCTGAGGTGATGCTGTGTGAGGTCTCTGCCCTGCAGGGGTGTGACAGCGGTGACAGGTAAATGCAGGCAGGGTGTGATGGGCATTTGTGGTGCTACATGGGGGTGATTGGAGCTGTGTCCCCAGCTCCCCACAGCCCCCATCCCTGGCTCAGATGTCCCTGTGTGGATGGCAGCCCCAGGCAGGTGGGACTGGAGATGCCTCGGGGGTGTGGTGGGGCCGAAATCATTTGTCATCTCTGTGTGCAAGTGGAAACCTCAAGCCAAGCAGACAAGAGCTCCTGGCATTGCTCAGAGGCCAAATGTGAGCCAATGTGACCACAACTGAGGGGAACTCACCCTCTGCCTTCTTTCTTGGGGTGGAAACCCCTCTCAGTGCCTACCCATCACAGAGCTGATGAAGACAGTAGTGACGAAGGAAGGATGAACAGTTTTCCCTGCTCTGTAACAAGCAGCAGGGGCAGCCCAGAGTAGCCACAAATCCCAGGAGAGCATCTCTCTCGAGATTTATCAGGTGTGCAAGGAGAGACAGGGGCATCTCTTGACTCAGTGTTTGCATAGCAACAAGGCCCTGCCTTCCTGCTGATTATACAGCCCCTAATTACCTTATTATTGCCATTAGCAGAGGCAGGGAGCCCCCTCTTCTCCACACACCCACAGGGCTGAGTGTGAGCATCCCTGTGCTCCGGGTGGTGTCACCAGCATCTCACCTGCCCTGTGTCTCTGTGTGCAGGGGCAGCAGCTCTCCCCATTTGCCTTGGGATTTTCAGGGAGGTGGTGTTGCCTAGAGAAGCAATGCTACAGTGTGGAGTGGGTCTTCCTCCCAGGATCCCCACAGTGGCAGCAGAGTCAGCAGCAGCCACCCAGGTCCATGGCAGAGACACAGCCGTGGTGGCACTCACCCTGCCTGCTGCCAGGCCACCACGTCCCCAGGACCCAAACCTGTCCCTGGGACAAGGTCTGAACATCATCCCTAGTGCAGACAGGGCACCTGCCCTTCCCACCTCTGTCCTGAGCCCAAACTCAGTGTGGCAGGGAGGATCCCAGCGCTCAGCCCTGCAGCAGGGACCTCTGAGAGGGACCATCCTCATGCTGATCCCTGGAGTCTCTGCGGGGAAGGCTCAGGCTGGCACAGCACAGGGTGAGCACAGCTGGCAGAGCTGCAGGCTGGCCTCAGGCACAGCTGGGAGAAGGCTCTGCCTGAGCACCCCGAGCTGCCCTCGGTGTCTGCAGGCAGCCTGGGAGGCAGGAGCCCAGCATTCCCTGCTCTCCCTGCCAGCTGCAGAGCAGGAGGCTCCACACGAGGTGTTAACCACAGGGTGAGAGCATCCTGACCAACCTGCAGGGAGCAGGCTCAGCACCCACCAGCGAGGGTGGGACATGCTACACTCAGGGAGGCTCCCTGGGAGCTGCTGGAATTGCGCTGGCAGCAGGAGGTGTGCAAGGAGCCCCTGGACTGTGCCAGGAGCAGGCAGGGAGGCAGCAGGACCGGCAGCTTTGTTCAGGAGAGAAAAGGCAGGAACTGGGGCTGTGTGTGTAAGTAGGTCACACGCGAGGCTGGAGACAAGGCCACGGGCACAGACTGTACATGCAAGAGGGACAAGAGAGGGAAAGGGGGGTTGGGATGACTGGGAAAGGGCAGTAAGAGCACAGGAGAGCTCACAGACAGACAGACAGACATGCAGGGCCATGTCTCTCTGCAGCATCCTCACTTTCTGCTCCATTGTGGTGTGGGAGTCCTTTCCTGCTCCCCTTGCCCAGCACAGGCCAGTATTGGAGCTGTTTCCTGCTGGGGTCTGTGCAGGGAGGATGCTCAGAGCTCGGCAGCCTCTGGCTGTTCTCACTGCTGGGTGTTCTCACTGCTGGGTGCACAACAGTCTTTATCCTCATGGCAGCCACAAGTCATAAAATTACCCTGAGCACAGGGCTGGGGCAGAGCGGCAGCTCAGACACCACATCATGGAGAGGGGACACCCCTCTGCCTCCAAGGGGGGCTGGGCAGCCCTGGTGTCCCCATGTCAGGCTGGAGAGGCCAAGACACCCCATCGTGCTGGGAGTGCCCGCAGGGGCTTCCCTCCCTCCACATCCCTGGGGGGTGGGTGGCCACGAGTGGGTGGTGGGTGCTGAGCCCACCCAGGGCAGCATCACTGTGCAGGACCCAACTCCTGCAAACCCCACTGACAACAGGGTCAGAGCACTGCTCCCCTAACGCCCCCCACAAACAGCAGGGCCAGAGCAGGGCTGCCCCACTGCCCCCAGCAGGGTCACAGCAGTGCTCCCCCGATGCCCCCCTGCAGCACCTGATGCTCCAGCACATGGTCCATCCCCACATCCTGCATCCTTGGGCTTGGGAAGCGCTGAACACAGGCAGAAAATGCCTTCCCAGCCCCCGCAGGGATCAGCTGGTGCCCCCAGGCAGGAGGTGCAATTAACCTTCTCTTGACAAGAATAACTACCAGTGTTATTATTGATCATAAAGTTACCCAGCCCTTTGCAAGCCCCAGCCACAGGATGGGATTGGAGGTGGCGTGGCCTGGGAATAGAGTGCAGGAAGAAAGATACCGCCTTTGCAGCATCCCAGCATGGTCCTGGTGCACATGGATGGAGCAGGGAGACATCTCCACCACCTCCCACCTTCACAGCCCAGCTGCCTGGATGGCAGGGTGGGCTTGGAAGTGAGAGTGGGCTCAGGTGCTGTGACTCCCCAGACCTTGTAATGGGCTGAGCCAGGAGGATGCATGAGCTGAGACACATTAAAAGACAGCAGGAATTAGGGAATGGCCAAAAGGAGCTTTGACAAAGCTTAAAATTGAATATGAAATGAAGGCACAAAGTAAAGACATGAAAAAAATGCCTGGTCTAATCCACTGCTCCAACTCCATGGCAGTGCAGCACCAAGGAAAGGCGAGGCTTTGGGTTTCAGGTGTTCCAGGATCTGTGTTGTGCATCAGACATTGCAGTGAACACAAGATAAACAGGATATTTCCCAATTCCAGCCTACACCTCATCTCTGGATGTGAACCAGAGACAGGTCACTCTGGGATGAATCAGGGACAATCAGTCCCTGCAAGCCATGGGGTGCCTGCACCCTCCGTGCTCTGGCTGTGAGTGGGGTGACCCCAAAGCCCAGGGTCTGGTCCCTGCACAGGGCAGGAGACAAAATCCAGAGGGATGTGACAGGATTGGGGTGTTGTCCTTTGGCATCCGGAGTGAAACCACTGCAAACAGCTTAATGACTGTGTAATTGTGCCAAAGCACTGGTCACCCACTGAGGGACTTCTGCAGGATGCTGGTCTGGGGAAAAGCTTTCCCTTTTTTGTAACGGGAACCAAGAAACTGGAAATTCTCAGGGTAAAAAATATTTCTGGGCTTGGTTAGGAAAAACAGGCTTTGGCTGCTGTGAAGCCAGGCATCTTCACCATCTTCTGTCCTGACAGCTTTTGTTTGGGGTTTTTCATTTGTGAAAGGAAAGAGTTTGGCAGGGAGGGGGGAATCTGATGGCAATGCAGGGGGAAAGGAGGAAAAGAAGATTTCTTAACAAAATTTCAGTGGAAAATTACCAGAGATATTTTTTTTTTTATTATTATTTTTATTTTTATTTTAACCTGCCTGTTTTGAGCCTCCCTGCTGGAGGGGCTACCGCGGCCTCACCCCTGACAGCGGTTTGTCCGGGGGGCAGAGCTCGGGTGGGATGTCGTGTGCTCCCTCCCCTTCCTCCCCTCGGAGCCGGGGCTGCCAGCGCTAACCCAGATTCCAGGGGCGTCACGCTGCCGCGGCTGCTAAATTGGCAGCGTGTAAGAGACATGTCACCTGGGTGACAGGGTGTCTCTGACTGCGGGAGGGTTCGAACACTGCGCCGTGCGCTAAATACTCCCATCATTACGGCTGAGCCGGAGCCGGAGCGGGGAAGTTCCCCGGGTGTCAGGAGGAGGATGCAAGATGCATTTGCAGAGAGAACATCCCTGCCTGGTCACGGTGGCTCTGTTGTCCCCATCCCCAAACCCTCCTTGCTGTCCCCATCCCCAAACCCTCCTTGCTGTCCCCATCCCCAAACCCTCCTTGCTGTCCCCATCCCCAAACCCTCCTGGCCTTTACGAGCAGCGAGCTGACAGCACCCGCACGGACGTTCAGCATCTCCCCGGGAGCAGGTCCTTGCTCTCCTGACCATCTCCAAACTCCTGGAGGCTGGAGGGAGTTACCTTCTGCTGAGGGCGAAGGAGGGAGCAATTAATCGGCCCTTTTGTTTAGAAATAGCTGAGAAACCACAGGGCTGGGCTGGAGTCGGGGCCGGGCCGTGCGGTCGGAGCGCTCCCGGGGGAGCGCAGATGCCGGGCGGCAGGAGCCGAGTGTCTCGGCCGCAGACGGGGAGGGAGCGGGACAGCCGAGGAGCCAGAGATGGGAACCCGGCCCGGGGGACTTGGGGGAGGCTGGGCTGGGGGTGGAGAAGCTGCTTCCTCCGCCTGAGCCCCTCGGAAACGTGCTCCGTCAGAGGGTGTTGTGACAAAGAGCCGTCTGTCGGGGGGAGCTCTGCCCCTGTCCCCTCCGGGCTGTGACAGGCCAGCACAGGTCCGTGCCCATGAAGGGCAGTACCTGGGGGCCTTTGTACTGTGGTGGGCATCGTGCACCTACAGCACTTGTGGGCTTCTCTGTGCACTCCTTCACCAAGGACCTGGGGGTTTCCTGGTGGGTGTGTGACACCAGTGGTGGGTGTGTGACACCAGTGGTGGGTGTGTGACACCAGTGGTGGGTGTGTGACGCCAGTGGTGGCTGCACCAGCCCTGTCCTGCCTCTTCTGGAGTGAACCAGTGCCCACTAGTCACTGCCCTTCTCTTGTCTCACACTGACACTCCTCCAAGCCGCTTGCAGGGGCCCTTCCCCGCCCTCCCTGCCCAAGGGTGGTCGCTCATCGTGCCTCTGAAGACCTCCCTGCAGTGGGTCCCTCCCAGTCCCCTCCTCTCCCCCAGGAGACGTGGGCTCGGGCCAGCCCCCAGCCCTGTGCACAGAGGGCAGGCAGTGACTGTCTGTGCCAAAGGAGTGACAGCAGACCTGCAGGGGACAGGGCACAGGCTGTGGCATCCCAAGTGACCGGGAGCCCCAGGCTGCACAGCACCATCCCAGCACGGCATCCCTGCTCCGAGCACTCACATTCCAGTCTCACCACAGAGGCTGCTGCGGGACAAGAGGCCGCATCCATGGACTCCCAGGTGGCTTTAGACACACTGTGCTGGGCGTTGGTGAGGCCACAGCTCCGATCCTGGGGTCAGTTTTGGGCCTCTCATGACAAGACAGACATTGAGGGGCTGGAGCGCATCCAGGGAAAGAAATGGAGCTGGGGAAGGGTCTGGAGCACCAGGAACAGCTGGAGAAGCTGGAGGGGCTCAGCCTGGAGAAAAGGAGGCTCAGGAGGGACCTTTTCTCTCTCTGCAACTCCCTGACAGGAGGGGGGAGCCGGGGGGGGTCGGGCTCTGCTCCCAGGGAACAAGGGACAGGAGGAGAGGAAACAACTTCAACTTGTGTCAGTAGAGGTTCAAGTTGAATATTAGGGAAAACAACTTCTCTGCAAAAGTGGTCAGGCACTGGCATAGGCTGCTCAGGACAGTGGTGGAATCACATCCCTGGAGATGTTCTAAAAATGAGTAGACGTGGCACTTCATCAGTGGCCATGATGGAATTCAGTCAAAGGTTGGACTTGGTAGTCCTAGAGGTCTTTCCCAACCTTAATGATTCTGTGATTCTTCTGGATCTGACAAATGTCAGCCAGGTTGTGGATCTGCTTCCTCTGCAGCCGAGCTCCAGCTTCTCCCAGCCCGCCTACAGCAGGAGTAGAGAGACCGACCCAGAGGCTCAGGGATGTGTATTCTGCTCATTGCTCACAAATACTAATGGCCCAGAGTTATTAATATTGCCACTGTAGTCATATCTGGGTAATTACTGCCATTAACCACCAGCAGAACTATTGAGTTCCCCTAATCAGTGCATTATAATAATTGGGACCAAGTGTTTTATAGATCCGGGCTCTAATTCCTTCCTAACACCTCTCCCTGGGGCTGCTCCTCCCTGCTCAGCTCCAGTGTCTCCCAGCCTGAGGCTGCTCCCTGTGTCCAGCTACTGTGGGGTGGGTGACCCACACCTTGGGATGTCCCATGTCCCATCTACTGGGAAATCATGGCTGTAGGAGGTTTGGGTGTCCAGGTACCACCTTCTCAGGGCTGTGGGGGTGGAGGTGGGTCTCCAAGCAGGGTTTGCAGGAGAGGAGATGGTCCAGGAGCATCTCCGTGGTGCTGGGAGGCAGCAGGATGGGAGGGAGGGCTTTGGCTGTTCCGTGTGCTGGGACACAAGGCTGGCATGGGGGAAATTAATTGCACAGTCTGCTATTTACACCCGTTTCCTCTTGCTCTGGAAAGCTCTTCTCTGCTGCAGCCATCTGGGCCTTGGAGCCCAAAGCCTCCCTGGCCCGGAGCTGGTGCCTGTTCGGGTGGTGATTCAGTGGTTGTGTAAGAGGAGCATCTTCCCCTCCCCTCTGTGGCTGTGCCAAACTGAGCTGAGCAGGCAGTGCCTCCTCATCCCAGGACCAGCTCCCTCCCAGCTCTGCTTTCCTCGAGCACCAACAAGCCCTCAGTGGTGCCTGGGGCAGGCAGAGCCAGGCTGGCTCCCAAATCACAGCCACGTGTCTGCCACAGCCCTTTGGGCCACATCGTGGGGACACAGTTGGTCCCACGCCAAACCCTGGCAGGGAGGGCTGGACTTGGGGAGCAGAGGCTCCCAGGACACCTCTGCCCCCTCCTAGAGCAGGGCAGCAGATCTGTGACTCCTTCGTGACAGGGAAAGCTCAGCCATTTAGAGCTGGCCTGAAAAAAAAATCCCTGGAAATTCTAACAAATTAAAAAAAAAAAGGGTGTGGGGGAATCCTTGTATGGGCGTTACACAAAAGGTTTGGCTGTGCCCAAGCCAATGGATTTGCTTCCAACCACAGCCATTTCACAGATTTATTTTTTTTTTTATGTTTAGCAAAATAAAATTAAGGGAAACTTTGAAACAAAGTCATTTGGAAGAGGGAAAAAAATCAAAACATTTCACTCTGAAAATGCTGAAATGAAATGTTTTGATCTTTTGGGGTTTTTTTCCCCTCCAAACAAACCATTCAGCAGAATTGACATATTCATCCAGAACCTTTTGGTGTTGTCAAATCTGAAGTTTTGTTTTTATATTTTTTTTTCCAAAAAATCAAGCCCTCTCAGCTGTAGCCAGAGAGGCAAATCCTGTGTGCTGTCCTCAGGGGAGCTCCCCGGTGGTTTTGGGAGGACCCTTCTGAGGGATGCTCCCTCCATCCCTGTGGAGCAGAGGGAACAGAGCTCACCCTCCTGCTGAGCCCAGGGGGGACCTGGTGGCCAAGGGGTGGCACTGCCAAGGGGAGGGCACAGCCCGGGCGGGATGGGCCAGGTGAGAGGTGTCCTCTGGGACCTGGCAGGTGAGAGAACAGAGCCGTGCAATCAATAGTGCTAATTGCAAAGGCAATGTCTAGCAGAAATAAGATGGTTATTCTGCATCACTGGACACTCTTACAATCAAATTGTCCACAGACAATTAGCTGAGCAGGAGAAAAAGGAATTAGATTTCTAATTGTTCTGCTGGTGAAAGGCATTTCAGAGCACTCGGAGGGTGGAGGAGGGAGAGCTTTGCATCTCTGCTGGGCTGCAGGAGCTGCCAGCCCTGCTGTCATTCCCAGAGGGATAACCAAGCCAGGGAACGGGGGCTGCAGCTGGGAAGTACAGACGGCTCCTTGGGAGGCTTTGGCCAGTGCTTGTATTTCACGGCTGGGTTATTTATTCCTTCCCTTCAGCCCCTGCACGCCTGAGCAGCAGTGCTGCTCCCTGGCACGCTGGCAGAGTGCTCCACAGACCCCCGGGCAGCCCCCTGGGCCAAGGACATCTCCCAGCCACCACCCACCCTCCCGAGGGACCACCTGCATCCCTACACGTGTTCCCAACAGCACCAGCACCGTGTGACAACAGGACCCGACCTCCTGTCCCCAAAACCCCCGTGCTGTGACTCCTGGGCAGCCCACGTCCTGCTGGAAGGCACAGGGAGAGAGGAGGGGGAGGAAGCCCTGGGATTTTTCTGGTTGTTATTAATGTTGGTGTTGACTCACACTGGTGGGTGTCACACAGCTCCAGGGAGTCTCCTGATGCTGCAGCTCCTGGGGCTGCATCGTGAGGACAACGGGAAGTCCTCCCGCCTCTGCTCCCTGGGCTGACAGGGAGCAAACACAGCATCCCTGGTGCCCATGGGATCTGGCTGTTTTGGAGGGATGATCTTGGAGCACAGATGTCCTCACACCTCCTCCAGTGTGGTGGTTGCCCTTCAGCTGCCTCCTCACTCGGGGCGTGGGTGCAGTGTGGCTGCAGGGTCCCAGCAGGGACAGAACCCGCCCTTGGGTGTCACGTCTGCATCAGTGCTGATGGCAACAATCTGTCCCTGGGCAGCAACAACCGTGGGCTGGGGGAAAAGACCCTTCTGGGTTTTGGTACCCACCAGTGCAGAGAACAAGGAGATCTGAGAGTAGATTCTCCTTCTTCCTTCTCTCAGCGCCCGTCCATCATCCCACTGCTCATCCCCACAGAGAGGAGGGTCCTGAGCACTTGTTAAGAGCTTTTCCATCTGTTTTTCTATGTCTCCATGGCCTGTTGGAGAGTTCTGAGCTCAGAGCACCCCAACCCTGTCAGGAGAGCAGGGCTGGCTGTGACCACAGTGCAGTTCAGTGGGACACCCTGCAGGGACCTTCCCTCTGGCACCTGGGATCCAGCACCCTCATGGGCACTCTCCCACAGACAGCAGAGCCACCAGCATCCCTTTCCTTCCAGCAGCAAAGGCAGGAGCAGTGAAGGGGGTTCTGTTACTGCCTTGGACCCCTAGGCAGGACCCACCTCACCTACAGACAGAGACCAACCTGGTCCCTCCTGCCTCACCACAGGAGAGTCACTGTGCCAGAGCAGCCTGTGGCCAAACCCTGGCAGCCAGGATTAGTGCTCAGGGGATCCCCTGCTGCTCTTGCCCCTCTGAGCACAGCTGGTCCCTGCTGCAACCTGGAGCTGCCTAACCATGAAAATCCTGGAATTAAAGTCCCCTCAGAGAGCGTGCGGCTGCTGGGCAGCACGTTCACACTATCCACTGCTTTGCACACCAGGGTTTTCTCCTCTTGGAGGTGGGATATCCTTGTCCTCTCCAGGAGCTGCCTTGCATGAGAGCCCTGCAACTCAGACCCACCAACACGCTGCCCACCATGGACAGAGGGGCCACGGCATGGGCAGCACGGCCAGGGCTCCCTGCCATGGCAGGCAGGGATGGGTAACAGCCTCATCTTGTGCTTCCAAAAGGATCAGCCCCAGGTGATGCTGCTGCTGTGAGAGTACAGCCAAATACAGCCCCACACATGTATATTCTCATGCACACACACACACACACATATATATATATCTCCCCTTTGCCTTTGAGTCACCAGTGTTGAAACCTTCCCTGCCAAGAGCCCTCTCAGAAATATTCCCCTCCCTCTCTCTCTATCTGTTTCTCCCTCTCTCTCTCTCTCTTGCATTCGGGCTAATTTTATCTTGTGTCTTTCATCTGCCTGTGTATCTACCACTCCTGACAAAAAAGGGATTTTCACAGATTTTGCTGCTGCTCACCAGCTCTAAAAGCTTTCATCTCCCTCCGACGACGAGTGCGTGTCATCTGCTCGCTCCAAATTACAGCGGAGGCCTTCACACTCAATCGCAGCATTTTCTGCCTAATTTCGCAGGCAGCAGGATTAAGTGTGGGCTCGAGGCTCGTCTGGCAGGAGCCACAGAGCAGCCGCCTCCCGGCTCCCCGGGCTGGCCCCGGGGCAGACCCTGCCCTGCCCTCTCCACTGCTCCCCTGCAGGGCACCCAGGCAGCAGTGGGGTCTCCAGAAGGCAGTTCCTGAGCCCGTGGCACAGAGCCTGAAGCTCTGCCTGGCCAAGAGAGGGTGTAAGAGCAGCTCTGAGGCTCAGGGAGCCTCTGAGCACCAAACCCACCCTGGCAGGGGCTGCTGCAAGTCCCGGAGGCAACTGCAGTGTGTGTGTGTGTGATGGCCAGGCTGTCTGCAGGAGCAGCAGAGAGGGGAGCAGCAGGTGAGGGTTTATCTCCCTGCCATCACCACAGCCAGTTCTGACAGTGGTTCCCAGGCTGTTGATGTTGTCTCTGGGTGCTCTGCAGCCACATCTCAGCTCTGGTTGCTGCCAGGGTGGGAGCTGTGGTGGCCACACCGGGAACAGCCCCCATACTCTGCCCTGGGCAGGCTGGCACTGGGGCACAGCCCCTGGCACCTCCGAGCACGGTGGGGGAGGCAAAATTTGTCCCTTGAAAGTGATGCTATATTTAAGCAAGGCAAAAAAGGAAGCACGGGGATCACAGAATAGAACCATAGAATGGTCTGGGTTGGAAGAAACCTTAAAGATTGTTTTGTTCCACCTTCCACCAGATCAGGTTGTTCCAAGCCCCGTCCAACCTGGCCTTGGACACTTCCAGGGATGAGGCAGCCACAGCTTCTCTGGGCAACCTCTGACAGGGCCTCACCTCACTAACAGAGAAGAACTCCCTCCTCATATCCCATCTCACCCTGCCCTCTGGCAGTGGGAAGCCATTCCCCCTTGTCCTGTAGCTCCAGATCCTTTTAAATAGTCCTTCTCCATCTTCCCTGTCAGCTCCCCTTAGGCACCAAAAGGCTGCAACTAGGTCACCCCAAAGCTTCTCTTCTCCAGGCTGAACAATCCCAATTCTCTCAGCCTTTCCTCCCAGCAGAGCTGCTCCAGCCCTTTAATCACCTTGGGGCCTCCTCTGAACTTGTTCCAGCAGCTCCATGTCCCTCCTGTGCTGTTCCGCAGGGTTGGGGCAGCTTTGCAGGGGGGTCTCACCTGAGGGGGCCGAGGGGCAGATTCCCCCCCTTCCTGCTGCCCACGCTGTGGGATCAGCCCAGGGCACGGGGAGTTTCTGGGCTGGGCCGTGTCCAGCCTCTCCCCCACCAGACCCCGAGGTCCTTCTCCCCAGGGCTGCTCTGGATCTCTTCCTCCCTAGCCTGGATTGATCCCAGGGGTTGGATGTCAGGTAACATGGTCAGGGAACTCCATCCCCGGGGACAGGTCAGCTCCTGACCACACTGACCACTCTGTGCAGTCCCCACCCAGCACCCCACACTCTGCCCCACGGGCGAGGGCTCTGATCCCATCCCTTTAGGAATTCAAATCCCATCTGTTCCCAGGCCACATCCACGAGTCTGCAGGGCTGCTGAGGGCACACACGTGGTTCAGACCGAGGGCTCCCAGGTCAGGAGCCCCCTCCCAGCACGACCCGGGCGGCAGAGGAGCCACAGCTCCTCCCCGGCCCCCTGACAGGCAGAGCACGAGCAGAGCTGCAGCGAGGAGCAGACGGCGTGATTAGCTCTGCTCAAAAAGGTCAAAACACTTATCAGACACGAACGGCACAGCTAAAAATACACTCGGCACCTCCCTGGCAATTCTCTCCCGGGAAGTGACAGCCGTGGCTGGTGGGGAAGGGGGTGTGGGTGGGGAAGGGGACGGGAAGGGGGCTGCTGCACTTCTGGATGGGAGCCTGGAGCAGCAATGAGGGGGCTTCCCATTCCTCTCACCCTCTCTGTGACTTGGGAAGGGCAGAAGGACACCACCAAAGGCATTAAAGATGCTCTGAGGCTGACTGGGATGGCTGGGATAAGGCAGAAAGGGGCTGATTCTGCAGCCTGGAAAGTCAGGCTGAAAGTCAGGCTGTGGAGGAGGAGGGGGGGAAACTACCCCAGAGCTGAAATGTGAAGGACTGAGAAGAGAGAGGGAAGAGCAAGGAGGTAACGAGATGCCTCAGACAATACAAGTGGAGAGCTGGAGGCAAGACTTGCTCCCTTAGCAAAGACCAGTGCAGTCCCCCCCCCTCCCCAGTCCCCACTGCTCTGGCTCCAGGGACCCCCTGCAGCAGCCAGGCCACAGGCCACTGTCACTGAGCACTCCTGGCCACACTCAGCCAGGTCACACTCAGACATGTTCCACAGTCATGAACCACACAACATACACCCCCTGGATCTGCAGTCCCACCAACAGAATCACAGAATCATTAAGGTTGGAAAAGACCTCCAAGGTCATCAAGTTCAACCAAACACCCCCAAGCCCACTAAACCACATCACAAAATGCCACATCTACTTGTTTTTTGAACACTTGCAGGACTGCAGAGTATCCCACCATCTCCTGGGGACAAAGCTCCTGGAGAAGACCTCCTCGTCTCCCCTGACACAGGCACCAGCTGCCCACAGCCCTCAGGTTTGGTGCTCTCATGGTGCATCATTGTGCAGCAAATCCAGCACCTTCTGCCTCAGGAGCTGCCCTGCCTCTGTCGTGCTCAAAGCTGTGATGGGAAGGAATTTCTCAAGGGTCCTGGTTTTCATTTGAGGTAGGAACATGCTTGTTCCCATCCCCTGTCCCACTTTGAACACAGCTTTTTCCTCCTCAGCTCCTCCCTCAGCCCAGTGCTGCAGTTGGGAAGAGCTCCAGGAACAAATGGCTCCCCTGTGACCCTCGAACACCTCCCCATTCCAGTGAAGAGGGTGTGCAACCTCCTGGCCTCACAGGCAAAATTCAGTTGTGCCTCTTGCATTTCAGATTTAAGGTGTTTTTTCTGAGGCCAGGTTGGGCAAGGCTTGGAGCAACCCAGGATAGTGGAAGGTGTTCCCGCCCATGGCAGGGGAGTGGAATGAGATGAGCTTTGAGGTCCCTGCCAACCCCAACCACTCTGGGGTTCTGTGATTGCTGGCAGAGGGTGGGAACAGGCAGTGCAGGCTGAGGCCACAGGGCTCTGGGGCTGCTCTGGGCTGGCACTCTGTTCCCTGGGTGCTGTGCCCACGGGTAGCCCAGCCCAGGACCCGAGGCCATCCCTCCATATCGATTCCCGTGAGGATGCTTTGGGTGGGACCAAGGGATAGGACAGTGGCACTTCCCAACCACAATTTTTCCAGCCCGGAGTGTGGGAAAGCTGTGGGACACTGGTGTGACAGCGGTGTGACACCAGGGACAGGGACCCAGCTGGGATATGAGCAGCTTCCCTGCATGAGCCAGGGCCGCACCAGCACAGCCTCGGAGCCGGCGAGGAGAACTGCCCGGGCCAATTTGCAGCAGGGCTCGAACGCTGTCACTGCCAATCGCTGTCACCGCCCATCGCTGTCACCACACGGCCTCCACGGCCTCACCTGGGCCGTGCTCCAGCACCTGCTCTCCTGTCTCATTAGGAGCTGTTACCATCATTATCTCTGCTCTCACTCCTGCCCTGGGCTGTGCAGCCAGTGCTGCCCTGGGGGGTGAGACGCTGCAGCCGCCTCCACGTTGCACTGCCAGGGGCTGCCTTGTGTCCCTGAGAGCGCAGCCCGGGCTGCCCGTGGCCCTGCCACTGTGTCCTGCCCAGATACAGCTGCAATGTGGGCATCACCACTCCCTGCTCCATCCAGTGGTGCCAACTTCTCGGAGCTCTGGACCCGTGGACATGGGGGGCTCCCCAGGGAGCAGTTGCCAGTCCCGAAGCCCCCCTGTCCCCAGGGGCTGGTTCCTGTGTCCTTGTGCCCTGAATAGATCTTGTTCCCTCCTACACCCCCCTGTTTCCCTGTGCTCTGGTTGTGCAGGGGACACAAGGACCCCACTGTGTCATCCCTCTGCTCATCTCCAGGGAGAAAAGCAGGAGGGAAGAGGTACTTACAGCTTCACTTCTGCTTTACCCTTCCTTTAGGCGAGGGCTTTTAATCTCCTTGCAGGGCCAGAGCAGCAATCAGTAAATGATGTCAGATCCCTCGCTGGGAAGCCAGGGGATCTCCCAGCCTCTGGCTAAGCCCTGTTTGAGCGACAGCCTGGTACCTGCAGGTCAGAGACCTCCCCGGTGCTGCTGACAGCTCTGCTAAAAGCTCTTTGTTCCTCAACCCCTAAGGCCCTGCTAAGTGGCAAACAGCGCAGAGAGCATCTGCAGAGCCACGAGGAGGGACTGCTGGCACAGGGGTGCTCTCCAGGCTGCATTCCCTGCTCCTCTGAGCAGTGACAGGGCAGCACCACAGCTCACCCTGCCTGCTTGGGGGGTTTATCCACTGAGTCCTGAGATCAGGCTGGCTCCAATCCCATCGGAGTGATGCTTTCCATACACACAGGGAGGGGACAGCGCTGTCACTCCCACAGTCCCTGACACCCCTCGCCCACCTCGGCTCCCCTGCACCTCTCCACCAGCTCTGTGCCAAGTGTGCCAACCAGACCTGTTGATTCCATAGGGATGTGAGTGTAGCAGTTTGCTCTGTAATCACCCACTTGGTGTTACCCCCACTGGAGAGCAGATGTGATCAGCCACCAGCCAGGGCTGCTTTGGTGGGCGCCTACACCTTTAAATCAGGGAGAAAAAAAATAAAATAAATCCTTCGCCTAGAGGGCAGTGGAACAATTTTGACTTTAAAAAGAGAGCGAGACAGAGAGAGCGAAGTGAGCGTTAACAACTCCTGATCCAGTCCCTGGGCATTCATTAATGTTTCATGGCGCTTTCAATTATTGCCTCCTCTGCCACTGCCGTCATCTGTCTCTTCAAATCGACGGTATAATAACCACTCAAGCAGAAATCCACTCTGCTGTCTGCCCGCCACTCCCCTCCCAGCCTCCGCAGCTCCCTCTCTCCCGGCTCCTCAGCTGCGCCTGGCACAGCTCTCGCTGGAAATGCCTTTGCCCCTTCCCCTCCGCTGCGGGTGACCCAGCTGGGGACAGCGCTCAGGGGCCACATGGACATGTTTAGGACCCCCAGAGTCAGGCTTTTATCAAGCAATTCCCTCCCCACACCGGGGGGTTTTCAGGGGGTTTGGGCTCTGGGGCACGGGGGGTTCTGACACCCCAACCTCGGGCACTGAGCCCCAGAGCCTGTGGTCACCCCGACCCTATGGTGACCCCCACCCCACCCAGCAGCCCCCAGCCCCCTGTTCCCGGTCAGGAGACACACCGGGCGTGCAGGACCCGTGTGTCCCACCCCCCCCAGCCCTCTGTCCCCACACACTCGGGAGCACAACGTGCGGAGCCAGACGGCTCTGCCTGCACAGGCAGCACGGGCAGGCTCTGCCTGCTGCCCCCACAGCCCCGGGCTCAGCCCACCGACAGATGTGGCCCAAACCTCTCCCTCCCCTGCAGAATGTTCCCGTGTTGCCACCTGAGCCCTTCTATGACATGGGGGAGCCCCAGGGCAAGTGAGGGTTCCCTGGCAAGGAGCAGCGATGGAGGAGGTTGGCAGAGACTGTGAAGCAAAGCCTGTCCAAGCATTTTCCTACAAGATGTCCTGGCTCAGGCAGGGGAGGTCTGCAGAGGGCTGGAGAGGGGTGAGGAGCAGCTGGAGCACCCACAGCTCACCTGCCCAGTGATGGAACCACAGAGCTCAGCTCAGCCTTTCCATGCCTGGAGGGAGTCACAGAATCCCAGAATGGTTTGGTTTGAGAGGGACCTTAAAGATCATCTCCTCCCAACCCCCTGCCATGGGCAGGGACACCTTCCACTAGCCCAGGTTGCTCCAACCTGACCTTGGACACTTCCAGGGATGGGGCAGCCACAGCTTCTCTGGGCAACCTGTGCAAGGGCGTCCCCCCCTCACAGGGAAGAATTTCTTCCTAATTTCTAATCAAAATGTGGTCTCTGTCAGTCTGAAGCCATCCCTCCAGTCTCAGATCTGCCAGCATCAAGGCTGCAAACCTCACACAAGCCTATAAATCTCATGTCTGCCTTGCCCAGCCCTCAGTGCTCACACACACGGTGCCCCTGGCTCATCATCTCAGGGAGAAGGAGCCACAGCCTGACACTCAGGGCAAGGATACAAGAAGGCCCAGGAGTGGGTTCCCAGCTACTCTACCCAGCATCTAGCAGCCTGTCCAGACACATCACTGCTATCCTGGATGGGAGGAAGAGCTCGTGCCTTCCACGCAGACTGAGAGGAACCCAATGCAGCCCCTTTTGAAGTCAGTGTTTCTGCTCAGGAAGACAAAAGCATTTGGCTCAGACAGAGTCATGTCCTTCAATTCCACTCCTGTATTCACACCTCATGGAGGTGTTGGGACTCTGCACTGTTAAACATTTATTATTTTCTCAGAATGGAAATAGTGTTGAAATGTCAAAATTTCCAGCGGGACATTCCCTATTTAACTGTCCTCTCTGGGCTGGGATTTATTGCCAACAACTGAATCACCCACATCTTGTTGCTATTACCAGAAAGCTCCTCTTGCTCCTGGGGTCCTCCCCAGCTCTGGTGTTACTCTAAGAGGAAGAGGATGTTCAGAGATGGACTGAGAGGATGTGATGGCAGAGGGGGGCTGGATAGAGCAGGACCCCACCACTTTTTGGCCATCCTGGTGGGCAGACTGCACTGTCAGCAGAGCTGGATGGAGCTGCCATCTATCCCAGGACAGGACTGCAGAGCCCCCAGCCCCCCCACTGGTCCCCTGCCACCTGCACTCCCACTGCTCCCAGCAGCTCCAGCTCTCCTGCAGCAGGGACTCTGGGAGCACGGAGCTCCCCACCAGCCCTGCTGCTCCTCCTTCCTCCCCCTCACCCCACCAGGCCAGTTTCCCTTCTGAGTCTTGCTTCTCCCTTTCCTGGAACTCTCCTGGCTGGAGCAGGGCTGGAAGGAGGCAAGCAGGGATTTGGCCCCTGGTAGTGGCTGGACTCAGTGCTGGGATGTTCAGGAATGGCCCAGCAGGAGCTTTACTCTCTCCTTTCTTTTCTCTGGCTCTTGTAAAGACATTCTGGAGTCCCTCTGATGGGAGCCAGATGTGCTGCAGATGTTTCTGCTCAGCAGAGTGCTGGCTTGCCCCCTGCACACTCAGAAGGATGCACATGTGTTCTGGTGACAGTGGCCACAGCCCCTCTGGCCACACAACACTCACCCAGCATGCCCAGAGCTCCGGGGGTGCTGCACACGTGGGCAGGCACAGGCGGGCAGGGACACAGTGGCACAGGGACACACTGGATTGGGGACAGGCTGGGGTGAGGGCACACTGGCACGAGGACACGCCTGCACACCCTGTTCCACCTGTGCACCACTGGCACTCGTGTGTGTAGCACAAGGAGCATCCAAGGGCAGGTGTGTCCTGCACACAGCAGGGTGTGCACCCCCAGAGACCCTCACTGGGGGGCTCCAGGCCATAGCTCTGGGCATGGGCAGATCCCACGTGGGCTGCAGGAGCTGAGGCTTTGAACTCTGATGGAGCCTTGTCCTCCTCCAACCAGTCCCAGGGCAGCACAGGGGGGTGGCACGAGCAGCGGGCAGGGGACTGGCCCCCACCTCCTTTTAGAATTGTGGAATCCCAAAATGGCTTGAGTTGGAAGGGACCTTAAGGTTCATCTCCTCCCAACTCCTTGCCACAGGCAGGGACACCTTCCACTAGCCCAGGTTGCTCCAAGCCCCGTCCAACTGGGCCTTGGACACTTCCAGAGATGGGGCAGCCACAGCTTCTCTGGGCAACCTGTGCCAGGGCCTCCCCACCCTCCCAGCCAACGATTCCTTCCCAATATCCCATCTATCCCTGCCCTCTGGCAGTGGGAAGCCATTCCCTGTGTCCTGTCCCTCCATCCCTTGTCCCCAGTCCCTCTCCAGCTCTCCTGGAGCCCCTTTAGGCCCTGCAAGGGGCTCTCAGTTCTCCCTGGATCCTTCTCTTCTCCAGGTGAACCCCCCCAGCTCTCCCAGCCTGGCTCCAGAGCAGAGGGGCTCCAGCCCTGGGATCAAGTTATGTCTCCCCTTTGCACTCATTCCAACCAGTCGATGTCTTTTGGCAGAGTCCTTCCCCCAACATGTCCTGTCCAGCACCATCCCTGCAGAGCCAGGTGGGAGCTGTGCCACCCTCTCCCCTGTGGGGAGCAGGACATGAGCTCATTTGTCTTTCTCCATGTGCTCCCTCAGAACCAGAGTGAGCCAAAATCCCGTCAGTGACCACCCCTGTGATGTTTGGCACCTTCCAAGGGGTACCGAGCCACAGATCCCTCCTCCACCCTTCACCTGTCCCTGACAGCCCCAGCCCTCCCTCCCCACACCCGTGCACACGAGATGTGCATTATCACAGCATTTCCCTCACATGCTCCTGCAGGCCCTGAGGGGGGTCCTGGGGGATGCAGCCTGTCCAGGATCACAGCCCAGCCCAGCCCCAGCACTGCCAGGACTCACTGGGCTGGGCTGTCCAGCCCTGGGCTTCCCTCCACAGTGCTGATGGTTGGAGAAGGGCAAGGACAGAATCCTGTGGGCCCAGTGCATTGGTCTGTGAGTGGCAGGTGCTGGGGCTGTTCCCTGGCTGGTCCCACGGCGTCACAGGAGGGAGGGCTCAGTGCCCAGCAGCCAGACCCAGGACCAGTCTCCTTGTCCAGGCTCCAGTTCTGTTTCCCATGTTTGGACTCGTGTTGCCATTCACAGTTCAATGTGCAGCCCAAATCCAGATGACATTTGAGAGCAGGGGGTGGGGATGGGGGCACAGCGGTGTGAGGAGAGGTGGGGAGCAAACCCAGCACCCCCAGCGATGCCAAACCTCGGAAGGACCCGGAGCAGAGAGCTGGGAATTGCCCTTCCATGTGCCAAGCGAGGGAGCCAAGCGAGCACTGATGCCCAGGGCAGGTGGGAGGTCCAGGCTGAGCATCCCAGCACAGGGCTGTGTGCACGGGGGGCTGGCACTGCCTCTCCCCCACCGCCCCCTCCTCTGCCTCCCCCCTGCTCACACTCCTCCTCTCTCTCTCCTAATCCCCACAAATGCTAAGATATTTAAATGTGGTATTTTCAAATCTAATCAGCGTTCCAAAGCTGTGCTGCCGCCACTCAAATTTAATTTGATCCATTTACCAACTTTGTGGTGCATCTAATCAAAGAGAGGGAACAATTAGGTGAATGTCAGGGGTCACCCCACAGCCTGCTCAGCTGGGGAGGCACCACAGCAGGGCTGGCCCTGGGCAGCAACAGCAGGAGCCAGGGGGCTCAGGACGGAGGTGGCTGCAGGGAGGGAGGGTGTCCTGGGTCAGGCACATCACAGGGGGGCTCAGGGGGAGGCAGCCTGGCCAGGGAGGGTGGGATGATGCCCCTGTTTCACTTGGGAGTGAGCAGAGACATGGGCTGTGCAGGCCTGTCTGGTAGAGGGTGTCACTCTGCTGCAGCCACCTCTTGTCCCCTGTGTCCCCACGGCTGTTCCACGATGTGCTCGGCCAAAGGCTGCTGCTGCTGCTCCTGCAGTTCAGTGCACAATAATCTGGGGACTCTGAGCTTTGATCCTCTGCCACCATCCACTTGTGGGCTCTGGGCAGGGCTGGGAGAGGTTCAGGAAGAAAACCCTCAGCCAGACTCTTTCCTACCTTGGCCAAAGCTGCAGTGCCACGTCATGCCCGGGGTGAGACCCTCCGGGTCAGACTGACCACCCCCTTTGCCAGCTGGTGTTGGACAAACAGGATTGAAGGAGAAGGACCAGGCAGGGTCTCAGTGCAGGCAAAGCAGACCCACCTGGTGACCCAGCAGTGCCAGGAAGCTTGGGCAGAACAAGGAGCCCCTCAGGGCTGGGGACCTTCCCCAGCCTTACTGGGGATCACAGCTCTAAAAAAGGAACCTCCCCACTGCGGAATTACAGAGTCACAGAAGAGTTTGGGTTGGAAGGGACCTTAAAGATCATCTAGTTCCAATCCTCTGTCATGGGCAGGGACATCCTCCTCTAGAAGGTGTGGTTCAGCTCACACGCTCTCTGTGCTTTTCACTCATGGCAGGAGGTGAAGGAGGAGATGAAGTGTCTTCTGAGCCACACCTTGTAGCCCCAACACAGCAGAGCAAGGGATCCCTCCCTCCTCCTCCTCCTCAGCTCTGAGCAGCAAACTGTGCCCTGCCTTGCTCCAGGAGCCTCAGCCCATCCCTGGCCCACGGAGATCCCCCACTGGGTGTGTTTGTTGGGCTTGGCTTCAGTCCCCCCCAGCCCCCAGCCCTGAGCCTGCTGCAGGGCTCTGTGGTGTGGAGGTGAGGGGCCAGAGTGGGGAACAGGGCTGCTGGGGACAGTGAGGGGGACACAGCCAGGCCAGCGGGACCACCAGCTGCAGCACTCAGGGAGGGGCAGAGAGAAAGGGGGGAAATGAATAAACAAGCTTTGGGCAGATTCCTTGTTTCTGTTCCCAATGTCTTCTTTGAAGGACTGAAAGAAGAAGTGTCCGCAGCTCCCTCCTGAGGGACAGCTCCGATCTCTGCCCTGGGGGAGCAGGGACAGCACCCAGGGAACGGCTGGAGCTGTGTCAGGGCAGG
>NW_016690360.1:1433709-1520194 GCF_001604755.1 Lepidothrix coronata
TCCAGGAGGGTTTGGACAATGCTCTGAGGGCCAGGGGGGGATTGTTGGGGTGTCTGTGCAGGGCCAGGGGTTGGATGGATGGTCCTTGGGGGTCCCTTCCAGCTCAGAATATTCTGTGATCCTGTGATTTTAGGTGAAGGACAGGTAGGTATGGGGAGAGCTGGCACGTGGGATGTTTGCTGTCCCCCCTCTCTGTCCCAGAGCTGAGCCCAGAGGGTCCCACACTGAACTGGGAGCTGCTCAAGAGACACAAAGTGGGGTTTGGGCGCTCTTGGGATGCAGGAGGGCCATCCTAAATTTTGGTACTCACAGTCCTCACCAACACCAGCACCTCCAACACCCAGCAGATGTTCATCACCCTCCTGCTGCAGCGTTGAAGTCCCTGGTCTGAGCTGGGGTGGAGGTCTGGGAGCATCAAGTATTTAACTTGAAAGGGGTTGAAATGAAAAATAGGCTTTTTTCCCACCACCCATGAAATTCCTAATGCAAACTTCAACTGCAGTAGCAGAAAAGCCTCAATCCCTCCAAACCACAAGAGGAAAAAAGAAAATAGCAAATACAGGAACAGAGGCTGGGAAAAGCTGGGGCAGAAAACAAACCAAACATACAGAAAATGGAAATAAAACCCACCCAGCTTTGTTTGCTACCCAATACACTATTTTTCCAGGATTTTCATTTTCCCCAGAAGAAATCCTCTGCCACTCCATGAGCAGCCCCAGCACCTCGACATGTTCATTCCTGGCACCCCCTTCCCCAAGCCACAGCCACAGCATTCCCACTCCACTGCTCCCTGCCAAAGAGAGACCCTGGAGCTGGGCTCACACCAGCTGTTGGACATCACCCTCTGGCTTGGCCCTGGAAGGACACCAAGAGGGACAGCAAATTCAGTGCTGGAGAGGGGAGGGCCCTGTGATGCCAACCCCAAGCAGATCCGTCATCCCTGGGCAGGGAAGGGGGCACAGGCAACCTGCTCCCACTGACCCCCAGATGGAGGGAGCAGGTCCAGCACTGGCTGTGCTGGATGGGGAGGGCAGGGGTGGGCACGCCTGTGGCTGTGCTGGATGGGGAGGGCAGGGGTGGGCACGCCTGTGGCTGTGCCCCGTGGGCTCTGGGTGTTCCCGGTGCCTGCTGGGGGTGTGACACTCCCAACTCAGGACCTGCTGCTCCTGCAGGTTGGATTTTGGGAAACATTTCTTTGCTGGAAGGGTGGTCAGGCCGTGGCACAGCTGCCCAGGGCAGGGCGGGAGTCACCCCCCTGGGAGGGTTCAAAGACCAGATCTGGCACTTTGTGCACTTTGCACTTTAGTGACATGGTGGGATTCAGTTGAAGATTGGACTTGGCAGCCTTGGAGGTCTTTTCCAACCTTAACGATGCTGTGGTTCTGTGGGACTGAGACCACTGGGATGGAGAGCAAAAGGGAAGTTGGAGTGGAGGCTCAGGGCTTTAGTACCATCCCCCAGGCCTTTCCAATCCCCTCAGATCCCAAGGACACCTCCAGGCCTGAAGTACCCACATGTGCCCTCCCTACTCCACTCCACAGTCCCTCCCTCCCTCCCCACTGCCCTAAAATCTCCTGTTACACTTCCCTGCCCACCCCCCTGTGTGCTCCCCAACAGCAGTAGGATGCCCAGGACTGGGACACACATGGCCCAGGTCCCACATCTCCTTTGCCCCCCAGGACATCCCTGTGGCTCCTCCCTGTGCCGTGTCTCAGCCACGGGTTGTAGGGATGTGATTTAAAAACACACACTTTGTAATTTGCAGCAGAGCAGGAGTGCTTGGCACAGCTCCCCTGCCCACACTGCCCAGGGTCTCCTGGGCTCAGGCACTCGTGGGCTCGAGCCCAGCTGGGCTTTCCCACCACAAACCAAGGGAGGAAGTTTGTCCTGTGTCTGCTCCACGCTCAGCTGGAGGAGGTTCTGCCCAGAACCCCCTCCCCAAACCTGCTGCCTCTGCCCAGCTTGTGGGTGCCCAGCAGGGTTTGGTGCCTCATCCCACACCTGGAGGGTTGTGCCCTGGGAAGGAGAAGGGATGCCCCGGGAAAGTGGGGGATTAGGGGCAAACCTTTCCCATTTATTCTTTTCGTGGGCAGGAGCGTGGGGAGGCCACTGTGCCAGGCTGGTGCCCAGTGGCTCTGCCAGGACCTCAGTGCTCCCCACTCTCACAGTGGGGCTGGCCACGATGGGAGCAGGGAAATGCCACTCTGGTCCCTCTCTGATGCTTTCCCTGCGCTTTGTATGCAGAAAACTGGCATTTCCCAGTGCCAACCCTGCCCAGCGCCCACCCTGAGCCCTTCCCATGCCCAGAGGGCTGTGGCAGGGATTTTGGACACGGGTTTATCAGTTCACCTTCTCCAGAGCCCCTCTCTCCTGGCCCAGAGCTGCCCCTCATCCTGGCTCCACAGAGCCCCATGTCAGCACACCCCAGATACAACGAGATGGGATCTCCATCCCATTTTCCTGCACTTCACTCTTTGCAGGGCACAGGAGTTGCCCATTTCCTTATGGACCATGATGGAGGTGGAGTCCCTTCATCGCAGGGAATGGGGGCACAGGAAGCTTAACAGCCTGCTGGGCCACCTGGAATTTAGGGCAGGTGTTCCCTACTTCCCTTTAGCCTCCTTTCATCCCCCCCACTATCTGTTGGCTCCCTCCCCCTCGCCCCCCTCCACAGGCTGTGCCTGACCCAGCACTGCCCCCTCCCTCCTGTCCCCACCATGAGGGTGCTTCTGCCAAAACACACATGACACCCCTGCAGCCCCCGGGAGCTTTGTAGGTGTGTCCAGGGAGCATTTCCTGGCAGGAGGATGGGAAGAAGCACAGCCAAGAGGCTGGAGAGCCCAATCCGGGGTTGGAGAGACCCTTAGGGGTAGGAAGTCACTGGGGTGTGTCTCCTGATGGGATATCTCATGGAGCTGGGAGAAGGTAGAGTGCATTGGGGGGCAAGGGAGACCCTCCTCTTGTGTCTCAATCTTCTTCTCATCATCTCCCATTCCCTTTCCCTGTTGCTTTTCCCTCAAGTATCCCTCTCCATCATCCCCTTCCCTCTCCCTCATCCCCTTCCCTCTCCATCATCCCATTCCCTCTCCATCATTGCTTTTCCTCTCCATCATCCCAGTCCCTCTCCATCATTGCTTTCCTCTCCATCATCCCAGTCCCTCTCCATCATCTTCTTCCTTTCCTATCATTCCATTCCCTCTCCATCGTCCCTTTCCCTATCCATCAGCCCTCCCCTCTCCATCATCTCATTCCCTCTCCATCATCATTTTCCCCCTCCATCATCCCATTCTCTCTTTATCATCCCATTTCCTCTCTATCATCCCTTTCCCTCTCCATCATCCCTTTCTCTCTCTCATCTCCCTGGCTGCCTCTTCCCTGCCCGGGCTCATCCCACTCCCACCCCACACTCCTCCTCACGGGACGAAGGCTGGAGCGTGCACGGGAGCCTCCGTGTGTGCCAGGGACGTGGGAACAGTGGGAACAGTGGGAACAGTGGGAACAGCATCAGAGAGCCAACGCTGGGGGAGCGAGGAAGAGGCAGAGTTTCAAAGCCTGCCCCCCTGTTTGCTCGCAAGGAGTTAAGTCTGTGATCTGTGGCGGGAGCTCTGATGAGAAGCTGGTTGACATGCAGAGCTGGAATAATGAAACGTAATACACATTAATAGGACCTCCCTCTGCGTGATTGCTTCTGCTCCACTGGCCCCATTGAAGATTTCACTTTTCTTTTAACAGTCAGAATAACAGAATGTGACATTAAGTCTTTTACATGCAGCAATTTATTTTAAAATATTGGGGCACTCAAAACAGTATCCAGAATGTTAAATAAGATATGCATGAGATGGAAATCAGAGCAGCACTGCAGTGAGGAGACAGGAGTCAGGCAGAGCCTTTCGCAGGCAAAGGCAGCTCCACTTTTTTTCTTAATTGCTGTTTAAAGCACAAAGAAATCACCAAGTTGGAGAGACCTCTGCAGTACACACCGGCTGACCTCTGAGCTCACAGGTCCACACGGGAAATCCAGAGCCAGCACAGAACCCCCTTCCCACACATCCCAAGGTCAAGTGGGTGACACAAGCAACCTTGTGTCTTCCAAGGCTGATGACACAGCACCAGAGGTCAAGAAGTGCTTGGACATGCACATGGTGGGATCATAGAATCAGAGAATCATGGAATGCTTTGGGCTGGAAGGGACCTTAAAGATCATCTAGTTCCAATCCTCTGTCATGGGCAGGGACATCCTCCTCTAGAAGGTGTGGTTCAGCTCACACGCTCTCTGTGCTTTTCACTCATGGCAGGAGGTGAAGGAGGAGATGAAGTGTCTTCTGAGCCACACCTTGTAGCCCCAACACAGCAGAGCAAGGGATCCCTCCCTCCTCCTCCTCCTCAGCTCTGAGCAGCAAACTGTGCCCTGCCTTGCTCCAGGAGCCTCAGCCCATCCCTGGCCCACGGAGATCCCCCACTGGGTGTGTTTGTTGGGCTTGGCTTCAGTCCCCCCCAGCCCCCAGCCCTGAGCCTGCTGCAGGGCTCTGTGGTGTGGAGGTGAGGGGCCAGAGTGGGGAACAGGGCTGCTGGGGACAGTGAGGGGGACACAGCCAGGCCAGCGGGACCACCAGCTGCAGCACTCAGGGAGGGGCAGAGAGAAAGGGGGGAAATGAATAAACAAGCTTTGGGCAGATTCCTTGTTTCTGTTCCCAATGTCTTCTTTGAAGGACTGAAAGAAGAAGTGTCCGCAGCTCCCTCCTGAGGGACAGCTCCGATCTCTGCNGCCCCGTCCAACCTGGCCTTGGACACTTCCAGGGATGGGGCAGCCACAGCTTCTCTGGGCAACCTGTGCCAGGGCCTCCCCACCCTCCCAGGGAACAATTTCTTCCCACTATCTAATCTAAACCTACTCTCTGTCATTCCCCCTTGTCCTGTCACTCCAGGCCCTTGTAAATAGTCTCTCTCCATCTTTCTTGTAGCTCCCCTTAGGCACCAAAAGGCTGCAACTAGGTCACCCCAAACCCTTCTCTTCTCCAGGCTGAACAGTCCCAGCTCTCCCACCCTTTCCTCCCAGCAGAGCTGCTCTAGCCCTCTGATCATCTTGGTGCCTCCTCTGGACTCTCTCCAGCAGCTCCACCTCCTTCTGCTGTTGTTCCCAGGGCTGGAGCAGCTCTGCAGGGGGGTCTCCCCTGAGGGGGCAGAGGGGCAGAATCCCCCCCTGCCCTGCTGCCCATGCTGGGGGATCAGCCCAGGGCACGGGAGGTTTCTGGGCCAGGGAATGTCCAACCTCTCATCCACCAGCACCCCCAGGTCCTTCTCAGGGCTGCTCTCCATCACTTCATCCCCCTGAATTCTTGAGGGAATTCTTGGGGTTGTCCTGTGCAAGGCCAGGAGTTGGACTTCAAAGACCCCTGTGTGCCCCTTCCAGCTCAGGAGATTCTGGAATTCCATGATTCTGTGACCTCAGGAGGCACCTGTGAGGTGGCACGTTCACACACCAGCTCTGGTGCCCAGAGAGCCCCTGGAGGGTCCAGTGCTGCCAGGAGCTGGCATTCCAGTTGGGACTGCCATGGGAGAGGATGGATCCCTTTGGAATTGTAAAACACATGCCCTTTGCTCCACCTTGGGAAGGCAGGACAAGGCTTGGCAGCACAGCCAAGCTCCCCCAGCAGGGTGAGGATGCCAAGGGGGTTCAGTGTCAGGGATGTGCCAGAGCTTTCCCTACATTAGGGGCCCCCTGATCCCACCCCAAGGGTGAAGCTGGCCCAGTGCACCCCTGGAGCAGAGTGACACGCTCAGGAACGGTGGCCCAGGCAGAAAGCTTTGGGGTGCCCAGGGTTTGTGCAGGATTTCCTCCCCTGCTGGGTCACACCCAGACCCTGGAGCCCTTTGCACTGCTCAGCCCTGTCCCTGAGCACTCCCAGGGCTGTCCTACACCACTGCTCTGACCCTCTGGCAGGAATGAGGCCAAGAGCCATGGGATACACCCTGAGACACGTGGGGAAGGCATTTCTAGATGTGCCATGAGATGTGTGGGGCCGAGGGGGTTCTGTGGGGGTGATGTCCTGCTGAGAGGGGGTGGGTTCTCAGGTGGAGCCTGGGGATGACCATTATCACCACAATGGGCCAGGTGGAAGAGGGAGTGACACTGAGGTGTCACAGTTCTGTTCTGCCCTTGCACAAGACCCACGGCCTTCATAATCCCTGTCTTTGTAGCTCTCAACATCCCTCATTTACATATAAAGTGGCTGCTCCCCCCCCCATTTATGACAGCAGTAACAGAATGTTTGACTACAGTCTCACCTCTGCTTCTCCCAAAAGTATAAACTGGCATTTGAAATCCTCCTTGGCAGAGGAGGAAAACACAACCACCTTACATTCAAGTGCCTGGGCTTGCACCTCTCTCCTCCTCCGAGCGTCTCTTTGGTAAGATTTGTGCCTCTGACTGTGTCAGAGGATCCCTGGGAGCACTTGCACATGGTGCTACACATTTATATTTTGGAGGTGTAGTGACTGTATCACCGGCAATCTAAAAGAATCTGTAGTCTGTTGCTCCAATAAACTGCATTATCTGTGAATCTGTTGTGAAAGTTCTTATTGAACTCCACCAGACTCACAGTATTGAATTAGTGACCTCAGTTTTGGTGAATCTGTGACCATGAGTGAGACCAGACTCACTCACAGGATTGTGACCCACACTCACTGTTGGGGCACCTGGGAACACCACCAGGCTCAATGTGCTGGATTGGTTCCAATCAGAAATGAAGCCCAGCCACACCCAGCCCCTCTGATCCCTGAGGATCACCCACCAAGGGGGGTTATTTTCTGCCAAATTTCTATCCTCGTAGTGCAACACCTCTCCAAGGAGTTTCTCCTGCTTCTCCATGCAGGGGACACTTCATAGAATCACAGAACCACAGAATCAGCTGGGTTGGAAGGGACCTCTGAGATCATAAAGTCCAACCCTTGATCCACTACCACTGCAGTTGCTAGACCACGGCACTGATGCCACATCCAGTCCTATCTTAAAAACCTCCAGGGATGGAGAATCCACTGCTTCCCCGGGCAGCCCATTCCAATGGCTGAGCCCATTCCAATTCTGTTCCTGTGCCCGCTGTCCATCATCCCATCCCAGGGGCCATGCTGGGCTGGGCCTGTCACTGAGGTGTCACCTCACCCCGACAGGCAGGAGCTGGGATGGGGACGGTGACTCCTGTCCAGCCCTTGCTCTCAGTCAGCCCTTCCTTCCCCTCCCTGCAGTGCCCAGCTGGGCTGGGCTGGGCTGGGCTGGGCTGAGCCCCTCACCGAGGATTCAGCTGCTGCCCTGCCCTGCCTGCTCTTGGAGCCCATTGATTTGCCCCACAGCACCTTCCAGAGCATCTCCAGATCCCAGAGGCAGGAGCTGGGGACAGCAGCTCCCAGCAGCCCCCCCAGCATCCCCCGTTCCCGGTGGGGGTACGAAGGCCATGGGAAGGCAGAGTCCCATGGTCCTGGTACATCCTTTAAAGGACACGTCCTTCAAAAGCCCTGTTGGCTTCTGACCCTTCAGCCACATTTTCAGGGTTTTCCCTGGGAGTTTTGAGGATCACATAAAACATTCCCCCACCCCCTGCCTCCAGCAGTTGAGGCCAGAGAGGGCCGGGGTGGGGCTGGTGAGGCTGCAGAGCCCTCTGTCCACTGCCCCTGGCCCAGCCATTCCTTCCTGGGGCACAGGAACCCCTTGGACTGACACTCTGCTGCCCATCCTCACTCAGCCTGGGCAGGACAGCTTTGCCCCAGGCAGCTGAGTGCAGAGGCATCAGCCACTGTCCTGGCCAGACATTCACTAAATACACACCTGGGGGGACAGAAATCCCAGGAATGTGATGGGGCGACTGCATCCAGGAACAGGAAGGGAGAGGGAGCACAGGACCTGGGAGATGTCGGCTCTGGGAAGAGGAGGGCTGGGATGAGATCAGACCCTCTGAGAGCCAGGACTCAACACTCCCAGTGCACTGGGATGTCCATCAGAACCTCCAAGGGCCAGGATTCAGTGCTCCCAGCAAGATGCCCAAGGGCCACAGAGGTGGCTGTATCCAGCTGATCCTCCTCCCCTTGAGAAGGTCCCCACTCCCCCAGCACACCCCCCACTGCTGGCAGGGAGGGCTGTGGGGGGCTGCTCAAGTGCCCTGTGAACTGGGGGGGTTCCTTCCCCCTGCTGTGGGAGAGCTGAGGCTGGAGGATCCCTCCCAGGGGGAAGGTGGGTGATGGATGCCCCCACAGAGGAAGAGCTGGGTTCCTGCAGGTCCCAGTGCTGTGGGAAAGGCTCTGGGCAGCTTCTCCAAAACACAGCACAGCCCAAAGTGACTCCGTGTCCCTGGGAGGGAGGGCAGAACCAGGAACTCAGGGATCTCTGCTTTTTCAAGTTGCACAGATGCAGTAAAATCATTTTATAACAGCTTTGAAGGACAATGGCTTTAAGCTGAAGGAGAGTACGTTTAGATGGGATATTGGGAAAAAATCCTTCCCTGTGAGGGTGGGGAGGCCCTGGCACAGGTTGCCCAGAGAAGCTGTGGCTGCCCCATCCCTGGAAGTGTCCAAGGCCAGGTTGGACGGGGCTTGGAGCAACCTGGGCTAGTGGGAGGTGTCCCTGCCCCATGGCAGGGGGTGGAATAACCCAAACCATTCCATGATTCTATGACCCATGATTTCCACCTCAGTTCTGCACATCCTCTGATCCCCCCTCCATAGGATGCCCCCTGATTTTTGCAAGGATTTCAAGAGAAATCTTGTGCCCTGTTACACCAGACACCCAATTTCCCCAATGCAACTGCAGCAAAATGACTCCATCCCTAAAGCCACCAGGACTGTGCCTGTCAGCAGCTGGCACTGCCCTGGTGACAGGGGCTGGTGTTGCTGTGGTTGAGTGGCAGGTCCCCCCTGAGCTGCTCCATCTGCCCAGCACAGGGAATTTGGGATGGCAGTGCCTGCTCCCAGGGTGGTGATGGCTCCTTGGCTTCACTTCCAACACGGAAATGTTTCTGTGGGGAAAAGTGCCTGCTGATTTCTGGTTTAAACCAGGGGGAAGATCACAGTGACACTGCCCAGTCCCTGCCCTCAGGGACCCAACCCCCTCCTGTGCATGCCGAGCTCTAATTCTGCCAGGCTGGAATTTCCCCAGGAATCTTTTCCTGCCAAACCCTGATGTTTTGCATTAGTCCTCACTTGGACTGAGCTGTGCCTCAAAGCCAGGGCACTCTTCCAGCGAGGGGACTGGTGGTCTGCAGCTGCCTCCTGTCACCATGAGAGCTTGGGGGTCCCCGTGGTGCCACCTCAGTGTGGCAGGACCATGTGAGGAGCCAGCTGTGAACCCTCTGCTGCTCCTGCAGCACAGACCCAGCACCCATTTGCTCCTGACCTTTGCAGTCCCTTGGGCACTGTCCAGATCCAGCCTTTCGAGACACAGTGGCATCACCAACATGACACACTCTGGGGCATTTAGGGGGCTCCTGAGGGGAACCACAGGCACCCCAAACCCTGTGTTAGGGTCTGACTCTGCCCTGCTCCCACCCCAGTACTTTGCACTGACACAACCAGAGCAGGGCCAGCAGTTGGACTTCCATGTGAGTCCCTTCTAGCTCAGGATATTCTGTGGTTCTATGACCATGGGAGGGATTGACCCCCCACCTCTCTACCTGCTCCTGCCTCCCCTGTGCCAGACAGAGCAGCAGGACAGGCTGCAGGGCTCTGGCCGTGGCAGACCCATTTAAGCACATTTGTTTTGTGCCAACGTGCATCCTCCCTGCCACGCTGTGCCCATGGCCCTGCTTTTGGGGCACAGGCCTGGTGGGCACAACTCATCCTGCTGTGGTGTGTGCAGGGGGCTCACAGCACCCCAAGGTCTTTGTGCCACTGCAGAGAGGCGATGACAATGTGACAGCCACCACCCAGCCTTTTTCAGGCTCTCAGGGTGGCTCCAAGCAGGACTCCTGGCATGTGGAAGGGAGAACCGAGATGTCTTTGACCCAAGAGCTGAAAAAAGTTCCTGATACACCCCTGTCCTGCTGCCTTGCCCTGGGAGCAGACACCACAGGGGCCCTCAGGGCTCCTCAAACCACACCCCAAAGTGCCTTTCTCCCCAGACTCCTCCACCAAGCCCTGAGGCTGCAGGTCAGAGCCTCAGAGGGGCGGAGGATGGAGCGGGTGCAGCATCCCCTTCACAGGGTGGGGTGAGCTCAGCCCCTCTGATCTGGGGAGACATCCCTGCTTGGTTTCAAATCCCACAGATCCCGAGGCCAGGCAGCACCTCCCCACCCCTGCAGACACGTGAAGGACTGTCCCCACATGCTCTTTGCTGGATTAAAGCACCCCTGGGGATGAGGGTTGTGCCCAGGCCAGACCCCCCCCCAGGATGTCACAGCAGGCAGTGCTGAGATGGGAGCCCTGCCCTGCCCTGCCCTCCTGCTGCAGCCCCTGGCCCCGGGCAGTGGCACCACTGCCACCCTCCGCGGGGTCCCCGCCCGTGTCACGGGGCCGGGGGGTGTTCTCGGTGCAGTCCCAAAGGCTCGGTGCAGGCCCAAGCCGGGCACATCAGGCTTCAGCACGCTGCAAGTGGGACAAGGAGCCGGCGGGAGCAGGAGAGCTGCTCAGTGCTGCCAGGGAAGAGCCCGCGGCCGGCACCGCTCTGCACGCAGGCAGCTCTGCCCGGGGGCTGCGCTCCTGGCCGCGGTGCCTGGGAGTGCTGGGCCGGGCAGAGGGGCTGTCAGCCCTGCCGCAGCCTGGTCCCTGCCTCTGGAGCCTCTTCCCGAAGGAGAAAGCCCGACCCACCGCTGCCAAAGGGGCCTGGGAATGTGCTGGTGTCCTTCCTGCCTCCCCGCGCAGCGCCAGCCTTGTCCCCGTGCCAGCTCCACTTCAGTATTATTCTAATTTAGGGAACTGATGCAAAAGGCTGTCCTGGCAGTCCGACTTGGCTCGGGCTGGGGTTATTTTGGTTTAACTTCAGTCATCTGAGGACAGGTCACGCTCTAACCCAGCCTGTCTCTGCACAAGGGTTTGCAGGGGGTCGCAGCCACCCCTGCAGAGGGTTGAGGAGAACTCGTTGCCTGAGCCCCGCGGCTTTGGGGGTGCACAGCCCCCCCAGGAAAACTGCACGGGGCTTCAGCTGTGGTTCATGTCCGCACAGCCACCCGAGCTCCCCTGGGGCCGCTGCAGAGCGTGTTCCTGGGCTGGGAACGGGCTGACACGGTGACAGCCCCGTCCGGAGCCGCGGTCACGGGCAGCTGCCCACCCGGAACGCCGGGCTCGCAGCCCTCCGTGTTTTATTTCCCTCATGCTTGGCAGGTCTGTGCAGCCCCGCTGGGGGAGGATCGCCTTCCGGAAGGGCTGGATGGACCTCACCCTCTGCCGTCCCTGCGGCTGGGAGCGGCTGGCACCGGCGCGTCTGCCTTCCCCCGCCGCTGCCACCCACTCGTCCCGCGGGACACGCACGGCCCCGGGTTAAACGGGGGAGCCCCGCGGTGGGAGGAGGGCTGAGGCATCTGGGAGCATCGGCACGGAGGTGGAAATGATCCCCTCTGGCACTCGGCTGCTCAGAAGTGGGGCTGGTGCAGGGGGGTGTGTGGCACGGCAGGGCGTGCAGATATTCCGTGGGCTCCCAGATCCCTTCCAGCACATCCTGGCACAGCCCCAGTGTGACAAGCCCAGCCTCACTGCTGCAGGGTCAGACGTGGGGCTCACCCTCTCAGCTCCGTGGTAAACCCGACGTGCCCAGGGGAGTTGCTGCAGACTGAGGGCAGGGAACGTACAACACAAATCCCTGCAATGTCCAGGGAATTCTCTATGCTTCAAAGCGGGATGCCAAGTCCAACCTGACACCTGGGAATGGCTCCCAGCCTGCTGTGGCTCTGTGCCCACGCTGTATCTCCTCTGTGTCCCAGAGCTGGCTGGCTCAGGATGAAGCTGTGCCAGTGACTGAGTGCCTGTGCACAGGACCACAGGATCACAGGATCACAGGCTGCTTTCCCAGCAGAAACGGTCCCTTCTGCAGATCCGGGGCCCCAGCACACAGTGGGAATTCCAGTCTCATGCTGGGGAAGCACCTCAACCAGACAGAGAGCTGGGCTGCCCAAACCCAAACCCACTTGGCTGAACGATCCCAAGTGTGATGTGCCGCAGCTGGGAAACTGGGTGGCTGCAAGGAAATCAGCACTCAGCCCCAGGAAACGTGCTTTTCCTTGGATTTCAGCGCGAGGGTGCTTCCTCCACACACTGACATGCTGTCACGTTGGAGTTGCAGCCTTGCTGAGCCCTGGTTCTTATTTAGCTGAAGCCACAACTCCCTGCTGATCCCGGGAGCTCAGGCACGTGCGCTCTGCAGAAAGGGAAAGGAGCCCCAAGGCCTTGGCACCCACACTCTCTGTTTG
This sequence comes from Lepidothrix coronata, assembly GCF_001604755.1. Classification (NCBI taxonomy): domain Eukaryota; kingdom Metazoa; phylum Chordata; class Aves; order Passeriformes; family Pipridae; genus Lepidothrix; species Lepidothrix coronata. Next base: position 1,446,093 of record NW_016690360.1, read on the forward strand.
GATCAGGGAGATCCTCTAGGAGATGTGATGGCAGGCCAAGCTCTGTGGCAGAGGAGGGAAGGAGCTGAAGTGATGCCAACATTGAGCCCAGCATTGAACGGGGTGAGGGAGGGGATTGTCCTGCTCTGCTCTGCCCTGGGGCGGCCTCACCTCAAGTTCTGGGGGCAGTTTTGGGTGCCACAACAAAAGAAGGATCTAAAGCTATTAGAGACATCCAAAGGAGAGACACGAAGATGGTGAAGGGCCTGGAGGGACCATATAAGAAGCAGCTGAGGGCACTTGGTGTGTGCAGCTGGAGCAGAGCAGGCTGAGGGCAGAGCTCAGCGGGGGCTGCAGCTCCTCCCCAGGGGCAGCTCCGATCTCTGCTCTGGGGGAGCAGGGACAGCACCCAGGGAACGGCTGGAGCTGCGTCAGGGCAGGCTCAGGTTGGATATTGGGAAGAGGTTTTCCCCCAGAGGCTGTTTGGGCACTGACCAGGCTCCCCAGGGCAGTGGGCACAGCCCCAAGGCTGCCAGAGCTCCAGGAGGGTTTGGACAATGCTCTGAGGGCCAGGGGGGGATTGTTGGGGTGTCTGTGCAGGGCCACAAGAGTTAGACTCAATGATCATTTTAGATTCAATGATCCTTGTGGAATCCCTTCCAGCTCAGGATGTTCTGGGTTTCTATGATGTGGAATGAAGCTGCAAAACATCTGGGAGCTGTGCCCACAGTGGCCTCCAAGTAAAACTGCATCCACTCCTGCAAGGCTCCAGGCAGAGGCTGATGCTGAATGGGAGCAGCCCGTGGGAAACAAAGGCTGAAGCTGCCTCAGGGGACCAAAACATCCCTCACTGGCACAGGGTGGTGTCAGGGCTCCATCACTCTGTGTCTCCATGGGGCACTCCTGGTGAGCCCCATTTGGCCATACCTCCAAAAGCAATTTTGACCCTGAGCAAGCACTGCAGCCCTCACAGCTCTGCAGGAATGGCTGACACCACCAAACCAGACCAAAGAGGGGCTGTGCCCCTCTGCCCTCCCTGGTGTGGGGAGCTGTGAGCTGGACGTGGCCATCAGCCCTGGCTGGAAGCACATCCTCCTGCTCCCTGTGCAGGAACACCTTCCCCAGGACTCAGGTGCTTGGTGGGAGCATCGCACTGTGTGTGTGCGTGTGCCATGACTGCTTTAAATGCCTGCTCCACACAGTCATTAGATGATATTTATGGTCCTTATTGAACAGCAAGGGGATAAAAAAAAGCCCTGATCCGTGCAGGGAGAAGCTGAACTCACTGGGCTGTGCAGACAGCAGGCGCCATCCCAACACGGACCCTCGAGGCCGGCACAGCCCTGCGAGGAGGGACGAGCGCCGTGTCTTTCCCAGGAGCAGGCTGGGAATGTTCCTGGCAGGGCTGCCCAGCCCAGCAGTGCGGGAATAAAACACAGGCTTGTTCAGCTGACGGGGAAAATGCCTCTTTCTGTGCTTATTTACCGCGTCCGGTGTCAGGGTCCGCGGCAGGGGGGAGCACGTGTTCCCCTCTCCAAGGGCCCTCCTGGCTCGGTGCCACACGGCCCCCGAGCCGCTGTGCCAGCCCTGCGTGCAACGCGCCCCGTGCCCGGGCACTGCCCGCTCCGGCCCGGCCGGGAGCCAGGACACCGAGTCCCAAAGGTGCTGTGGCTCCCCAAGGTCATGGGGAGGGCTGGGGAAGAGCCAGGAGCGACGCTCGGTCCCAGGGCTCCCAGAACTCCTCTGCTGCCTGTCTGTGCAGCCGCACGCGATCCAGCACACGCTCTGCCGTGCCTCGCCTGCTGGCAGCCGTGCCAGCACCGAGGTGGCACCATCCACAGCCCCCTGGAGCCCTGGCAGCTCCAGATAGGCACAGCGTCCCCCCAGGTGTTGGCACTGGCTGCAGCCCCCCCAGCTCCGGGTCCTGCTCCCTCGGGTCACGGTGGCCGTGGGAGTGGCGGTGCCAGAGACCTCCCTGCGCGGCTGCGACTTTGGAGCGGTGGATTTGTAGCCTGGGCTGCTTCCTAGCTCAGCATGGAAGACACTCTACAATTTTTAATTTGCCAAAAAAGCCCTCTTTCTAGTTTACAGGGACAGAAGGGGGACTTTTATGTGCAATCTGTACAGCTCTCCAGAAAGCACTTACATTTATGATGTTCATGAAATTTATAGCCAGTTGGCAGTTGCTGCTCTCTCCTCTCCTCTCCACCAGCCACCCTGGCAGGATGGCAGACTATAATAAGCAAGCCACACATTCAAGTGGCATAAAAGGCATTTCTACAAGTTAGCCTCCTGCCCAGCCTTATAAACTCTAACAAGTCTCTAACAAGTAGGCAGGATCTCTTTATGCCCAGAGAGAAAAACCCCTTTCAGAAATGGCCTTTTCACAAAGCCCACACCTTTCTTCTAATTAAGGTTAAATAGCTCCGTGTTTTCTGGCCAATTTCATTCTTTCCCCTTATTCCCCTCTTAACAAGGCAGCCTTTAAAAAGACATCACTAATTGGTGTCTGCTTCTCACATACCATGCGTGCTTTGATAGTCAGTTAGAAAGCCTTCCCCATCGATCAAACTTCCACTGAAAGGCTGCTAATGTGCTCCATGTGTCTGCCACCAGACAAAGCCAAGTGGCGGGTCCCCAGCTCCCTTCTCCTCCTGTTCCCATACTCCCTCCCGGGACCGGGGGTCCGCAGCCAGGTCTGCCCCCGGCCCCGGCCTCCCTGGGAATAGCCCGGCCCCGGCATTGAGAGCAGCGCAGGGGAGAAATGACTCCGCGATGTGTGTGGCAATTTGGAAATTAATGGGGAGTGGTTAAATGTTAAGGGTAGGATCTGAAACAGAGCAGGCGAAAGAGCAATTGTCATGCTGATGAGACCGGAGGAAGGCCAGCGAGCTTCCCCACGAATTCCAGTCTCCCCAGCGCTTCAAATATTCCCGGGGAGAGGGCTGGGGAGGGGGATGCTGCCACGGCAAGGGGCAGTGATTCCTTTCGGTCCCCCGGCTCTGCCGAGGACGGCGGTGGGAAGGAGGGAGAGGGCTCCTGGGTGTGGGAAGGAGGGAGCAGGGCCCCCGGGTGCGCTGTTCCCCTTCCCTGCGCTCTGGCCATTGCTGGGCACGGGCTGCCCCATCCGCAGCCCATCAGCCCTTCTCCAGCCGGCAGGTCCCGACTGGGGCCTCGGGGAGAAGCCACAGGAGATGGTTGTAGTCAGGAGAGCGCTGCGAGCCAGACCCACCCCCGGCCCTGCTCCCCACCCCCAGCCCGGACTCAGAGCGCCACAGAGTAATTTGGGTCGAAAGGGACCTTTCAAGGTCAATAGTGCAACCCCCCTGCCCTGCTCTGGCAGTCCCGTCCCCACCTCCCGCCATCCCCGGGACATCCTCGGGATGTCCCTGCTCTGCAGGGGCTCTCCCCACACCACACTCCCAGCACAGAGCAGAGCAAAGCTCCCATTCTGGTCTGCCGGGGGGGTCTCAAAGCACCAACAACTTAACCAGGAGTGGCTGCAGGAGGTGTCACCCAACTTGGAGACACACCAGTGGGCTCGGGGCTGGAGTGGAAGAGAGCCCGTGTGTTTTTGGAGGGGATGGCAGCACCACGCCCTGGGAAGGAGCCCTTGTCACTGAGCCAGCCGGGCTCACCTCTCCCCAGCCAGGGGACCAAAACAACCAGCTGTGAGAGAAGAGGGCAGGGGCAGAGCTGCCTGGAGGAGGCTGGGCATGCAGGATCACACCAGGGTCTGCTGTGAGGCTGTTCTAGACATCTCTATCTCTGCCATCTACTAAATACCTTTACTTTCTTTTTAAAGAACAGTTACCTTTCCCACTGTAACTGCTGGCTGCCACACCTTCCCCCGGGGTGGACTCATCACCTTGCATGTTTAGAGGCCTCCAGCAGGGCTGATGAGCCTGCAAGTGTTGTCTTCCAGCCTGGTCACAGGGGCTTTATTCCTGGGGTAAGAGCCAAGGATTCCCAGAGGAGGCTGATGAAGGGAGCAGCCAAAACCAGGCACTTCTTTGGGACCACTGTGGGACAGGCACATGCTTGGCACAAGTTGCTCCACAGAGCATAACCTTTGTCCGTGCCACAGTGACAAAGGGATGGGGTGTCCCCAGGGGACACAGGCACACACACCAACTATGTTTTAGTGGTGATTTGCAGCCCTTTGTGCTGTGGGAGCCAAGGAGGGGAGAGATGGTTGGCAGCCAGACACTGGCTCCCTCCCAACCCTCAGTGGGGCTTGTCAACACCACAGGTTGTGCAGAGGGAGACCTGCCAGGAAATGGCATCCCCAAAGCTCCCAGGCAGGCTGGCAGGTGCCTCCCCAGCTCCGCAGCCAGGGACGTGGCTGAGACAGCTTGGAAAGCCTCCTGCACGCCGTGACCCTGCCACTCCTCGCCAGCCCCTGGTGAGCTGGGCAAATTGAGGGGTTACCTGGGCTTTTACAGCTTCATTTGCATGTTTTTGCTGCCAGACAGCACAGGAGCAGGATCTCCTCTCTCCATCAAGCTTGCTGTCCTCTGGCAGGGACGGGCTCCCAGCATCTCCTGCTCCTGGGCCCGGCTGCCCTTCCCCAGGCTGATATGCCAGGGCTGGGGGCATCTCCCTCCACAGCCAGCGGAGACTTGACACAGCCGCTTCCGTGGGAATCCTGCCAGGGCAGAGATGCCGGGCATGTGCTTTGGTGCCTCCAGACAATGGGTAAATGCCACACCTGCCTGTGCAAAGCTCATTCAAAGAGCACTCCTGGTGCTGCCACAGCCTCTCACAGCACTCACAGGTGTGAGTCAGTGGCCAGGAGCCCACATTTTCCACTGCACAGCCCTTTGTGCAGCTCCTGCTGCTTCCCTGGCTCTACTCTGGCTCTAAGCACAGAAATCTTCCCATAGAAGAGAAAGGTAAAGTCTTTCCAGCACAGAGACAGAACAGTCCCGTGGCTCACATGAGCCCTTTGTGTCCGCTGAGATCTCCAGTGGCACAAAGTGAAGTGAATCAGAGAATCACAGAATACCCTGAGCTGGAAGGGACCAACAGGGATTATCCAGTCCCACTCCTGGCCCTGCCCAGGACACCCCACCAATCCCACCCTGTCCCTCAGAGCGTTGTCCAAACTCCTTAAGCTCTGGCAGCCTTGGGGCTGTTCCCACTGCCCTGGGGCATGGGACTGGTTTGTTGTTCTGTCCCCTAAAGTTAACAGAGCCCTAAAGCAGAGTCAGCAGCACCCATGGCCTCTGCCTTTACCTCCCTACACTGCTCCAGCACCAGAAAAGACAGGACCAGCCAGATCCCACGGATGCCCCATCTCTGGAAGTCTTCAAGGGCAGATTGGACAGGGCTTGGAGCAGCCTGGTCTAGTGTCCCTGCCCATGGAACGGGGTTGGAACGAGATGTCCCTTCCAACCCAAACCATTCCATGTCTCTGTGATGCCTCTGTGATGACCTTCACCCCACCAACCCCACTTCACAGCAGTGCCTGACCCACAGGGACCCTGTGGGGCTCAGTCCCCCGAGTAACAGTCAGGAGACAGGGCTACCTGAGCACTGAATCACCTCATCACACAACTGGACTGATCCCTGCATATCAGATGTTCTGCCTGAACGTCTGTGCCTTGAGGGGAAGTGGCCACACTTGCAGTACCTCAGCACCAGCCCTCCAGAGGCAGGAGGGAGCCTTCCAGGGGCTCTGGATCAGAGTAGTGCTCGTGTTGGGCTGTTGTAATGAAGTGCCTGGGGAGAGGTACATGAAACACAGAGTCTCTGCTCTGAGCAGGAGTGTCTGTGCCAATAATTACTGTGCCGAAAGCAGGGCTTGCAAACGAGGGGTGGAACTCGGGTCCTCAGCAGAGGTGCCCGGTGCAATCCAAGAAGCTCTGGGGGGACCTGAGACATCTCCACAGGGCTGGCAGATGTGATACAGGATCCACGGGAAACCTGTGCCCTTCTGGCGTGACAGATGGAGGCCAGGTGGGCTACCCTGGGCTGCCCCAGGTGGCACTGGGTGTCAGCAGGGACGTGCTGGGGGACACACCTAAGCACAGACACCTGATCTGTGTGTGCAAACCCCCAGCCCTGCCCAGCCCATGGGCTTGGCTTTTAGACATCTGCCCCTCTGTGCCTCAGTTTCCCCATCTGTGATGGGGCCACCCTGCCTTGTCATCACCAGCCAGGCCTCACCCTCAGCCCCCCTGCACCCTCCTGACCTGGGCTTGGCTCAGCTCCTCTGCCAAGGGGGGCCCAGCCTTGGTCTGAGTCATCCCTGGGCACTCCATCCCCTCTCTCTGCCTCCATTAACAACATGCCTCCTTTCTAAATATAACTCCTGTGGATCTGCTTCCAGCTGCTGGTCCTTGGTCTGTCTTTCACAGCCAGATTAAAGGGCCCTCCAGTACCTGGATTTTATCCCCATGAAGGTACTTACACGTTGCAATCAAAACACTTCTCGGCCTTCCCTCTGACGAGCTGAGCACACTGGGCACTGTGTGTCCCTGTAAGGCTTTCTCCTGCCCTCCAGCTGCACAGGGGGCTCATCTCAGGGCTCCCTTCACTCCAGGAAGGGTCTGCCCCAGTGGTTTGCCCATGTTTTGGAGGGATGACATCCCTTTGCAGCTGATGCACCTCCCTGTCTCACCTCTGTTTCTTCAGCTTTTGGTTCCTTAATGACATAAAAATGCATCTTTCAGCTCTGCCTGGTACAAAGACTTTACAGGCAAAGGTCCCACCCCCTCCCCATTCCCTCGGGACAGCCCATTGCCCACATCGTGCCAGTGGGGAAATGGGGGCACAGGGAGGGCAAAGGGACCCCAGTGAGTTTATGGCTCCAGGAAGGGCCCCTGGTGCCCCGGCCCCTTCGCTGGGTCAGGGCAAGCTGCTCCCACCACCTTTCCAGTCTGCCAGGGTGGAAGGGAGGTCACCCCACTCGAGTCAAAGCCCCAGCAGGTCCTGGCAGGGAGCAGCTCCCCAGCTGGGAGCACAGTGGGGCTGTGGTGCTGCTGGGGCCAGGCTGTGTCCTGGCAGGGATCCAGGACAGGACAGGCCAAATGGCACAGCTGGGAAACAAGAATCCCTCAAGGACAGAGAGTGGAGGGGAGAAGGATCCCCCTGAGGTGCAGCATTCGCACACCTGCCAGGTTTGTCCCAGCCTCCAGGCCCCGTGGGTGCCCGTCTCAGAGGGGAGACCTCAGAGCAGGCTGAGGATCCCCCACAGGTGGTTCCCAGCTCCCCCTCTTGTGTCCTGGTGATGCAGGACTGCTGGGGAGCTCTGGCCAGGCACAGCCACCCGTGCCCTCCTCCTCCTGCCTCCCCCCATGGGCAGAGGAGCCCAGGGTGCTGAGCCCGGGCGGGTCCAGCCTCGCTGCCTCCTCTGCTGAGCCCCCAAACCCAGCCCTCTTTGGGGAGACCCCTCAGCCCTGCAGGCTCTGCTGCCCTGCCCTCCCTGCAGCTCTCCCTGGCCTCTGCTGTTCGCCTGCCCTGGCTGAGGGTGACGAGGGCCATGATCCCAGCCTGGCAGCTCATCCTCCACAGTCAGCAGCTGAACCCCATTGCTCCTCTGCCCTCTGCTCTGCACAGGATGTACCATCATCGTTGATAAGACACAAGTTTGCTGGTGGACTCCAGACAGTTCCAGCCTTCTGCCCTTTCTCCCTTCCAGTTCCTTCCCTCCTGCCCAGGTGCTGCAGAGGACACCTGCCTTGGCAGAGATGCTCAGTACATTGTGGCTTTGGGGGTACCGCACACCTGACCAAGGGCCTTTGGGAATTCCCAGGGGAGTATGGGGCTTATCATGATGGTGGCACAGCAAAAACCTGCTTTTCCCCTTCCTAGGATGTGCTGAGGTCCCAAAAAATGCGTGAAGGCACAGCAGGACAGGAGCCATTTGTATCCCCCCCCCCAAGATGCTGCATCTTTTCTTGGGGTGTCTGAGGGTCCCTCTGTGAGGGGCTCCTGGAGGAGGAGATGTTTCCACCAGGGTGGGTGACAATGGGGAAAGCTCTCAGGCTTGCACAGGAGAAGCAGCCAAGCCAGTGAGGTCAGGGGGACTCAGAGCTGGGTCAGGGTCATCTGGGGCTGCAACAGTCTGTGATCTGGAATTCTTGGGGTTGGGAAAGTGCAATTTTGGGGAAGGACAGCCAGGACTTCCCTACCTGTCATCTTAACTCTGATTCCCTGGAAAGCTCTGGAACAATAATCAAACAAGCTATTGCAAGTCTGTAGTAGATAATGAGAAAATTAGTAACATCCAGCCTGGTTTGTCAGAAGCAAAGTGTTTCACACAACCCAATTCTTCAGTGGCCTGGCAGAGGCAGGGTCACATTCCCAGATATGCACCAGGCTCTTGACAGGGTTTCTCTGGATATTCTCCCAGGTGAATTCTGGAAACGTGGATGGGAGAGAAGTCAAAGAACTGGCAGTAGGAGGTGCTCAGAAGCTCAGCAGGATGTGCCCTGACTTTTTACCTGGCAGCAGGGCTGGGGCTGCCCAGGGGGCTGAGGGCTCCTCCTGGCTCTGTTTTCTTCATTAGCAGTCTGGGAATGGGACAGGGAAGGGACCACGTGAAGGCAAACCCAGCAGTGAGCTGAAGCAATCCTACAGGACAGCATTTCCATGGCCAAGCATTTCCTGGGCTGTGCACTCGGGAGCACCCTGGGAGAGGCACCAGCCCAGCCCAGGCTCTGCTTGGGAGCCGCTGGCTTTGGGTGCCACATGTCAACAAAACAGAGTCTGAAACGGGCTGAGCCCAAAGAAGAAGGGCCAGGTGATGATGTGGGCAACAGATGGACCAGGGGAGCTCAGCCCAGCCTTAAGGACCCTCCCGAGACACTCAAGCAGCCACTCTAGGGACCACCTCTGGTCACTCTGCACTCAGGATCAGCCCCCAGCCCTGCCTCCAGCCCTGCTGGACACCTGAGCCTGGACACTGGCAGCTCTTCCTTCTCCAGCCAAGGAGAGGCCACGTCCACCCCTGCACAACACGAGGAGAGCAGGTATTGGCACGGGCTGCTGGGCTACAGCAACCTGCAGACACTTCTAAAATAGCATTTTTCTCCACCTGAACACCTTCATTTTTGGGCTGTGGGTGCATGATGTGGAAAGGAGCCTGTCCCTACCCCACCAAAGTGTTGAGAACATTTGGCTTCCAACACAAGCCATCCCAACGAAACGTTTTTAGAGACTCAGATGCATGTTCTTATTTTGCCATTGCACACATAAGCAAAATGTTGGAATATGGGTTTTTTGGAGGAGGGAGAGACTCCCCAGCCAGGAAGCAGCTGTATGTGCCAGCTGCAAGCCCAGGAGAGGGGACAGGCAGTGACAGAGTTGGCTCTGGCTGAAGGAGGGGATGCTGGGCGGGGCTGGGAGGTGGCAGCCTCACCTCAGCCCTTCCCATGCCAGCAAGGCTTGGGGACCAAACTGCCTCCCAGCTCCCCCTTCCCTCCCCTGCTGTCCAAGGCTCGCTGGCAGCTCACCCACCCTGTCAGATCCATGTCAGTGCCTCTCTCCCCCCCGTTCCAGGGGATGGGGGGCCTTGCTCATGGCCACATGATTGACTTGAAATATAAGGCAAAACATCCAAAGGCCACCCCTAGAAAGCCGTGTGCCAGCTCCTGACAGCTGCCACGTCCTCCCCCGAGCTCCTCAGCACGGCACAGCTCCCCCTGAGCTGACACTTCTCTTCCTCTGTCAGCTGGAGGGAGTCACCCCCCAAGGGCTCTGATGGGAGGGGGACCGAGGTGCAAACGAGCCTGTGCTGAGGGTGCTGCTTTACAGACGAGCATCTCCCTGGCTCAGGCTGGCTGGTCCCAAAGCCAGCCAGAGGGGAGCTGCCCTCCAGTGCCCAGATCTCCCAGGGATGTGCCTCCTGTGATGGAACCAGGAGGGTGTGGTGCTGTCACACAGCCCAGGGCTGTGGGCATGTCCTGGATGAGATCCCAGCAGCTGCCAGGAAGAAATGGAGTGAGGGCAAGGGGCTGGGAGGGGATCTGGTGGGGACTTGGGGGGTTTTGTGAGGGCAAGCAGTGACAGGACAAGGGAGAATAGTTCTAAGCTGAAAGCTTTAGGTTAGTTAGCAGGAAGAAATCCTTCCCTGTGAGGGTGGGGAGGCCCTGGCCCAGGTTGTCCAGAGAAGCTGTGGCTGCCCCATCCCTGGAAGTGTCCAAGGCCAGGTTGGACAGGGCTTGGAGCAACCTGGGCTAGTGTAAGGTGTCCCTGCTCATGGAGGGGGTGAAACAAGATGAGGTTTAAGTTCCCTTCTCACCCAAACCATCCTGTGATTCTATGGTTTGGTGGTGCCGGAGATTGAGGAGACAGGGAAGGAGTAGCAAGTCAGGATGTATTGACAGAGCAAACCTCCTGCTCCTGGAAAGGAAGATCATTCCCTTGAACTCGTGGGTAACCTTAACTCTGCCCCTGGGCACGGCCCAGGGATGTGGGGATGTGGCTGGTTGCCCACAGACCAAGGTCACACCCACAGTGACAGGAGAAATCCCCAGGGATCCACAGGGCCAAGGAGCCATCAGGAGTGTGGGGGGGGTCACACTGCCTGCACAGGGGTGTCCCCACCAGGCACAGCGTGACCATGTCCACAGGGAACACAAGGAGCTGGTGGGCACCTCTGAACTCACTCCTGTAACATCAGTGGCCCCTGGTCACCTCCAACCCAAACTAGTCCATGATCTGTGACCTGCCCCTGCAGTCTGCACACAGGAGGTCCTGCTTTGGCTGCAGGTGCTTCTGGATGATCATCCTTGGCCATCCCAAATTCTGGCTGACATGGGGCTCCGTGGGCTCTTCTGTGCCATGGGCAGAGGTTTGTTAACATCTCTGTTGTGGATTAGAGTGTAGAAATGCTGACAGAGAATTAGTGTGAGGGGACACCTGCCAGGCAGAGACCTGAGCGTCCTGTTTGCAGCCTCAAAGAAACTGGGGCAAATTGAGGAGCAGCTGTTCTCAGTGGTTTTAAAGAAAAGTCTGGATGTGCTGGAACAGGGTCAACAGCTTCTGTAGGGGATCTTTAAGGCCCCTTCCAACCCAAACCATGCTATGATTCTTTTGTGCATAGTCAAGAACTGAGAAGCATTTGGGACCCACCAGCTCTGCCTCGTTCTGGAAAAACATCACAAGAACATAACCATGGAGAACCAGTACCTACCTGACAGGAGGGGACAGGCCTTGCTGAGGAAGGTGTTCAGAAATCTTCTCTGTTAGACTTTTGTCTGGGAAACTCTTGACAGATCAGCTGGTGTCTCCAGGAGGCTGGAGAGGCCACGGGCTTTAGTGACAGGGAACGGCAGGAGCACAAACCAGAGCCAGGCACCATGAGACCTCCTCAGGGTGGGCTCCCAGCCCACAAACAAGGACCAGGGAAGCAGCCCCTGTCTGCTGGATCCCAGCTTGGTGCTCCTGTGTCCTGGTCCAGCTTCTCTTTCTGCTGATGCCTGAGCTCAGACTGAGGTCAAGACCCAGCAGGCCACTTGAAGGAGAGGGAATGGCCAGGACTGCTGGAGGAGACATTTCTGAGCTGCTCCAACACAGGTGAAGGTGTGAACACCTTGAAAGGCTCATTGGCTTCAGCTGATGGGGTGTTACTGCTCTATGGGTGTGTGAATAAAGCAAATGTCAACAAAGCAGGCATTTGGAGAGAAAATCGGTGTTAATAACAATGATTATGATAATGCTGCCACCAAGGATAAGTGTACGAACACTGACAGAGCGAGGGCAGGGAGATCCTGGGTTCTAACAAATATGTGTACTTGGAGAGATGCAGTCAGCAATGGGTTTGGGAGCTGGGGGGGGCTCAGCCTGGAGAAAAGGAGGCTCAGGGGGGACCTTCTGGCTCTGCAACTCCCTGACAGGAGGGGGGAGCCGGGGGGGGTCAGGCTCTGCTCCCAGGGAACAAGGGACAGGAGGAGAGGGAACGGCCTCAAGGTGCTCCAGGTGACATTTAGAGTGGATATTAGGGAAAATTTCCTCATGGAAAGGGTGGTCAGGCATTGGCAGGGGCTACCCAGGGAGGTTTGGAGTCCCCACCCCTGGATGTGCCCAAGGAAGGACTGGCTCAGTGCTCTGGCCTGGGGGACAAGGTGGGCATCGGGCACAGGGGGGACTCCATGATCCAGGAGGTCTTTTCCAGCCTTAATGGTTCCATTTGGGCTGGGAGGGCCTGGCTGGGGCCTGGGCTCTGCTGCCCAGTAGCTGCAGTCCCGGGGGCTCATGCACACACAGCCAGCCAGTTTTCACAGCATTAACACAAGTCTGGAAGCAGCCAAAAAATATGTCAGTGCCTCTGGAAACCTCCAGGATTGATTTCAGGGTCCTGAAAGGGAGATCACCACAAAGGCAGGAGTTGTGCTCAGTCACATAAGGGGCCTATTTTGGGGTCTTTCTGGCAGGGAAGGGGGGGTGTGTGTGTACGTGTGGGCACCCCTGGGGGAAAAAGGGGTCTTGACCCATTTCTTTTTCCCAGACCCTGCCCTGTTCCTCCCTGTCATGGGTGAGAGCCCTGCAGTTGTTTCCCTGCTAGTTCAGAGAATTATAGAGTCGCAGAATTCCAGACTGGTTTGGGTTGGAAGGGACCTGAAAGCTCATCTCATTCCACCCCCTGCCATGGGCAGGGACACCTTCCACTGGCCCAGGTTGCTCCAAGCCCCGTCCAACCTGGCCTTGAACTCTTTCAGGGATGGGGATTCTACAATTTTGTCTTATTATTACTCAGTGCAGGAGAAGGAGGATTTTTGCCAGTGCCTCGGAGCAACTGTGCTGTTAAGTTTCTTCCAAGACTCACACCAGGGCTGCTTCTCTGCATGTGTGGTCTCTTGGACTGCGTAGTGCTCATAAATAAATAAGGAGAAAAGTTCTTAATCTTCATTCGAAAGCTCCTGGTATCACAATGCTGCTGCACAAAAGCCATCTTATTAGCCCCAAGTGCAAAATGCTGCCTTTTCTTGCAGAAGCTCATTAATTGCAGGTCACCATTCAACAAGAAAGATGAGGCACTTGAGTTCTTCAGGCTCTCATTAGCCACCGAGCTGAACAGTATGTGTGAAATTAACAGTCACCTGAGTACCTCTATAATTTCATAATTATTAGGCCTAATGGGTTAGTCTCTGCCAAATGGTTTTAACTCCTTCCCAGCCAAAGCAGGGAATCACACGAGATGCCAAGGTTGGCGTATTTCACGAGTTTTATAACCATTTAACAGCTTTCTTGTGGAAATAATAATAAGGAGAGGAAGTTTCCAGGATCATGTACTGTTTGCATTTTTTAACATATGTTTAGCTTTTAATTATTCATATCCAGTGTGCCAAGGAAGCAGATAGCCTGTATCCCAGGGAGTGGGTGAAAGAGCTTTCTCTGCAAAGGGATTTTAATTGGTTTTAAAATGTGTTCTGCGTGTGTGTTTATATTTGCATGTGTGTGTGAGTGGAGCCTTTGGTTTCTCTTCTCCTTGATGATTACATTACATTATTTCCCGTCTCTTACATTTTTATTTATCTTAGGCTTAAAAAGCAAAATCAGAGCTGAGATTTCTGTCTCTGCTTTTGAACTCAAGGAGTTTGGAAATGGCTCTGCCTTTTAATGGGGATTTTCTCCTACTGGAAGGCAGCTCAGCCAGGCAGCCAGAGGGGAAGGCTCCCCTCACCTCCAAAGAACTAATTGTTTTTCTCCTGTTTTGTCTCTCGGTCCAGAGCGAGGGCACCTCGTGCCAGCTGGGAATGTTCACAGGATGTGCCCCCTCCCCAGTTTGGAGTGACCTGGTGGGGGGCTCTGGCCCCTTGGCCATCACATTGCAGCCCATGGGGAACACACAGGGCAGCCCCCCCAGCCTCCACAGCCTGGGAAAACAGCCCTTTCCCTTTTTTCATCCACTGTGCCTGGATCCAGACACAGTGCAGACACTCAGGCCGGTCCCCAACACTCACTAGATTTGATGCCTGTGATTTAAAGTTGCCTCTAGAAGCATGGCTGCACCCCCTCCAGAATGGGTTATGCTGGGAATGCTGTGGTCTCCTCCAAGACCCAGGAGAGAAATCCCTTTCCCACTGCTTTCAGCCTCAATGAGACCCTTGGCAGTGATGAGGGGACACAGACTGTGACAGCAACAGGCCCAGGAGACACGTTAATGGTTGGACTCGATGTTCTCAGGGGGCTCTTCCAGCCTTAATGATCTTGTGCTTCTATGGGATGTTGGAGGTGCCCCTCAGTGCCTTGTTTTCAGGGGGTGACCCCTCTCCAGAGGGAGGTGGTGCTGCAGGTGCTCCCAGATGTTGTTCCCACCCCGAAGCCGGGGCTGAGGGCAGGAACAGCGAGGGAGGAGCCCTCTGGCTGGCAGGGAGCCCTCCAGCTGAGCTCAGGGCTGACAGGAGGCCTGACACCAGCCCTGAGAGCTCTTGCTGGGGACAGGCAGGCCCTGGCAGCTGTGATGGGGCTGCAGAGCTCCTGCTGCTGCCCCAGCCCCGAGCTCTGCCCTCAGCCCACGGCCTCTGCTCTTTAACTCCAGCACGTTGTGGCATCAGTGCCACGGGCTGGGAACCACGGAGGGGCGGATCAAGGGTTGGACTTGATGATCTGAAAGGTCCCTTCTGACCTGGCTGATTCGATGATTCTGTAATTTCACAGGCCTTTTTCCTTGGCTGATGCTCTCCTAAAATTTGTTTTCATTGTGCAAGAGCTAAGGAAGAGGGGCTTGGGGCCTGAAGTCCCCCTGGGACCAGTTGAGGGGATCTCACCCCTGTGACACAGCAAGTCCCTGCATGTCCCAGGGCTGGGACAACCCCAGCAGGAGCCCCAGAGGTGCTGGTGGCAGCAGTGGGGACCTGAAGCACCCCAAGGTGAGAGCAGGGATGTGTTTCTCAGGACGGGAACCAGCTGGGATACCTGCAGGCCATCAGAAAAGCCTGAGGCTGGGATGCAGAGGCTTGGATGGACCCCAGCGTCAGATCCCATGAGCTCATCCTCCCTGGTGGTTCCATTCCCTGCGCTGGGAGATCAGGGTGGGAGGAGGGAGGGTCCCTCCTCACTTAGGTGCTGGAGAAACGTCTCCTTCGATGATATTTCACCTTACCTCTCCTTGCCACATCTGTCAACTTCTGCTAATTACCGAGTTTGCTATCACCCTCTGCACTGATGTGAAGGGTAGGGAAAACAGAAAAAGGAGGTTAAGGGATTCTACAATTATAAATGATGTCTGGCAGGCTAAGGTACCATATAATGCATTATAAGCACTTAAAAAGCTAACCCATTCTGTCTTCTTTCTTTGGCATAAATAATGGCTTTTTTATGAATAAATCATGCAGCCAAGGTCTCTGAAAATAGCAGGAACCTGGAGCAGAATGTCTCCATCCTCATTTTTGCTAGGACAGCAGAGAAGTCAGCAATCCACTCCATCACCGCTGATAAACCAGGGCGAGCGCAACTCCCAGTAATGAAATAGGGAGATAAAGTTTCGGGAGGGTGAGCGGGGCACCGGGATATTTCTGCCAAAGAACCGATTGCACCCGGGCTCCAAATGAAACATAATGGACTCCGAGGAGATAAGCATTTTTTTCCTGCCCCATGAATAAAGCAAGACCTCATAACTCATAGACAGGCAAAGCTGCCAGCAACTTAAAAGTGCTTCCTTCTGCTTCTGGTTTGTGTTTCCTTTTAATGAAGCTCCTCCGAAGCCGAGGGGGGGCTCAGAAGTGGGGCTGGAAGCAAGCCCTGCTTTTGCGCGTGTGGAGCCCGACTGGCGGCGGGCGGGGGGCGCGGGGAGGGCTGGGCGGTGGGGAGGGTCGGGAGGGCCGGCTGGGCGGTGGGACGGTGGGAGGATGGAGAGGGCTGGCTGGGCGGTGGGACGGTGGGAGGATGGAGAGTGTTGGCTGGGCGGTGGGGAGGATGGAGAGTGCTGGCTGGGCGGGGGGGAGGATGGAGAGGGCTGGCTGGGCGGTGGGGAGGGTCGGGAGGGCTGGCTGGGCGGTGGGACGGTGGGGAGGATGGAGAGGGCTGGCTGGGGCGGCCGCAGCCACCCAGCCCTCGGCACAAAGGGCTCCCAGCTGCGACGTGCTGGGAGAGGCAGGGAGGGAGGTCCTGCCGGGGGAGTCTGCCCGCGGTCTGGGATGGGGGTACAGCGTCTCTGCTCAGCCCCGGCTACGTCTGCGCCCTCCTTTGCCCCCCTTCAATGAGTCCCTTCTCCCTGGGCAGGTGGACACCCAGCCGTTCCCCTTGCCAAGGGTCCTTCCCAGCTCACTAGTGTGGCTGATGTCCTGCTCTGGCCACCCAGAGGGACCACACCGAGGCAGGGCTGCAGGTTTGGAGCTGCCTTGCAGGGCACAGACTCCCCGTTCACAGTGCCCTGCATCCCACCCCAGCCCTGAGTGCTGCCACAGCCCCCCCTCCTCCAGGCACAGCCCACCCTCCTGCTCCTGAGAAGCCAGCGAGGAGAAGCTCATCCCCTTAAAAACACATCCCCTGTGGGTGCAGGGGAACCCCCATCCTTACCCTGCATCACCCAGGGAGTTGGGATTCACATCCACCTCAGGCACCTGGGGGATCTCCTGCAGGATGATGGGTGCAGACCAGCCCCAGGCTCAGCCTACCACTAGCACTGGTCCCTGCATGGGCCCAGCATAGGAAGGATTTTAGGGCTGGGCAGGCTTCCCATGCCTCCCCCCCACCCCTGAGCCTCAGCACTGGGTGCCAGAGACTGCAGGGGTCAGGACATGCTCCTGACACAGGGACACGGGCACTGGTCTTGATGCATGGCTGGAGAAAAGCCACCCAGTGGGGAGTGGGGACAGCCCTCAGGACCCTGGATGGGATGGGGACACTGAGTGTCAGCCCCTTAGACAGGAGCAGCCCTTATTCCTGTTGGGACACACAGTTCCACTGCAGCCTTCACCTTCCTTGGACCGAGGGATGTGTTTGCAGTCAAGTCCTTTCCATGCACAGGGCAGGGCAGAGAGCACCAGGAGAGCCAAGAAACTTCCAGCAAGAGGGACTTTGTACTCAGCAGGGGCTGGGCACCTGCCAGGTGTGTTTGCAGCAGGGCTGAGCTGTGGGATGTCACCAGAGCTCCAAACAGACCTGGGAACAAACACCCAGCAGTGGCAGCAGTGAAGGTGTCTGGGGGCACAGATCTCTCTGTTCACCATGTAGTTGTAGCCCCACAGTTTCCCCCAGGCATGCTTTTTGAGAGTCCAGCCAGGGAGCTGGTGGGTTTGGGAAGGAGGATGTGTTGCCTCCCCTCAGAGCATTGCCTGCAGTGCTCAGCACAGTCCCAGCCCAGCAAAGTTCCTTGCAGCATCCCAGCCTTCCCAGGGCACTGGGGAAGGCCGGGAGCCCTCAGGCTGATGGGCTGTTAATGAGCCACAAGCCCTGAGTCTCTGCTCTGGAACTGGGATTAAATCCTGACTTCTGAGGAGTTGCTGCTCCCCAGAGCCAACGGTGCTACTGGAGCTGGGGCCGTGTGTGGGGTGGGAAAGGCAAAGCTCCAGCCTGTCCATGGAGGAGGATGAAGGGAAAAGGGAGCTGGAAAAAAAAACAGTTAAAGTGACTTTGGACAAGGGCATGAAGGGACAGGACAAGGGGAAATGGCTTCCCACTGCCAGAGGGCAGGGTCAGATGGGATATTGGGAAGGAATTGTTGGCTGTGATGGGGTGGGTAGGCCCTGGCACAGGTTGCCCAGAGAAGCTGTGGCTGCCCCATCCCTGGAAGTGTCCAAGGCCCAGTTGGACAGGGCTTGGAGCAACCTGGGCTAGTGGGAGGTGTCCCTGCCCATGGCAGGGGGGATGAAACGAGATAATTTTTAAGGTCCTTCCAACCCAAACCATTCCATGATTCCATGATTAGGGCTGTACTGAGTAGGGCCAGATAAATGCTGGGGCACCCTTGGCCAGCAGCCCCCTGTGCCAGTTCTCTGACACTGGGGCATGGCTGCCCATCCCCTTGGAGGGCACAGCACTGGGTGCTCCACCCCTGGGGACAGCTGGGGCGGTGCTCTCTGAGGACCTGTGCTCTGGGGACATCATGGGCTGTCTCATTCTGTGACAGCCCCCCCAAGGGGGACACGGTGCCCCCCTGTGCACACCCTGTGCCCCCCTGTGCCCCCCTGTGCCCCCCTGTGCCCCCTTGTGCACACCCTGTGCCCCCCTGTGCACACCCGTGCCTGTGCATGTACCGTGTGTGCACACCCTGCCCAGAGCCCTCTGCCAGTCACTCTGGGGGATGAGCTCAGCGAGGGCTCAGCACAGGTGGGCACAGCTCCAAGGGCCCCCCATACACCCCCCTGCAGCTTTGGCACACTCGGTCACCAGCACCTGGTGCCAGAGGCTCTGGCTGGTGCTGGATTTCCAGGGAGCTGCCTCCTGAGTGACGGCTCCCCACCCCTGGGGGGGATGCAGGAGCACCCACGGTGTGGGGGGGTGCTCATTCACCCACACCTGTGCCAGGTGTACAGGCAGCTGCCCCCAGGGAAACACGTGTGTGCACAGCCTGTGCCCCCGAGACACCCCGGGCACGGCCCAGCCCTCGCTCACACGGGGGTCCTGTGCTGCACCCACAGCCTGGCAGTGGAGGATCTTTGCCCTTTTCCAAGGTCTGCACTCTTTCCCAGCAGATTCTTCCCTCTTTTCTCTTGCTTTTGCTGAGAGGAAATGAAGGTTTCCTGGGGACAACTCTTCGCTCCTCCTCCTCTTCCTCCTCCTCTTCCTCCTCCTCCCCGGGTGTCCCCAGCCTGCACACGGTGTATCAGCCACGCAGCCCGTGCCAAGGCAGCACCGTGGAGGATGCAGGGGAGGATGAGGAGCAGGGAGGAAGCTCTCCCTGCCCTCGTGCTGGCTCATCCTGGCAGCCCCCAGGCCAGGTGGTTGGGTTGCTTCCTTGGGCTTCATTCAGCACGAGCAGCTTGTGCTGTTTCTCCTCCTCCCTGGGGTGGGCTGCTCATTTCTGCCCCATAAGACAATGCCCTTTTTCAAAAACAAAGAAATTATAAAGTACATATGAACATATGGTAACATATATTCTAGGCTGCCTATGTGGCCAATTCTCTGTATGTTACCATATGGTGCCACGTATTTAGCAAAAATATAACTTGACTGTTTCTCTTTCCATATGGGGATTCTTTTGCCTTAATTAATAACATTGAGCAAAAACTCTTTCTAAGGTTTCCAAGATTTCTGCAAGGGAGTATCTTATGACAGACACATGCTCCTGAAGGCTTTCCTCCTTATTTGTCTACAGCCTTCTGTCCCCATCCTCTTCCACACTCTCCAAGGGTGGCTGTGGGTCCATCTGCCCGTGGGATTGTTGGGAGGGGGGTGCTGCAGCCCAGCTTGGCTCCTGGGTCAGGGAGCCTCTGTCCCCCTCAGGACCTGACCTTCAGCCCCAGGGATAACACAGTGACGTGCCCATGGGCTGGATCCCTCTGGTTCATCCAGGAGCTTTGAGGAGCCTTAATGGAGCAGAGGGGCAATGGGGAGGGTGGTGGTGCAGTGGAGAGGGGATTCGTGGCCACGCAGGGACTGCTGTCTTCAAAGGAGCAGAAAGCAGCACACTTTGCAGCTCTCCAATTAAGCCTCTCAAGTGCCAGTTACCTCGTAGAATAGTAAAATATGTCAGAGGATCCTCTCAGGACGAGCCTGCAGCCAGCACTGGTGAGAGGAGCCAGTCCTGGTTGTCAAGGTAGGGAGGGCTGGGAAGGGTTAACGGCACAGCCACAGCTGCTGGAGACCCTCCCACTCTCCAGCCAAAGCCTTTCCATGAAGACAAATCTCTGTGTGGCTCCAGATGTGTCCCTTGTCCCTCAGGGATGTTCCCACAGGCAGAGCAGAGCTGGTGTGGGTGGGAGAACAGGGACAGCAGGCAGATGCTGGATCTCCATCTCTCCCCATTCCCTGGGTCTCGATGGGGATGCTGAGCTCCCTGTCCTCCTGCTGCATATTCTGGGCATGGGAAGGGACACAGACAGTGCCTGGGGTGGCTCAGCTTTGTGGGATGAGCCTCTACCTCCTCCTGCTCAGCAGCAGCACATCTCACCAGGCACTGCTCCCCGAGGGGCTGCTCCACTCCCACCAGCAGGCAGATCCCTCATGGTGCTCTGCTTGAGTGTTCCCAACCTTCCTCAGCCCCACAATCCTCTTTCCTACCCTGTGCTGTTGGGATGGGCCAGCTCTGCCTGCAGGAATGGGACAGGGAATGGTGCCTTGCAACGGGGCATGAAGATGGAGGTGCTTGGCTTTCTCTGCTCTTCACCTGGAGCACCCAGTGCAGCCCAATTATGGGCAGGATCAGGGGCTCCTTGCCTGGGCTGCCCCGGGCCCCTCAGCTCCTCACATCCCAGAGCTCCCCATGTCAGAACATTTATCTCCTGAGCAGATCACCAGGAACTCTACCAACCCTCTTCTGTCCCTACCTGGTCCATTCCCTACCCTGCTTCTCCACAGCACCTTCCACATCCCTGCCCTCAGCTCTGCATGCTCTGGGGTCCACATGAACCTCCTGCTCTCTCAGAGGCCTCCTCACTGGGATGCTTTGGGGGACAGGGCTTGGGCATCCTCTTGCAGTGACGTTCCAGTGTCTCCCAGGCTGCACTGCCGTGGGCTGAGCCATCTGCCCTGCTCAGCCCTGCTGCCTCCACCCAGCCCCCTTTGATGGCTGGGATGGGCAGGAAATGCTCCCATGGACCACGAGCTCTGTGCAGCCTCTCAAAGGTTCCTTGGGCAGTCAGGGAACCAGTGTGACCTGGACAAACCAGTTCTTGATCTCTCAGCCTTGTTCTCTATCCCCAGAGCTTTCCTCTTGGAGACCTGAGCTGAGCTAGAGCCCAGGTCTCTGCCCAGCTCTGCCCCCTGGTACCCCCTGCTCTCCAGCTGGTGTCAGTGCTGGCTGAGCACCTCCACAGCGGGTCCTGGCAGAGTGGGACACGAGGGAGGCTGGCAGAGGGGCAGTCAGCAGCACCTCTGTTGTGATGGGGCCCTGCCAGCACCTTGTGTGCAGCTGTTCCTGGCCCAGGACCCCGCAGCTGCCACATGCTCCTGCTGCACCACTTCCTGCCCATCCCCAGGGCAGGACACAGGGTGGGACATGGGACATATGCAGAGCAGACCATCCTCACAGCCAGATGGAAACCATCCACAGCCTGAGAGTCCTGCTGGGGAGTGTGTCTGCTTGGTAGCTCGGCCGTTTGCAGGGTGGCTTTGAGCTCGTGTCTGGGAAGGCATTTCCAAAGGGCAGGACACCAGAGCTTCACCAGCAGCCTGGATTCCTAAATCTGCATGACAGGCTGGCTGCATCCAGGGTATCCATGTACCATGAACGAGCTACTGGTGGGATGCAGCTCTCACAAAATCATAGAATCACACACTGGTTTGGGTTGGAAGGGGCTTTAAAGCTCACCTTGTTCCACCCCCTGCCATGGGCAGGGACACCTTCCACCAGCCCAGGCTGTCAGAGCCCTGCTGTAGGAGAGCAGACCCTCCTTGGGAGGGTGTCCCTGAGCCAGTCTGCATTTCAGACCAGCACAGCCCCTGCCCCCTCCTGCCTGACCTCCTGGCACTGCATCAACCCCCCCAGTGGTGCTCAGGGAAGGGCTGTGGGTGCTCTGGGAGCGGTGGGAGGCTGAGCCTGCCAGGCTCCTGGGGCCATGGTGGCACTGGGAGCTGGCACTGGGAGAAGGTCAGTGTGTGCAGAGCAGGCTCAGGCTGTCAGCACAGCTCTGCTGAGCCCCTGCAGGGGGGGCAGCCAGGGGGGCCCTGCTCAGGAGCTGTCAGGCAGTGCCCAGCACTGGGGGTTTGCAGTCCAGGGAGGAAAACCAGGACACTGGGCTGAAGGACATCCTGGAGAGCTGGGGTTTGGTGTGGTGCAGAGCACACGGGAATTTCCAGGGCCTTGGGAGAAAAGGAGGTTTGGGCTAATATTTTAAAAGAGGAAACAGGGTGCCGTGGGTAATTTCAGGTCTGTCAGGCTGACATTGATCCCAGGGAAAATAGTGGAACAGCTGATAGGGAATGCAATGAATAAAGAATCCTAAAGGGTGATATAATTAATGCCAATCAACAGGGATTTATGGAAAAGAGATCCTGTTAATCCAATCTGACACCTTTCTTCCTGTTGGTTTTTTTTCCTCTTTTCCTTTAAAAACAGGATTGCATTTCTCTGTCGAGGCGGGGAGGTTTGCTGAGGACACTGGAGCAGCAAGGGATCACCTGGACACTGTGTGTTTTCTCATAAAAAAATAGGAAAACCCTAAAAACATATTGGTTAAGACCACATTTTGGAGCTCATGAGTGGGCACAGATTGTCACTGCAGGGTCTGCAGGGGATTGTCCCCTGGCTGGCCCCACCAGCAATGGGGAGGATGCTCTGGGCTGTGTCCCCAGTGCACTGGGAGCAGAGATGTTCTGCTGGGATGTCACAGGGGGTGCTGGAGGGACACACTGCAGGTGATCTGCACATTGGGGAGCACTGGGCATCAGGTTGCCATGGAAAGGCCTAATAATGCTGGTGGGAAGAGTTCAGAAGAGGCCACAGAGATGCTCCAGGGCTGGAGCCCCTCTGCTCTGGAGCCAGGCTGGGAGAGCTGGGGGGGTTCCCCTGGAGCAGAGAAGGCTCCAGGGAGAGCTGAGAGCCCCTGGCAGGGCCTAAAGGGGCTCCAGGAGAGCTGGAGAGGGACTGGGGACAAGGGATGGAGGGACAGGACACAGGGAATGGCTTCCCACTGCCAGAGGGCAGGGATAGATGGGATATTGGGAAGGAATTGTTGGCTGGGAGGGTGGGGAGGGGCTGGCCCAGGTTGCCCAGAGAAGCTGTGGCTGCCCCTGGATCCCTGGAAGTGTCCAAGGCCAGGTTGGACGGGGCTTGGAGCAACCTGGGCTGGTGGGAGGTGTCCCTGCCCATGGCAGGGGGTGGAATGAGGTTGGGCAGGAAATAAAATCAACCACATAAAGGGGAAATTTTGGTCCAAACAGCTCCAACAGCAGATGGAAAGGGGGATTTCCAGGCCAGTGGCTGGGGCTGTACCCAGGGAGCCTCACAGGGAGGGAGGGGGCTTGGGACAGCAGGTGCAGGGCACGAGCTGGACACTGTCCCCACCACTGCACCAGACAGCAGTGACCCTGGGGCAGGACATCAGTCTCAGAAAATATTGGTAAATACATTTACTTATAGACTGTCTAGGCCCATATCCAGAGGCGTGTCCAGGTGGGACTGCACCTTCTGGCTCTGCAACTCCCTGACAGGAGGGGGGAGCCGGGGGAGGTCAGACTCTGCTCCCAGGGAACAAGGGACAGGACAAGAGGGAACAGCCTCAAGTTGTGCCAGGGGAGGTTTAGGCTGGATATTAGGGAAAGTTTTTCATGGAAAGGATTGTCAAGCCCTAGCACAGCTGCCCAGGGCAGTGCTGGAGTCACCATCCCTGAAGGAATTTAAAAGACATGTGGATGTGGCACTTGGGGACAGGGGTTAGTGGTGAGTGTGGAAGTGTTGGGGGGATGGTTGGACTCAGTGGTCTTAGAGGGCTTTCCTAACCTCAGAGGTTCTATGGTTCTGTGGTTCTATGACCTGACAGCCCAACCATCCCCATGCTCTGGGTGCAAGCTCAGTGTCACCAAACATCACATCCTCTCCTTGGTAACTCTCCCCAGGTTCCCCAGCTTCCCTGAGGGAACCCTCTCCCCATCTCAGCCCAGGCACACAAGCAGCAGCCTCACCTTGTAATATTTAAAACAATTTTATTCATGAAAATATGCTGTACAATGCACTATACACAGTTCTTTACATTGCCACATACACAAACTCTAATAGCACAACCAAGAAAGTTACCATTGCCTACGATAGATGTGTGGTGAGAGATGACCTCAGACCCTCCCCCCCAGTCTGTACAGTTATAAATACGAGGGAAAGGACGGACCCAAAACCACTGTATGAGCAAACCAGGGGGGCCCCTCGGCGTCCCCCCACACCAGCTCCAGGCAGGGCTGAGCAGGGGCAGGGCTGGGAGCAGAGGGAGCTCCGTGTCCTCAGGGCACCAGGGGGAGAGGGGGTGATGGAGCAGGGAGGGTGAAGCTGAGTGAGGTGGGACGTGAGGGGGCCTCGCTGTGTTCAGAGAGAGAACCCTCGGCCACCCCACAGTGACACAGAGCCCTGGTGTCCCCACACTCGCACTCACAGAGGGCATGGCCGTGCCAGCCACCCCCAGGGCCCCCAGGACCCGCCTGCCCCACGGGCATCAAGCACAGCCCCGAAACCCCCCGTGCCACCACCCCCCCCGGGTCCCTGGGCTCCCCTGCAGCCCCCCCGGCCCGGGGTCCCAGCCACTGTGGGGTCTCTGTGCCTGCCCCCCGCCGTCCCTCGCCCCGCACACGACTGAACACACGACGCTTCAAAACCAACACGACTCCACCGCACACACGACAACCCCACGGTCACGAACCACAAGGACACTGGGCAATGGGACGTGCCCCGGGGGGATTGAAGGGCTCCAGCAGCGGGGCAGGGGGGCAGCGGGGGGGGGGCAGGCATGAGACAAGGGGAGGGTTTTCTCCTGCTGCTGGTGTGGCTCCCCCTCCACACCGATGGTCGGGTCTGTGACACCACAGGGGGTTTGGGGGTCCCTGTGCCAGAGAATCCCATCTGCAAACGCCTGCCTGCTGGCCCGGTGTGCTGGTGTGCTGCTGGAGCTGTGCCTGGACACTGGATGCCTGGAAGAGCCAGGACCCTTCTGTTTCTCCCGTTCCTGGGGGCAGAGCCCCCCTTTTTGCTCCATGGCAGCCCTCCCTGCCCTCCCTGACTCTGGGTCCCTCACACCCCACGTGCTGAACTGGGGGGCCAGGGATTAATTTGCCATTTGCGACCGGTTTCCAAGGATTTGAAATATGCCTGAAACGAGAGGTGGTGTACAAAAGGAATGTGGTAATGATCCTGACCAAAGAATAACCCTTTTTAAAAAAGCATTCAAGAAAGATTATATATAATAGAATATATTAAATTCTGTACATGATCAAATAATGTAAACATAATTAATTAACTTGTAAGAATGTCTTCAGACACTGTGCCTGCTGTGTGCCCTGGTCAAAGGTGGACGGTGGCACATGGGGCTCCTCTGTCACACTTTGCCACAGCCCTGTGGGTCAGGAGAGGAGCAGGAGGTGCCCACCCACAGGTCCCTGCCCTGGCTCTGGGCAGCCACACTGTCCCTGCAGCTGGGACCCAGTGCCTGCACTGTGCCAGGGGAGCAGGTCCTGGGGCAAGAAGGGAAGAGCTGGGCTGGGAGAACATGCTGGTTCAGCAGCCTGACCCTGCTGCAAGGCAGGGGCTGGGGGTTAGAGAGAGCCTGTGGTGCCCAGGAGGAAGGATGGCTGAGCAGAGACTCCACAGGACAGAGCAGCTGCTCCCACCACATCCTCCCAGCCCCTCCAGTGCCTCCAGAGCACGGACCAGTCGCTGCTGCTGCCCGCCAGCCTGCCCCCTCCAAAACCCCCCTGCACCCAGGGCAGAGCTGCCCCACAGCTGTGCAGGATGGCTGTGGCCCCCTGGCCCACGCCTGCCCCACTGAAGCAATGGGGCCAGTTTGGGGTCCTGGCACACAGCAGGACCACGTGTGAATTGTGGTCCCCATCCCCACGGAGCCCCAGCCCCTGGAAGGTGGGTGCACCCCTCTTGCTGACAGCCCCCTGGACCAGCTCTCCTGGCACCTTGGGGATGGGCAGTGAGCCACTGGAGCCCCACAGCCCAGGCAGTGAGCCCCATGGCACCTCCCTGAGCAATGTGGGTCACCCAGGTTTGGGGCAGGAAGGACCTCACCCTGCACCTGGAGGCCTGGCCACCACAACCCTCCCCTTCTTGAGGGTGACTGACCTCCATCACAGCTTTCACCCCATCATCCAGCACCCAAAGATGATCATCCAAGCCAAGATGAGCCCTGTGACAGGACACAGCCACCAGCACTGCTCACGGCCTCTTTCTCCTGTCCCTAAGCTCGACCCTTTCTTCCTTCCAATGCAAAAACTCAATGGCAAAAGAGTGCATGAAATCAAATAAATACGCCCCCCTCCCCAACCCTGCGAGCTGCCCCTGAGCCTCCAGCACAGGGGACCCATTCCAGCAGCACATCACTCCCAGCAGGACCCCCCAGGGCCCTGCCCACGCCTGCCCCAGGCAGGGACTGCAGCATTCCTGGGGCACCCCCAGCCCCCAGCAGGCGAGGGGGCTGCCCAGATGCTGTTCCCAGGGCTGCTGCCTGCACACCCTCCCCTCCATCACCACCCCTCTCACTGCTCAGTAAGAGAACCTGCCTGGGGCCACACAAGGACACTCCCTGTGGAGGTGTCCTGGGTGTGTGGGCTTGGCAGAGCTCTGACCTCCACCAGGACTGAGGGGTGACGAGCCCCCCCAACCCTGGGGCAGGGTCCCCACTCCTGACACTTCTACCCAGAGGACTCATTTCCCAAGGTGGCTCAGGGAACAGTCCCTTCCCATGGGAAACGACCACACCACCAGCCGTCACCGCTCCGTCACCCAGCCCAAGGGCAAATCAAACTGGCACCATCACAGTGGGGCACTGGGACCATCTGGAAAGGCCTTCCCTTCCTGCTACCCCCCTGGATCCGTCTGGCTCCAGCTGCCTCTCCCACTCAGCTGCCCTGTGTCCTCTGGAGGATGCCCACGGGAGGACCCAGCAGACGGGGCACACGTGGGGCTGGGGGCCCTCCCCCTCCATCTCAGTATTTGACCCTCCGGTTTGTGTTCCGTGTTCAACCTCGAGCTCAGACCGACGGCTCTCGCCCATCTTAACAAACAAAGGCAGAAGAGAAAGGAAAAAAAAAGTTAGTCTCAATGTTCCCCTCGTGGCTTCCCGGTGGTCAGCCCCCCCCGGGGCGGGCATCACCCAGGCACCCAGCTCTGGTTTGTGGGCTGTGGCCCCCCGGGCAGCGCGGGCACGTTGAGCCCGTTCTGCGGCGGGAGGGCCGAGTCGAAGTTGAAGTCCATCTCGTCGCTGTCCATAAAGTCATTCAGGATGATCGACTCCACGTCGCACTCCAGGCTCCCGTTGAACATGTCCAGGTCCAGGTCTGCTGGGAACCTGTCTTGGCCCAACACGGGGGGGTGGACGGCCCCCGGGTAGGGGCCCTGCAGCGAATCCAGCAGGCTCATGTGTGCCCCTTGGTTATTGGCGTAGGGATGCAGGTGCCCGTGGTGCGGCATGGCCGCCATGCTGCACGAGTCGCTGGGCAGGCTCATAAGGCTGACAGGATTGGCTAAGGCACTGGTGTTGACCGCGGGGTGGTGGCCGGCTGGTGACGGGTGGTACAACGCGCCGCTCTTCATGAGAGAGCCCGGGTGGGACGGGTAGGAGGACAGGCCCTGCTCCCCGCCCCCGCACAGCAGCGGGTTGTGTCTGTGGCCACGGGCCGGCACCATGGGGCTGGCCTGCGGCAGGGGCAGGTCCCCCGGGACCATGCTCTCCTTGTGCATGTAGGAGATGGAGGAGAGCAGGTCCTGCAGCGAGGCGTTCCTGTAGGAGCTGACGGGAGAGAAGGTGGCCTGCTTGTTCTCCTGGATGGTCTGCATGGGCAGGCGGCGCATGAGGCCCATGGCCGGCTGGCTGTAGATGGTCCCGCAGTAGGTGTTGCCGGCAGCCCCCATGTTGGAGCACTTGGAGTTGAAGGTGAAGCTGGAGCTGCGCTGCCGCAGGGCGGCCGGCGGGAGCTGCTGGCTCGGGCTCATGGCGTAGCCATCCTGCAGGTCCTCCAGCATGCTCTCCCCGAGGCTCTCGTTCAGGCTGATGGTGCCGGTCAGGTCGGTCAGCCGGGGCAGCTCCACGGAGCAGCGGGCGCTGAGGGAAGGAGACATGGTGCTGGAGGGGCTGGGGTACATCAGCGGGGAGGAGGGGGTGCCATCATCCTCCTCCAGCTCGTCAGGCTCGTGGTTGGCCATGATGGGCGAGAGGCGCCCGCTCAGCGTGCTGGCCGTGGAGCTGGCGCGTGTCCGGAAGTCCGCCCAGGCGTCGTACTCGTCGCTGGCGTGGGACGCGGGGCTCTCCGACCACTTGGGCTGCTGGGAGGAGGGGCTGTCCTCCCCGCGCTCCTGTGTCACCTGCAGCTGCTTCTTCTTGCTGGCCTTGCCCTTGATGCGCAGGAACTTGCTGTTGTTGTCCATGGACACCGCCCGCCGCCGCGGCGTCTTGCCCGTCTTGCCGCCCTCGGGGTTCAGCATCCACCAGGAGCTCTTGCCGGTGCCCTCGTTCTGCACGCGGATGAACCGGGTGTGCAGGGACAGGTTGTGCCGGATGGAGTTCTGCAGGGACAGCAAGGACAGGGGGATGTCAGCAGCAGCTCCAGCACCTCAGAAGGGAGGGGACACCCAGAGGGCTGGGGGGCACACAGGGCATCATGGGGGACCTGGGCTCCATCCCCTGGGACAACATGGATGTCTGAGCCAGAGGGGTCGGGACCAGGAAGGCTCAGATGGTGGGTCCCTCTCACAGCCCTGCTGGACATCCCAGTGCCAGGCATCCCGTTTCCAGGACCCCGTGGTCACGGCCCTTCACTGCATCGACCAGCTCTGTGTTAGTGCAGTTACTGTCATGGCAGGGACAGGGGTGTCCCTGTATCCCAGGGACCTGCAGCAGGCAGGGCTGGGTCTCAGGGGACCTTTCTTCCCTGGCAGGAGCCCGGGGAGGGACAAGATGAGGAGGCAACAAATGCAGAGGCAGAATCAGGACCATGCACAGGTCCAGGTCTTCTCCCAGCCCTAGCAGATCCTATGGGATGCTCCCAGCACAGCCTGCACCTCTGCAGGATCCCAGGATCCCAGCCCACTCTCCACCAGCTCCACAGGCAGAGGGATCCCCTTTGGAGTGGACTCCAAGCCCCTTCCCCTGCCCAGCACCATTCAGGATGTGCTCCCCTCCTCCCTCAGCACACCCTGTGCAGGGCACGTCAGCACCACCACAGCCCAAAGCTACCTGTTGGCACCAGTGAGATCTTGTCCCCAAAATGCCTGTCACTGACAGTCTGTCTCTCTGGGTGTCTGCAGCCTGGCTCTGGTGGCAGGGACACACACCCTGCAAACCCAGCAGAACCCTCACTGCCCAGAGCAGGACTGGCTGGCGGCTGCTTCCTCCCTGGACACTTCTGGCTCCCTCCTCCACATCCAGCATCTCAGGGGGTTCCCTGCTGAGAGCAGCATTTGGTTCCCTTGGCTCAGGCTGCGGCCACAGCTCTGAGCAGCTCCCTGGCTGGAGCAGGGATGGCCTTGCAGGAGGCAGGAGTGGGGGTCACGTCCCAACACAAGCACCCCCAGCTGCCCCTGCCCTGGGGGGTGACAGGCTGGGGTGACCATGGGGCGATGCTTTCAAACCCCTGGCCTGGGGAAGGGAGGAGGTGAGGGTATGATACAGGCTGGGAGAGGAACCCATTGAGAGCAGCCCTGCAGAGAAGGTTCTGGTGGGTGAGAGGCTGGACGTGAGCTGGCTGTGTGCACTCAGAGACCATCCTGGGCTGCATCGAGGAGGAGTAGCCAGCAGGTCAAGGGAGGGGATTCTCTCCCTCAGCCCTTGAGAGACCCCACCTGCAGTGCTGCATCCAGCCCTGGGGCCCTCAGCACAGGAAGGTCACAGACCTGTTGAAGCAGAGGAGGTCACAGAGGTGCTCCAGGGCTGGAGCCCCTCTGCCCTGGAGCCAGGCTGGGA
Organism: Lepidothrix coronata; assembly: GCF_001604755.1. Lineage (NCBI taxonomy): Eukaryota > Metazoa > Chordata > Aves > Passeriformes > Pipridae > Lepidothrix > Lepidothrix coronata. The sequence goes on from NW_016690360.1 coordinate 1,475,729, forward strand.
GAGCTGGGGGGGTTCCCCTGGAGAAGAGAAGGCTCCAGGGAGAGCTGAGAGCCCCTGGCAGGGCCTAAAGGGGTTCCAGGAGAGCTGGAGAGGGACTGGGGACAAGGGATGGAGGGACAGGACACAGGGAATGGATTCCCACTGCCAGAGGGCAGGGTTAGATGGGATATTGGGAAGGAATTGTTGGCTGGGAGGATGGCCCAGGTTGCCCAGAGAAGCTGTGGCTTCCCCTGGATCCCTGGAATTGTCCAAGGCCAGGTTGGATGGGGCTTGGAGCAACCTGGGCTAGTGGGAGGTGTCCCTGCCCATGGCAGAGGGTGGGACTGGATGAGCTTTGAGGTCCCTTCCAACCCAAACTGTTCTGGGATTCCAGGACTCCTGCCTGTCCCTGCTGATGTGCAGCTCCTGGGATGCCACCCCAGCTCCCTGTACCTCAGTTTCCCGGGGGCCAGAGGAGAAAGGCAAGATGCAGAGCCCAGGGAAGAGCATCAGTGTAGAGACCCTTCCCCCAGCACTGCCCGTGGCTCGGGGCTGGGCAGGGGCTGCTGGAGGGGGGAGGCAGCTCCCTGATCCTGCCCAGCTGCAGGAGGGACAGAGGGACAGGGAGGGGAAGGACCCCACAGTGCCGGGGAGAAAGTTTGGTGCTGTTGTGGTGTACAGTGGAATACTAATGAAGAGGAGAGTGAGCTCCAGCCTCATCTATCATATTATGTAATGGCTTACTTCTCTGCACTTCATTTATTTGGAGATTGCTCCCAGGCTGGCTCCTCGCCAGCAGCCACCAAATCCAAGTCTACAGAAATCAATCTCGCGCTGACTGATTAAGCCGTGTTTAGAACTAATTGCTCCTTCGTGTGTGGGGAGAATAAATTACGGGCTTTAATTTCACATCTTTAAAATGCAACTGCAGGTATGGGCCAGCTGTTAACCCCTTCCTGCACGGCTGGGGAGGGGCCTGGGGGGCGGTTGGGACACTGAGCTGCCCAAACGATGCTTGTCACCTTCAAGCAGAGCGAGCCAAGCCCTGGCCAGCCTGCCTGGCAGGGAGAGTGCCCCTGACCCCTCCAGCACCTCTCCCTGAGCCACAGTCTGACCCGAGCTTTCCTCCACGCGACCAGGCTGCCGTGCAAGCGGCAGGGACAGAAGCAGAGCACGTGGCTGTCACTGCCTTGGCAGGGCCAAGGCCACCAGCCAGCTCAGCCCCAGGCACTGCCCTGCACCCACAGGCACTGGGGGCTGAGGATGCCCGGGCTGGGCTTGCTGGGGTGAAGCTGCTGGGCCCCTCACGGAAGGGAGGACTCCCAGGATCGCCGCAGTCCCCCCGTGCCAGCGCTCCCCGAGTCTGCTCAGCCAGGCAGGCAGGAGCTGCTGCAGCCCTGTGCAGCTGGCATGGAGCTGCTATGCAGAGCACGGGGAGAGGGGCTGGGGTTTGCAGGGTTTGGGGATGCCACAGCTGGATGGGGGTGACATTCATCATCCTCTGCTACTGCCTCCCCCCGCCCCGCAGCTCCGGTGCAGGGCTCTCACACCAATTCTAGACACTGGGCAGGTAACAGGGCTACAGGGCTGGCAGGGTCAGACTGCCAAGGGAGAGGAGGGAAGGGGAAGCTTCTGCTTCTCCTGCAGCCGAGCTTCATTAAGAGCCAGCAGACAGCAGCAATTAAGTGCAAGGTGCAGCGGGCCCGGCTCTCTCCTCATTAGCACCCCGACATGCTCGGCTGGCCGCGGCTCGGGGCGCACGGAGCGGGGCCGGGGCTGCACCGGGGCGGGGCGGGAGCTGATTAAAGCAGGCAGGCAGGGACCTGCCCCCCACCACCACCCGGCAGCCCCCGGCTCCCACAGCCCCAGCCTCGGCTGGCAGGGAGCAGGCAGGGGACGCGCGGGGGACATGAGGGCTGGCAAAAGCCCCCAACAGCAGCTGCCTTGGCAGGGGTTGGAGTCAGGCAGAGCACAGGGGGTGCAGGAAAGGCTGGTGCCAGCCCCAGGGTCCCCACGATGCCTCTGACACTGCTCTGCCCCTCTCTGCCCTGCACCACTTCTCAGCAACCTGCACTCCTGGCCGTGCCCTGCACCCTCGCTGTGCCCCCTCCCCGTCCCCTGTGCCCCCGTGTCGCCCCTGCCTGCCCGCCCCGCTCCGATGGCTCAGCCCCTCTCTGGGATCCACAGCCCCAGGTACCCAAACGGCACCGGGCAAGGAGCATCAGCCCCCAGCGCACACCCAGAGCGTGCCGGGGGTGACGCCCACTCCTTCGGGTTCCACCGCTCCCCCGGCCTTCTGCCGAGGGCACGGGATGCTCTGGGTAGCGCAGGCGAGGGCCGGAGGTGGCACCAGGGGCTGCAGGTGGAGCGGAGCCCTGCTCAGCCCAGGCTGGCACCAGGGAGGGACGAGGCTGAGCCCGTGCCAGCCCCAGCCACCAGCTGCCGGAGGTTTTGCCAAGCTGGAAGACCCTGGTGCCATCCCGGTGCCCGTCTGCCGAGGGCTGGTCCTGCTGCGGGGCCTGAGGGGGGGCTGTGGGCACCCACAGAGCCCCCACCCCCCAGGAGCCCTCCTCCGGCGAGCCTCATTGTCAGGGGAACAGGCAGTGTGAAATCGGTCTGATTAGCAATTAGTCCCATTGTAAAAGGATTAGCCAGACCCATTGTTTGAGAGAGCGACTTGACTGTCAATGGGCATCTGGTAGCAACGATGAAGATGATGATGCTGCCGTGGTGGGAGCCATTCCCCATGTCCTCTGTCCAGACAGGACCTCTGAAATGAGCAACGACCCCCGAGACGAGCCTCGACCACCGAGCCAGGCACCGACCCCCGAGATGGGCATCGCTGCCAGACCCAGAGGGGCCTCTGCAGGGTCCCAAGCACCTGCCCATCCCCACACCAGCAGCATGCCCAGGTTACACCTCCAGCCTTGGGGTGCCCACGAGCGTTGGGGTACAGGGAGGGGAGCTGAACATCCCTCTGCGTGCCCCGAGGAGAGCACGGTGAGGGGAAACAAGTGCGATTCGAGTGAGAACAGGCAGAGAGCCAGAGCTGGGGAGAGCAAACGAGGGGCCCCGTGGACCCACTCCATCCCTGTCACATCCCCTGCACCCCTCTGCTGTCCCTACCACTGTCCCTGGGCTGCCACCAGTCCCCGCCGTCCCCACAGCACCAAGGGTTTTCCAAGCAAACCCAGCTACTCGCCACACATCCCACACCTCACAGCCCTGCTCTCAGAGACCCCCACGGCCAGGGTGTGTTGGGGGCTGTCTGTCTGCCCAGGCTGCCGGTCTAATGAGCCCCTTCGTTACCTGGTGGCGATTCTCACACTTGACAGGAGGAAGCAGGGACAGGGACAACAAGACTAACAAGAGCTCTGCCGGCTGCTCTCTGGCAGCACAAGGACGGCTCCAGGGGTTAATTGATGCTTATTCACTTCTTGCACACAAAAATTGCCACTGTTGGAGGAAATACTCCGGAGGGCAGAGGCTGCCGACAGCCTCGACAGGGCTCCATCCCTGGGGACGCTGTACAGGGCGGGTGGTGGCACGGGACATTCCACGGTGACACCCCCGAAGACATCCTATTCACCCAAGAAACGGCTCTGCCCGCGGGCACCAGCAGCTAAGAGCAGGGTGGCCATCCCCGTGGCCTCCTGGCACCCTCCCCTGAGCACAGCCAGCCCTGCTCCCTGCGTTGGTGTCACCATCCTGCCCGGAGCAGACGTTGGTGTCACCATCCTGCCCGGAGCAGACGGTGGCTGAGCGCAGCCCCCCAGCCCTGGCACCGCCGCCTCCCGCGCGGGGCCCACGCCCGCCTGGCGAGCAGATGGCAGCTGGCACACATGGCAGTGCAGCCCACACACCGGGGGATGCCAGGCACCCCAGATGCTCACGGGTGCCCCGTGATGACAGCAGCCGGATCCCTGTGCTATGCCAAGGGTAGGGAGTGGGCGAGACCCCCGTCGCCTCCAGTGGCTGCAGGTGCATCAGCCAACCCCACACCAGCCCCACACGAGCCTCACATCAGCCCCATATCAGCCTCACAGCAGCCCACCCCACCCCGACCCACACCAGCCTTCCACACACGGGTGGGTGAACCCCGGGACAGGAAGCACCCGGAGCCAGGGGAGGCAGGCGGTTGTAAATCCAGCCCACCGTGTGACAGGGCTCCTCCAGCCTCACGCCAGGCTCCCCAGGGACACGACTCAGCACACTGGGAATCCCCGCCCGCCTCTCTGCTGTGAGCAGCCCCCGTGGTCTGCCCCTCTTCCCGCTGCCCCAGGCACACAGTGCCTTGTCTGGAAGGAGCAGCCCCCGGCACAGGGCTCGGCGAGGCAGTTTGGAGCTGCTGCCGTGCGCGTGGGATAAGCTCTGCTCCACGGCTGCAGCATGAGCCCTGCCCTGCCCACTGCTCGTCGGGCGTCACTGCCCCACAGCAGCCCCCGTGCTGCCCTCTCCCACCCCGGGCAGCCCTTCACAGTGCCCTATGGCCACGCAGCCACCCCACAGCCAGCCCTTGGCACCACCCCACACACGATCCCCAAACCAGCTCTCTGCACCACCCCACAGCTTCCCACACTGTGCCCCACAGCTGTACTTCTGTGGTGCCCTACAGCATCCCACAGCAAAACCCTTGCACTGCTCCATCAGCTCAATGCCCCATAAGCCCCCCAGCCCCTCTCAATGTCCCATAAGCCCCCCAGCCCCCCTCAATGCCCCGTAAGCCCCCCAGCCCCTCGCTCTGTCTCAGCATCCCACTGCCCACTCACTGCACCCCCAGCTGATGCCCAGGTCCCGTTTGCCATCTCCCACTCGGGAGCTGGGGCTGTCCCCCCTCCCCAGCACGTCCTTCCCCGGGGCTGGAGCTGGGCGGGGGGTGCACAGGCTGCCCGGTGCCCCCCAAAAGGGCACGGCAGGGGCAGGGGGAGGCACCCGCCTCCCCGCCGCAGGGGTCTCGCCGGCGGCTGCGAGCGGAGGCAGCGGATTCGGGTCAGCGCGTCAGCTGAGCCGAGCGGGGCTGACGTGCTGCTAATTGAACCAAATGCCCATTAGAGGCGTGAGGGGCCGTGCCCGCCCCGGCCCCGTCGCAGGTGGCTGACACGCGAGGAGCCCGAGGCGGCGGGGCCGGCGAAGCATCCCCGCCCCGAGCCCCCCGCCCCCCCGCTCCCAGCCCGGCCGCAGCTCATTAGGAACCGCTAATCACCCCCGGGGCCGTGCCGGGGCAGCTGCGCTTGCGGGGTCCCCGTGCTACAGCCCCCTCTCTGAACATCCCCCCGGCCCCTCTCTGTGCCACCCCTCGTGCCAGCCCCCCTCCGGGACCGGGCAGGAGTCCGGCCTTGCCCTGCCCCACAGATATGGGGCAAAAGGATGGCTCCAGATAAGTCCCACACTCTGGAGGAGAAGGAATGCAGCTGGGCCCCTGCTCTCTGGGGCCAGGCTGGGCCACTCCCTGCCCACATCCACCATTCCCTGGGGCTGGGTGATGGTGTGTCCAAGACCAACCTCTCCTGGAGGAGAAGGTCCAGGCGGGAACCATCACTAAGACCCTGATGCTCTGCCAGGACTCTCCAGCCCCATCCCACCCCCCAAACCCAGACAGAGCCTGGCTGGGGCTGCCTGGGCTTCGGGCAAGTTTCAGGGCCAAAAAATGTGCTACAGAACTGGGTGGGTCCCTGGGTGATGCCCATCCCCTGCCTGGCCCAGCGCTGGTCCTGGCCCAGCTCTACCACAGCGGGTGGCTCACAGTGGGTCTGAGCCTGGTGAAGCCCCTGGTGCAGCCCCCACACACACCCTGGCACGGCACTGCCCCTCATTGCCCCTGTGCTCTTGGCAGCAGAGGTTGTTCCACAATTGCCTCGGTCCCTCCCTCCCCCTCCTGACCACGAGCTCTGCAAGCAGTTCCCAAACCCACTGGAGACATGACTGATGCCAATCGAGCCACCCACCACTCCCCACAGCCCCCAGCAGCCCCCCTGCCCAACACTCACTCCACAGCCCTTGCCCAGGGGTCCTGGGGCACCCCACACTGCAGTGTCCCCACACACTGTCTCAGCAGAGCCCAGGGGGGTGCCAAGTGCTGGGCTCAGCCCTTAGGGCTGCACAGAGGGCAAGACCTCCTGCACCCCTCCCGGCCAGGAGGGAGCTGACAGAGGGAGATCAGGCACACCAGGACACTCCTCATGCCCAGGCTGGAACCAGGGTGCAAGCAGGGGTGGCAGGCACGGTCCAACATCCCCCTCCCAGCCATGGCAGCTGCTTTATTTTAGCCAGCTGCCACCACTCCACATCCCCTTCAAAACCAGAGCACCCTCCCTGCCCCCGGGGGTGCTGCATTGTGCCCCTCCCCCAGCACCTTGCTGAGAGTATCCGCAGTGCCCATCCCTGTGGAATGGCTTTTCCCTGCAGTCCAGAGGGGACAGGCATAGCACCAGTATCTTCTCTACGTCCCACTCTGGTCAGGGGGGTTCACACTGGGTTCCAGTGAGGTGTCTCAGGGGACGGGTCATAGAACCATAGCTTGTCCTGAGCTGGAAGGGACCCCAAGGATCATCAAATCAAACTCCTGGTCCTGCACAGGATACCCCCAAAAATCCCACCATGTGCCTGAGAGTGTTGAGCAAATGCTCCTTGAGTTCTGGGTCCCCACAGCCCATGGATGAACACATGGATGGATGGATGGATGGGAAGAGCATCAGGACCAGTACTGGGTGATTTCAGTGCTGGGGGGACACCTGCATGGTCGATCCAGCTCCCACAGCCTGCACTAAAACACTCCTTGGGCTTCTCCTGACTGCTGGAGCTCTGTGTGACACTCCCTCCTCCAGTCATGGCCCTGCCCAAGCTGGCTTGGGGCAAGAGGGGCCAGAAGAGCTTGTTCCAGTGCAGCTGGAGGGGAGAGATCCCATCACCTCACAGTGTCCTGCCCCATCACCCCAAGGGGACCATGCTGCCCTCCCAGCTGGGCCTGTCTGTCCCTGAAGGGGTGGCAGGGGCAGAGGAGGAGCCCAGGGGCAATGGGGAAGGCAGTAATCCCTCTCCATCCCACGAGCAGAGCCACAGCTCCATGAATCCCCCAGCACTCCCTGTCCTGCCCCACGCGCTCCCCGAAGGGCTCATTAGATCAGAGCAGGGCTGTGGATAACGAGCAGGCACACACTGCCCTCCAGGGACACGGGCAGAGCGCGGGCAGGGCTGGGGAGCTGGGCACCCCCGGGGGAGTGGGGGGTGTTCTGGGAGAGCCCGGCCTTTCCCTGCTCCCTGCAGGCAGGCAGGAGCCCCAGGGGTGCACCAGGCAGCTGTGGGCACACAGAACCCCTCTGCAGGCTCAGCTGGCACCGGGTACCTCCCGGAGACACGGCCCAGGAAGGGCCAGGCAGGGCTGCAGTGCCCCGATGCCACGGTGATGGGCTGAATCCTCACCCACCCTGGCTGTGGGGTCCCTTTCTGCAGGCTCAGGTGCCAGTGCAGGGGCTGGCAGGAGGCAGGGACAGCCAGGACCTTTGCCCAGCTCCTGTTTCCCCCAGCCCCACACGTGTCCTGCATCCCTGGAACAGTGCCAAAGGCAGGGGGTGGTGGCCCAAGTGAGCTGTGACTGTGTGTCACTCACCTCTGTGCAGGCTGGCCCTGGCACGGCCGCCTGCTCGCCCAGCTCTGGGGACTGGTGCCAGCCCCCACTGCTCACCCAGCTCACACCCAGCCCCACGGGGATGCTGACGGGGGGCTGTGGGGCAGGGGGTGCTGTGCAATGGGGGAGAAATGGGTTGGACTCTGCCCCCCACCCTTTGCAGCAAGAGCTCCAGCCAGCCCCAGCACCCCAGTGTGCAGCACCCCAATACCCACAGCTGGAACCTCCCTGGCACCAAGCCCTGTGCTAACAAACCCCAGCTCTGCTCCCCAGCCAGGCTGAGCCGAGCACTCCCTTCTCCAAGAGACCCACACGTGGGGTGCCATTCCCTCAGAGCCACCCCAGTGCTGGATGGGACCTGGAGCCTCTCCAAGGGTGCTGCAAAGCCACAGGGTTCCAGCACAGCTGGGGAGGCTCTGCAAGGTGCCTTCATCCAGCTGAGACACATCAACCCCCCCATCCTTGTCCTTTGGGGACAAAACCCACCCCCAGCCCGCCTGGACCCCTCTCCAACATGTGAGACCCTCTCCACCAGCAGCCACTTATCCAGTAATGCTCTAATGACACCCCAGAGCTGCCCACCAAAATAGCTGCAGTAAATCACCCGGAGCTGCCACGTAATTTTTGCATGAAATTACAGGATTTTTCCCCTGGGTTCAATTTCCTCCACACCAAGTTCTCACTGCAGCCAAATCATTAAAGCAGCCACACTCCCTTTTCCTTGGGTGCCACCTAATCTCCCTGCTGGCTGCCCCCCCACTGCTGGCACTGAGGCTGGGGCTGTCTGGGGACAGCAAGTGCCCCAGTGCCACCAGGCAGCCCTGTCTGTGCCCATGCTGAGTGAACCCAGAGCTGCTCTGGATCCCTGGCAAGGGCACATCAAATCATGCCAAGAGACCCCAGGGGGACCCAGCACCCACCAGGGATGCAGGAGGTGCCCCAAGCAGGATGCTGAGCCCCCATGGAGGGTTCAAACCCCCCAGGCAGAGGAGCTGGCTGTTCCCAGGAGAGGACCCGCCCGCCTCCTCCTCATGGCCTGCGGGAAGATGAGGGAAGCAGCAGGACTCAGCCTGCACCATCCTGCATCACACACAAATGCTTGGACACCCTTGGGGGTGACTGTCCTGTGGGGTGCCATGAAACACCATCTCTGGGTCACTTGGCCACCTGGGAGGGACGTGAGTTCTAGCCATGTGCCACCCTTCTGCTGTCCTGTCCCGGAGCACTGACCACACGCAGCAGCACTCTGAGCAGCAGCAGCAGGAACCCCAGACCCTGCGGGGTGTGAGTCCAGCCCCATCCTCCCACTGCCTGTTCCATCCAGGCTGTCCTGATTTCCAGCCTGAGGGCTGCATCAGAGCTGGACTGTTCCCAGCACAGCGCGGAGAGCCGGGCAGGGAGCCAGGACTGGGGCACTCGTGTTCCCCCAGGGCTCGCTCTGCTCCGGGTCTTCCCCGCCTGCCCCACATCCCTGTGTGACCCTGGGGAGCAGCCCCACAGGGATGCTGGGAGCCCCTCTGTGCTGTGTCCTCCAGCTCCAGCCACAGGGCTTTCAAGGAGCCAGGGAGCAAAGCCAAACCCTGCCCGACACGCCGTGTCCCACCAGGACTGCCCCCGGGCTGTGCTGGCTGCTGGAGCAGGGACAGGCTCTGCAAACTGGTTTGGCTGGGCATGCAAAGGTGCCTTTTGCTTTTCAAATAGAATCACAGAATCACAGACTGGTCTGGGTTGGAAAGAACTTTGAAGATCATCCAGCTCCACCCCCTGCCATGGGCAGGGACACCTCCCACCAGCCCAGGTTGCTCTAAGCCCTGTCCAACCTGACCTTGGACACTTCCAGGGATCCAGGGGCAGCCACAGCTTCTCTGGGCAACCTGTGCCAGGGCCTCCTCACCCTCAAAGGGAAGAATTTCTTCCTGCAAGAGGTTTCACCCCAACACCAGCAAGCACAGACGGCAAAAGCTTGGGAGAACTCAGGGCTCTCAGCCCTGAGGGGGATGGGGACCAGAGGGATGGCCAGGACAGCAGGGACATCCCCGCCACCGAATGCTCTTGGCTGAGAGATTTTTCATGGAACAATTTTATTCCAATAACAACAACAAAAAAATCACAGTTCCTCAAGAAAACAAATGTTTGTGCCAGGTTGCAGGTTTCAGGCCCCAAGGGTGGGGCAGGGGAGGGTTCAGCAATGCCTCTGAGAGAGAGAGAAAATCCTCACCGTGGGGATCTGCTGTGCAGAACCGTGGCAAGAAGCACTATTTTAAAAACATCTCTGAAAATAAGGAGCAGTTTCCAGCCAATGGTGGGGTCAGGTCCACCCAGTTAAGCCCATGGCACCCCTGCCTGTCCTGGCAGGCTCTGGGCTGTCCCCATGTCCCCGCACTGATGTGCCTTGCAGGGCACTGCCCACAGGCCAGCCCACTGCAACACTCACCATGGGCTGGCTCCAGCCCCTCCTGGCTCAGCCTCACCCCTCCCAGCCCTACACCAGGGCCACCCATCCCCAGCCAGGCCCAGACCCCACCCTGCCAGCACACACTGAAACCCTCCAGATCATCCCTGGAAGTGCCCCATCCCTGGAAGTGTCCAAGGCCAGGTTGGACGGGGCTTGGAGCAACCTGGGCTGGTGGAAGGTGTCCCTGCCCATGGCAGGGGGTGGGGCTGGATGTGTTTAAGATCCCTTCCAACCCAAACCATTCCATGATTCTACCAAAACCCCACACAACTCCTTTTTTTTACACTTGCACCTTCATGCCTTGCCCTTGCACGCAGGGGACAGAGGGCACCGAGCCCCTGTCCTGGGCACAGCCCACCTGGGACAGGCAGGACCAGCCCCTGCAGGGGCACAGACCCCCGTGGTCACCCACTTGGCTGGGGCAAACTCATTCCCCCTGGAGCTGGCCAAGGACGGGGACAGGGAGGCAGTGGCAGGAGCTGTCCCAGGTGTCACCATGGCCAGAGAGACTGCGGGCAGTGGCCTCACAGTGATGTCCCTGCCGAGGGTGTGTCCCCTGTGCCACGGCCCCACAGGAGAGTGTCAGCCTGGAGATGCCATCACAGCTGAGATGCCCCTGAGTGTGGTACCCTCTGCCACAGGGACCTGAGGGACATCAGGCCCCCCCAAAGCAGCCCCTGGAAGGCAGCCCTGCCCCCAGGGTCCCACTGCCTGCCAGTCCCACAGATGGGGGGGCTGCCCCACACCCACACAGACCCCGGGGCTGTCCCAGCAGGGCTGAGCCCAACGAGCCTTTTGTGTCACTCAGGCAGCTGAAAAGTCTCAGTGTGTGCCCAGGGCTGCTCCCCCCTCCCCCCAGACCCTGCTGGGACAGACAGCGAGACACGGGGGGGGGGGGGGGGGGTAGAAGGGAGACCCTGGCTGGGAGCAGCCCCTGTCACACACATCCCCAGAGCCCCCCCAGCACCAGCCACAGCCAGCAAGTGGAGCAAGGGCAGCACGGGCCCCCAGGGGTGTCTCTGGAGCTCCAGCCCTGTCAGCTGTGGGAAGGAGGGATGTGAGTGTCCCCCCAGCCCAGGACTGCTGCAGACACAGGGAACTGAGGCACAGAGGGGGCGGTGGCAAAGGGAGGAGGTACTGCAGGAGCCAACCCTGCTGTGGGTACCTGCTGTATCCCACAGCCCCAGCCTGGACCCCCTGGACCAGCCCAGCCACCCCAGACATCCACCCCTCTCACCCACAGAGGGGGTGATGGCACCCTTGGGGTGCCCTGTCCCCAAGGAGGATGCTCTTAGAGGTAACTGGCACAGCATGGGGGGTGAGCGACTCACAGCAAGGGTGGCACCCCCAGGAGAGGGTCCTGGGGGTGAAGATGGATGGGGATTCATCCCTACTGTGACCCAAGGAGCACCACCACAGTGCCCCAGGGTGGCATCTCCTGGGGGCTCCTGGCACTCACTGGATGCCAGGCAGGAGCCAAAGGCAAATCTGCTCTGGGAGGGGAGATGGAAAAACCTCCCTTTTCCCAGGGGGGTTGAAACAACAGCCCCAGGCCCTGTGCCAGGATCCTGCCCAGGATGTCCCCAACCTGCAGTGGGGTGTCACACACAGCCCCAGTCACACACTCAGTGGCACAGCCTGTGCCCATCCCGCACCTTCCCCTTCAACCACAGCCCACACCACCCCTTGCATCCCATCCTGCAGCCCCCTGTCCCCAGCTCTCCTCTCCTGTGTCCCCCACCCCCAGCAGCCCCTTAAGTGCCCCCATTCCCAGCCCCCTCATGCCCCCCATCTCCTGACCCCCCTGCTGCCCCACCGCCGGCTGTGCTGGGACTCACTGACCCCCAGAGCAAGAGTTTTTGCTCTGCCCCTGCTCATGGTGCCCCCCCTGCCCCCACAGCTCCAGGCTGGGGTCCCACCAGCCTGGGCTTACTCACGGTACAGGGAAGAGGGAGGAGGGAAGGAGGGGAGACCCGCGTTCAGCACCTGCCCAAGGGTGGGCTTGAAGCCCCCCCTGTGCCCCTGCATGTGCTGTGCCAGAGATAGAACTCTCCAGGCAGGGATGTTCCCAGGCACTGCCAGCACCCAGCAGCACCCAGGCACCCGCTGGGCCATTTTGGGGTCACTGGGTGTCCTGCACAACTCTGCCTATGACTCCCACAGCTGAGCAAGGCACAGGGCAATCCACAGACCCCTCACATCACCCCACAGACCCCTGGGGTCACCTCACGGACCCCTGGGGTCACCCCACACTGACACACTTGCTCACACACACGAGGCTGCGCCCCGTGGGCACAGCTCTACTGGTGGGTTGGAAAAGGGGAGCCCCCCCGGGACACCCCCCTGCCCCAGGGGCTTGGCAGGAAGGGGCAGCTGGATCCCCTCGGGGTGGGCAGCACAGGGCACAGCGAGGGAGCCCCTGCCAGAGGGGATACTCCCAAGGGGGTCTGTGCAGGAGAGGGGCTGGCTGCCAGCAAGGCTGTGGCTCCCAAAAAACACCCCAGAGGAGCCCCTGGCTGCGCTCAGCTCCTGCCCAGCACAGAGGGCAGAGCACGGGATCCAGGGGAAATCCCAGCCACTGCCTACGCAGGCTCCGGTTTCATCCAAATCCCTTCCCTGGGCAGGGCTGAGCTGCCTCAGCAGGGGAATTTCCAGGCTCTGAATCCACTGGTGGAGAAAGCACCTGGAACTGCCACCATTCTGGGGGGCTCCCAGCCAGCGAGCTGGGGGTCCCGACCTCCCCTGCCCTGGGATCCAGCACTTCACCCTCGTGCCATGGGGCTTAGGGGGTATCTGGTCTCTTGGAGATGAGCACTGGGAGCTGGGGAGATTTGCCACTTGGGATGGGATGGAGCAAAGCTGTTGGGGACAAGCAGCAAAGCTGTTCACAGAGCGTGGGGGACACTTTCTGCCCAGTGTTTCACCCCTGGATGGGTTCATGGCATGAAGGGCATTACCTGGAACCAAACAGCCCAGCACCAGCATGGACTGGGATGCTCAGCACACCTCACTAGGGCCCTCCTGGAGGTTAACAACTCCTGCCCAGACCAGTCACTCAAAGGTGACCAGGACAAGTGTCCTGGACGCTTCCCAACATCCCTTGGCTATTCTTGGGAACACAAGCCCAGACACAGTCCCCATCCCTTTGTGCAGGGACCGGGTAGGACACAGGGTGGGCACCGTGTCCCCAAGCCCTGCTTCTCCTCCCAGCCCTGAGCTGCCCATTGCTCCCACACCAGGCAGACCAGAGGCCCCTGCAGTGAGCAGAGCATGGGCTGGGCTCTGTTGTGACAGCCAGGGCTGCCTGATCCCCCAAACCTGTGGGCCATGTGCCTCACCTTCCCATCCCTGCCTTGGAAAGAGCATCCCTGGGACCTGTCAGCCTGTCCCCACCACCCAAGGCCACCTTGAGCCCCCACACAAGCACAGCCCTTCCCCCGGTGCTGTCGGGTGGCACGTGGCTGGGCACAGCAGAAGGCAGGGGGTGGGCTGGGGACCCCCACTACCAGCCTGCCAGAGCTCCCGGATGCTGGGTTACCCGGGAAACAGGGATGACATCGCAGGGGATGCAGGGAAACTCTGCCCGAGGTGTGCGGGATGCCATCGTCGTTGCCAGGGAAACAGCAGGCGACATCCTGCAGGTAAGGTGGGTGCTGGGGTGGGGGCTGGCAATGCACCCTGGCTTCATCTTCAACTGCCTGCCACCCAAAGGGGGTTCCTGCCCTGTGGCACGTGCCGTGGGGGCAGTGGGGTTGGCCCTCACGTTGCCATCCCCCTGGGGCACCGTGAGGTGAGAAGGAGGGGACTTGCCCCTTGTGGACATTGTCACCCCTCCAGGGCTGCTCTGCTGGGCTGGTGGAGCAGGGAGAGAGGCTGCTGTGCCCTGGCTCTGGCTGAGCACTCTGCTCCCTGCTCCCCCACACTGGGTCTGCCCAGAACAATGCCCAGGCAGTTCCCCTGCCTGCAGCCCCCCCACCATAAGCCCATGGTGAGGGGGCTGGCAGTGAGCACACCCCAGGGAGGGGGAGCTTTGCACCCCTGTGTCACCTTTGGCTCAATCACAGTCTCTGCTCTTCCCTCCAAGGACTCCAAAGCACCAGGAACACCCCAAGATTTTCCCCAATGCCCCAAACTTTCCCCATGGGGATGCCCCATTGTCCCAGTCGGGGTGTTCCCCTCTCCAAGCGCTATTTGGTCACACAGGGAGGCAGGAAAGCCACAGCCAAGCCACTGCAGTGGTCCCTGGGCTGCCCCTGCACACACAGTGGCTGCAGGCAGCGGGCAGGTGGTGGAAGGCAGGGACCCTTCCAACAGGCAGCAGGATGCAGGGATGCTGCCAGCCCAGGCAGAAAACCAGCAGGACCAGGGGTAACAAAGAGCCAGGGGAGCCACGGCAGGGCTGGGGGGGGGGAACACGTGGTGCAGCCTCTGCCTCCCCAGGCACAGCTCTGGGAAGGACTCAGCCGGCACAGGCAGCCCGAGGAGGAGGGGGAGGAGAGGGAGGCAGCCACCCTGGGGAGGCAGCGGGATCCCTGTGGGCTGCTGCAAAGCAACAAGAACACAACAACCCCTCCTGCCTCTCTCGGGAGAGTTTGCCACCCGAGGTGGAGCAGTTTTACCTGTAATGGCAGAAATTACATCAGCCAGAGCTGCCAGAGCCGCCGGTCCCAGTGAGCTCGAGGAGGGGCTGGATCCACCCCCTTCTGCACAGCCCCCCCCCCCCCCCCGAGATGGGGCCACTGCCCTCAGAGAGGAGACTGAGATGCTCCAAGCCAGGCCCTGCAGCATCCTCAGGACTGGTTTTTACTGCTGGTGGGTGTCTCTGGAGCAATAGCCCCAGTAACCTGCCCCCCACAAACCGGCGGTGATGCCTTGGGCTGTGGGATTAGCCATCCCGTGGCCCAAGGACCCTCTCCGGGTCCAGGCTGGCAGCAGGGACTTGTCTGACAGCCAGAGGAATCAGACACTTGGAAATAAAACTGCCAAAAAAAGACACCTGGAGGGGGAGAGTGTCACAAAACGTCCAAAAAGGGACAGAAGGAACCAGTGCCCAGAGCACCAGAACAAACCAGCTCTGGACTGCAGGAGACAATGCCCTGAGCCTCGACCCGAGGGTCTGAACTCATCCACAGCCCCCTGGACATTCCCTTTTGGGTGTTCCTGGGGGGTGAGGGAATGGGGATTGCAGCAGGGGAGGGGGACAGAGGATGACAAGGCACAGGGAGGAGGAGTGGAAGAGGTGGGAAGTCACGCTTCAAAGGAGAGCAGCTGCTCCAGACTCCTGCCTCCTGGAAGGCCATCCTGAGGGGTCCGAGTGCCCGGGGGTGACACCTCCCGCAGCTCCATGGGGTGCCCGGGCTGGGGGCACCTGCCTGCGGTGCCAGCCTGGGTACAGCCCCCCTGCCCGGGGGTCTCCTCGCAGAGGTGGGGGGGTCAGGACACCCCCACCCCGCTGATTCCCCAGGGGTTCTGGCAGCCCTTCCGACGGTCACCACCCCGCTCCCCGTGGGGCCCCCGCCCGCCCCCCCACGCCGCCGGCCTCCCGGCTTCGTGACACGGAGCCCTAATTGAATTAGCCGCTGCTGCTCGGGCAGCGCAGCCTGCAAACCATCCCCGAATTCCTGGGCACGGCGCCCGCTCGCCGCCCTCATCCCGGTCCCCAGCGCCCACCGCCTCCCCCAGCGCTGACCCAGAGCCGGGGCGCCCCCGACCCCCTCGGGGGTGGGAGCGGGGTCCGCGGGGCTCGTTACCCCATTGACCCCCGAGCGCCGGGGTCGGGGCAGCGCCGGGGGAGCCCCCTGTGCGTGTCCCCGGGTCAGCTGTGCCGCGGCAGCCGAGCCAGCCCGTCCCCGCGCCAGCTCCCTCCGCTACAGAATGTACCGAGCCCCGGCGGCCCCAGCCAGGGACACGATGTGCTCCCCGCTCCAGGCCCTGTTTTTCCTGGCCGGGCTCCTGCTCCGCTGGCGGCCGCGCTCTGTCACTCAATGCGGCTTTTGTTCGCTCCCCGCTCGCCTCCCTTCACACCTCCATCCCACCCCTGCGGCCCTCCGAGAGCACTCCGGACCCCGCCGTGACCGTCCCCAGCCCCGGCTGTTCCCGGGCTGACCGTCCCCTGGCCTCTCCCGCGGCTCCACCAGCGCCCCGAGGGCTTTTCCCCTCCCTGCCAGGGCGGTCAGGGCTGCTGGCAGCGGCACGGGCTGCTGGCAGCGGTAGAGGCAACGCCATCCCAAAACACTGTGTACCCTCCTGAGTACCAGCTCCTTGTGCCATCCCCCAGGAGGGAGGAGGTCACTGACCCCCTTCTCCTGTTCCGGGCACAGACTGGCAGCCTGTGGTTGACAGGTCCATCCACAACTCGCCTGTGGGAGTTCTGTGCAGGCACAGCCCCCGTGGATGCCCCCCCTTGCCAGGCTCAACCCCGTGCCAGCCCCATCACTGATGCTGTCCCAGCTGCACGGCACTGCTGTCCTCCCAGGACCCCCAGGGACCCCCATCCCCATCGGGGTGACACCCATCCACGATGGGATCTTGGCAGGGCAGGACATGGAGCTGCCCACGCAGGAGAGCTGAACACATCCTTCACTCCTGACACCCACTGCAAAATGGGAATTTTCCATTTAACTGGCAGAGGGCATGTTTAGATTGGATGTTAGGAAGAAATCCTTCCCTGTGAGGGTGGGGAGGCCCTGGTACAGGTTGCCCAGAGAAGCTGTGGCTGCCCCATCCCTGGAAGTGTCCAAGGCCAGGTTGGACGGGGCTTGGAGCAACCTGGGCTAGTGGAAGGTGTCCCTGCCCAGGTGGAATGACATAAGCCTTAAGGTCCCTTCCAACCCAAATCAGGCTGTGATTCTGTGATTTGAGGTCCAGTACAGCAACTGATTTCAGCTTCGCTGTCTTTAAACCTTTTTAATGGTAAAAGCAAAGGAATCCCTATAATCCTAAACAGCCAGTATCCCATTTATTCCACTGGAGTTGCCTCCTGCCTGCCCATCTCCTGCCTTCCCCTTTCAGCCATTTCATTATCTGAGTTGCTTGACCCAAATTTGCTTTTCCTTTGTGAAAAAACCTCCCCACCAGCAAATATTGCCCAACTGACTTGAAACCAGCTCCCCACACCCCAAACTTTCCCTGGACCCAAGAGCCATCCCCACAGCCCCTGGCTGGGCACAACAGATTGGCATAGGGATCCCAGTGATCCACACACTGGAATGGTTATAAACAGACAAAGGGACAATCCCCAACTGCCTGAGCACAGCTGGGCATGAGGCCAGTCCTCCTGCCCCAAAACCTGGGCTCTGGGGCTGGACGGGGTGAGGATGAATAGGAACCGTGTCCCCAGGAGCATGCCCATAACCACATGTGGCACCACTACCTCCAAATCACAGCAGGCTGCATCCTGCTCTGGGGCTTGGCAGGGAGGCAGGAGGGACATTATCTGAGCCCTCACCACCCCAAAATCACCAGTGGGTCTGTCTGCCGAGGGTACATCCCCCCACTGAGCACTGGGGCAGTCGGCCACAGGGCAGGGAACCCCCCACCGACAGTGCAAACCCTCCCCATGACACCACCATCCCTCCCTGCCCTGATCTTGGCAATCACCTGGCAATGCTCCTTCCATCCCCCCCTGCAGCCAAACGCACTCCCACCCCCTGCACCCCACAGATGAAGCCCGGTGGCACCGCTCCTGTATCCCGACTATTTTTGCCGCCCCTCGTTTCTCTGCGGCTGCTCCCTTCCCTGGCAGCGGGAGGGGGGTCTCCCCTGCATCCGTCTGGCAGCTCAGCCCCTGTCGCCACGGGGGCATTAGCACCAGAGCTGCAGGGAGCTCCCCGGGGAGAAGTAAGTGGATCAAAGGGTTTTAGCAGCAGACGGCTCCCAGACAAATCTGGATCGTCTTCAAGGCAGCCACTTGCGGCTACAAATGCACTTTCTGCCTGCGGCTCCTCCGCCAAAAGTTTCACACCGGCTTTAGTGCGTTTAACCCCTCGCTGCTCCCGGCCCCGCAGCCACATCCCAGCTGGATGGGGGCTTGGCCCCTCCTGGGGTAAATCCAGCTCTGCAGGAATGGCTGGAGGGGCTGGGGGGCTGTGAGTTTGTGCAGAGACCCTCCCCTAAAAGGTAGGGAGTCCTGAGCCAGGCAGCAAAACCACCCACGTGTCGATCCAGCTCCCTCCAGCATCCCCAGCACCGTGACAAGGGGGAAACTGAGGCACAGGGGGGAGGCAGTGGGAAGGCAGGGGGAAGGCAGCAATGGTCCCGGGGGTACCCACTCCCCCATGCCCTGCCTATGTCACCCCCAATCCTGGCAGCAGATCACAGGTGACAGACCCCCCTCTGTCCCACCCCACTGTTCCAGCCGGCTCGGACCCCCCTTTCCTGGCCCCCCCAAAGCCAGGCGGTGCTGGGGGGTGGCTGCTGGGAGCAGGGCAGGGAGAGGCTCTGCTGGAGTCTGCTGCCATGAATTATTCAGGGCACGAGGATAATTGCAGGACCTCCCGGTTCTGCTCCCTCTCTGCAGGCAGGAGCAGGACTGGGGCTGTGGGGAGGGCTGGGGGCAGGGAGGGGGGTCCCAAGGACCATCACTGGTCCTGCCTCCCTGGGGCTGTGCCACCATGGGGGTGCCTCAGTGAGGCAGGAGGGGACCCCAGGCATCCTGTCCCTGGCTGAGGAGCCACCCGTGCATCTTGGCTGGGGTCCCTGTCTCAGACCCTTGCAGCTGGGTACCTTGCTGGCTAAACTGGGAGCTTTGGGGCCCCTGCAAGCCCTGTGTCTCCCTTTGCTGCTTTGTGACAGCTGCAGGACCCCCTGCTTCCCAGCCCTGCACCCCACACTGCACAGTCCACACCCCAAATCTCCCAGCACTGCACCCCAGCTTTCCCACAGCACTGGACCCAACATCTCCCCACCTCACTCCCCAATCCCCAGCTGTGGGGTTACCCCTCTGAGCCCCACATGGGCATGGAGAGGTGTCCCTGCCCTTCAGGGATGGGCACAGAGGTACCTGCCCCAACCCTACCGTGCATCCCTGGGGTAACCCCATGTTCCCCCCCACCAGCTCCCCCCCTCAAAGCCCTCTGGCCTCACCACTGACACGGGGACTGGCAGGAGCCTCCCATTGCGTGGCTGGCTCAGGCTCCAGGACGGAGGGAAAACAAGAGAGGCTAAGCCAAAAAATCTGCACAGGGGGTGAGCGGATCCTGCCGGGATCCCAGCACTGCCTGGCCTGGAATGGGCAGCGGGAAACCTCAGCCAGGAGGTCCTGGCACGTGGGAGGACACCTGAGGACACGTTGCTGGGAAGCTGGGGATCCCCACCCCACCCAGGAAGGAACGGCACTGTACCCCCAGACCCACCTGGTGTGGCATCCCAACTGCTGGTGCTGGCGTGCCATGGGGCCGGGGGGGCAGGGGTTCCCCCCAGTGACACCCCATAACCCACAGAGCACGGAGGGGTCAGGAGGCAGAGCTGAGCACACTGGGGCTCGTGGGCATTGGCACAGAGTCCCAGCAAGAGCAAGTATCCCAGTGCTCAGAGTGCACTGGGCCAACTGGGAATCCCACCCCTGGGCAGGCGGCAGTGCCCCATCTCGACTCCAAGGGGCAGAGCTCACCCAGGACATGATGCTCAGGGCAGAGGGCCGTGGGCACAGCTCGGGGTCTCTGGCAAGCACAGGTGGGTTTCCCAGAATGCAGGTTCAGGGTACGGGGTGCACTGGGGGAGTGGGTGCAGGATGGTGGGGGTCTGGGCAGGTGGGGTGCAGGCTGCAGGCTTTGGGGTGCAGGTTTTGGGGTGCAGGATGCAGAGAACAGTGTGCAAGTTTTGGGGTGCAGAGTGTGAGTGTCAGGTGCAGGGAGCACAGTTTGGGGAGCACAAGGCAGGGTAAATGGTGGAGAGTGCAGGTTCTGGGGTGCACAGTGCAGGGTTTGGGGAGCAGAGTGAGGGGTGCAAGGCACAGGCTGCAGGGTTCAGGATTTGGGGTGCAGGCTTTGGGGAGCACAATGAGGGGTGCAGGATGCAAGTCCTGGGGTGCAGAGTGCAGAGTTCGGGAAGCGGAGTGTGGGGTGCAAGGCATGAGGTGCCGAGTGCAGGTTTTGAGGTGCAGGATTTGGGGTGCAGGCTTTGGGGAGCAGAGCACAGGGTGCCAGGAGTGGGTTTTGGGGTGCAGGGTAGTGGTCTGGCACAGCACAGCACTGCAGGGAGGTTCCTGCGTGCCCGGGGCCGACATTCCTGCCGCTCCCACCCGTGCCCCCCACACCCCACACCCCACCCTTGGCTCCCCCAGCGCTCCGGGGCCGTGGTGCCCAGGCCTGCCCTGCCGTGCCCAGGCAGGCTGTGCTGCCCTGCCAGCCCTGCCAAGCCTGGCACAGCTCCCTGCTGCAGCCCAGGCACGTCTCCAGCTGCCTGGCATGGTGTCCCCGGCCCCTGCCCCGTCCCACCTGCCTGGCCCTGCTCCTCAGGGCTGCCCACGGGGCTCTGCCCAGCGTTGTGCCTTGTGTTCCATCCAGTAGCTGCCAGAACACAAGGCACAGCGGGCACAACCACAAGGACATAGTGGGTCCCAGGGCTGGGTGGGCACTAGCTGGTCCCCTCGTGGGGGCAGAGGGTTTAAAATCCACAGCAGGATGAAGGTTGTCACAGGGAGGAAATCAGCACCCTCCATCCCTCTCTCTGACACCCACAGCCCCAGGGACACACTGCCAAAGACATCAGATTTTTTCAGGCTGCTCTCCTGCTTCCCGTATGTGCCTGAAAATTTTGAAATCCAGGGGGAAGAGAAGCCACTCCCAGTCCCCCACCAGCTCCTGTCTTCCACCTGTGAACTCCACTGCCACACACACCTTCAGCACCCAGCACCGACCCAACGGTCGTTAATCCCCGCGACAGAACAGAGCTGATTGTGACAACCAGCACCATAACTGAGTCACACCTCGGGAAGGGAACGAGCACAAACCCTGGGAAAGAGACTCCTTGCCTTGGTTTTTTGTTTTCCCTCCAGCTCGCAGGTAATAGCCAGGAATGGGCAAACCCTCTTTTAATGGACTCTTAATAATGCTGTAATTTCCCATTGCAGGGAAAGTTTTCCAAACAGTCAAAGATTCAAAACAAAGCAATGATTGTTCCTATTAGCATTAAATTCTACTCTGGGAGAGAGAATAAATCAAGCAAGGGGATTCAATTCAAAACAGAACTATAAAAAATCCAATAATGATTTTTTAATATTAATAAGAAAAATATATTGTTATGCACCCTTAGCATTTAAACTTCTAATCCAATCAGCGCAAAGTGCAGAGATAAATCACAGCCACGGAGGAGAAGGGAACAACCATCAAGCAGGCAGCAATAAAATGCTGTCTTACATCCCTGGGACAGGCATAGGTTTGACAGTCTCGAAAAAAAAAGCTGAAATTTATGAGCCTGTCGCTCCACGAGCTTGTGAATTCCTTCCCTGCATCCCACACACACGTTCCACCTGGGACAGGAGGTGAGAGCGGCTGCTGGCCGGGCAGGATGCAGGCAGGAGGCAGGCAGGGGGGGATGGCCGCTGTCCCGGCTACCTGAACCTGGGGGTGTGGCCGGGCAGAGCCGACGATTTGCCCACCTTCATCCTGCTGAAACCCACCCCCAGCAGCCGTCAGAGCTCCAACGGGCTGTGCCGCAGGATGGGATGGCTCCAGGTGCCCTGCAACCACAGCAGGAAGGAGCCAGTGGACCCCCTGCTAAAGGTGGTCAAAGCGTGGTCCTGAGTGTGGTACTAAGCACAGTCCCAGTCCTGGTCTGCCTGTCTCTCCCATCCTCACAGATCACGGTGGGTGTTTCCGACCCCGCGCCACCAAACACCCGAGGGCCCGGGCAGGCTCCGGGGATGCTCCAAACCTCATCGTGCCGTGACATGGTGCCCACTCCCCCCAGCAGGGACAGATACCAATACGGAGCCGGTGGTACCCCCCCACCCCTTCGTTCCCTATCCCTGCGCGGGGGATGCCAGGCAGCCCTTCCCACCCTCTGGATCCGCACAGCAAAGCACACGGCCACGTCCCCCCCGCAGAGCTGCCCTGCTGGGCTGGGAAATGCCCCCGGCTGGGCCAGGGTCTCAGTCTGGGAATAACCTGGCCAGGCTCTCTGTGGCTCAGGCCGTGCCAGGCTCCCCACAGCTCCTGCTGTGCCATCCCCACTGAACTCATTCTGGTCAACAGCCCCACAACTCCCCCCGACTCAGCCGGGCTCCTCTCCCTGATTTATCGGCTCCGGCGGTGGCTGTGCTGCCACCGGGCTCAGCGACGAGCCCGGGCGAGCAGCAAAATGCACAAAGCACGGTTAGAAGGTCTCAGCTCCCCGTGGCTCCCCTCAAACCCGGAGCTCAGCGCTGCTGCCGAGAGCAGCTCCATCCCCGGGAGGGAAATGCCGATCCCAGCACCTGCAGCTGCCGGTCCCAGCCGAGCACAAAAGCCATCTCAGCCACGCGGGGAGTTCCCGGCCGGCTGGCAAAGCGCTGACGCCAGAACCCGGGCGAGAGGGCGTTTGGGGACAGGGGGCCGGCCACGCTGCTCCTGCTCGGGAGCACAAAGGGCCTCCTGCCCGCCGGTTCCCAGCTGCTGAATCCTGGGGGAGGCTGGTGGGGAGGGAAAGGATTAATCACGGCTATTGCAGATCCAAACCTGACACGTTTTGGGGCGTTTCTGCTCCACTTTCCCTTCAGATGGTCTGGGCAGAGGGGTGGGGAGCAGGTGCCAGGCTCATCCCCAGCCTCCCCAGCTTGGCACCATGTCCCAGTAGCTATCCCAGGGTAGCAAAGCTGCTCCCGGAGGAGCAGAGGGCACCCAGGCCCTCCTGGCACTGTGCAGTATCTTTTAAATAAAAAACCAGTGCTGAGGTGGCCATATATACCCAGCACGGAGCACCGAATGGCACTGGAAGCGTCAGGCTTGGGGGCTGCTCCAGACAGACAGGTGGCCCAGAGGCTCAGCTCTCCTGCAGGGAGGAACCCTGTCCAGGCCGAGGAACCCATGTCCTGCCCCCCTCACCCTGCCCTGCCAGCCTGGCTGCCAGAGGAGGTGCCAGCGATCCCCGGGGCAGCACAGTCACCAGCGCATGGGGCTGTGACTGGAAAGTGCTCGGGGACCTGGAGAGTAGGCAGTGCCACCACCGAGAGCAGTGCAAGGCTTTCCCAGCGGGCTCCAAGCAGGACCTGGCACCCTGGCACACAGCACCATCCCCAGCACATTCCTCGGGGACCTCGGCTGGCACGGCCCCCCAGACACACGTCTCCTCCACACCCCAGGGCTGGCCTGGCTGCAACCTCCTCCCAGTCCCACAGGAGATGAGCCAGACTCCCCGGGAGACACCGTGGCTGCCATGAGGAGGGCAAGGGTGTTGGCAGTGCCAGGCTGCCCAGCCATGGGGGCCGTGGGCATCAGGATGCGCTTCCCGGAGGGAACACCCACAGCCCCGCCGGGGGTACCCACGTGGGGTGGGGGAGCAAAGGGGGTTTTGGGGCGGGGCAGGGTGTTGAACTTTTGAACCCACAGGCAGGAGATCAGTGCATTACCTTAACACGAGTTAAAAATAACCGTCTCGTCTCCCGAAATGAGCCTGTCTGCAATTACAGCTTGGCATGTCTGCTCCGGAGCGTCCCCGGGCTGGCACCGCGCCAGGCGGCGGCGGCTGCGAACAACCCTCGCCTTTCTTCTCCTCCGTGGTGGTGTTGCCTTTTTTTTATCTCTTCGTTTGTTTTTTGTGGTTGGTTTTTTTTTTTTTTTTTTGCAGGGGTTTTGGGGTTGGTGTTTTTTTTGTTTTGTCCCCCTTCCCAAGTAAATCCAAGGTTGGCTGCTCAGCACCCCCGGCTTGGGCTCCCCACCCCATCCACCCACCCAGCCACGGGCACGTCTTCAAAAGCACCCACTGCCCACAGCGTGGTCATGTTGTGTCCCCAAGGTCATGTTGTGTCCCCGAGGACAGGGGGACACTACCACCAGCCCACGCTCCCAGGAGTGGGTGCAGTGCTCGTACGAGCTGGCCCGAGGTGTGTCCGAGGGTCCTTCCCACGCTGCCCTTGCACCCCGATGCAGATCCGAGCGCAGGGCGTGGGCTGGGCGTGTGTGGGGAGCCTGGCACACCCCGGACACACGCACAGAAGGGTGAGGGAACACGTGCCAATGGAGACGTGTGGGCACAGGCAGTGGGTGCCCAGCAGCATCGCTGTGGGCAGGCACAGGCAGGGGTCTGCCTGCACCACGGGAGCCGGAGGGGAGCCACCCCACTGCCAGCACCCAGGGCTGTCTGGGCAACCTCCCTGGCCCCGTGGCCCCAGGGGAGCAGCAAGCTGGGCTGCACCACTGCCCATCCTGGCATCCCTGGCTGGGTGCATACAAAGTGCCACCAACCCCAGAAGCAAAGCCCAAGAGCCTCCCTGCTGTCAAGCCCTGACTGGCATGGAGAGATGCACAGGGTGGCACAGGAGTGGTGGGGAGGGGAAGGATGAGTCCCTTGCTGACAAAGTAAGCACCAGGATGCAGAACCCACTATCACCCATCCTGCTGCAAACCCCTGGGGCAGCCCCCTGCTGCTGTCCCCCCCCAGCCCACAGGACAGCAGCAGTTCTGGGGAATGGACACTTGCTAGTGGAAGGTGTCCCTGCCCATGGCAGGGGGTTGCAACAAGACAATCTTCAAAGTCCCTTCCAACCCCAGCTGGTCTGTGACTCTGTGATTCTCCGACACCCCACAGCCACACAGACCCATAGCAGGCAGCAGCTCAGGATGCCCCAGGATGCTGGAGTAGCCCTGCTGGGAGGGAAGGGACCAGCCTGCTTTGGGGGTCCCCATGTCCCCCCCAGCGTCGGGTGCCTCCTCCTCCTCCCTGCGGCGGGTGAAAGCGAGCTTTGTGCCGGGGCTTTCAATTCTCCTGGGCTGGCGCCTGGCCAAGGCACCACATAATAATGAACAGATGCTGTCCAAAATGAGCCTGAGCGGCAGACAGGCGAGCCTCCCGTGTCCTTCCATAACCCAAAGTGCCTTTCACCTCGGCTCTAATCAGGCACCTTCGGTGGGAGCCGACAGGAAGTGTCAGGCTAATTAAAAGTAATAGGAGCGAGGAGCAGGGACCCCACTGGGGGGTCAGGGGCAGGCAGCTGCCTCCCCGCAGGTAGGGCTGGGGTGCAGGGGGGTGGCAGGGCAAGGGGAGATCCAGACCCAGCTCCAGAGCATCCCCATGGAACATCCAAGGGCATGGATGCGGGGCTTGGGATGAACCCCAGGCAGCCTGGGGATGGAGGTCCAACCGTGCCCAGAACACGTTGGTGCACTGGGAAAGGGAGATTCATCCCCTTCCTGTGGGGTCCTCGTGTGAGGACACAGGGCTGACTGGTGTCCAACCACATTCCCTACGCCCAGGGGACCTCCCACTGCCAGCAGCATCCCAGTGAGGGTCCCACTGGGATGGGAAGCCTGGCCAAGGAGCTCGAGCTCACTCCCACAACACGTCTGGCGTGACTGGGAGAACGGCCTCCCTAGAAAAATATTTACAAGGCTTTTTAATTATAAAATTCATTTTCTAGGCCAGGATGCTGGTCCTCTCATCCCAGCACCGGGAAGCAGAGGGAGGGATGCACACAGGGATCCACGGGGGGATGGATGGAGAGAACGCTGGGCTGCGAGCGCTCTTCTAGTCCACGGGATCTTAACTGTAGTTTATATTCCAGTGGTTATTAAAAATAAAGGGGGAGAGTAGGGGGGAAGCTAAGAGCAGAGCAAGCTGTTCATTTGGAGCCTTTCCCTGGGGTTTAATAAAGCCCCACTCGCTGCTGTAGTATCATTTTTATGCTATCATAAAGCTGGACCATTTAGCAGGTTTGTGTTACTTCAGCAGTTAGCGCTGCATGAGAAGCGATTCCAGAAGAGGGGAGAGAGGGGGAAAAAATATTAGAAGATGAAAACCTCCAAAAGGAGAGAGAAAAATGAGGTGGGAAGGAGGAAAGGGGATTCCTCCCGGCCACGCCGCCGGCAGTGCTGCAGCGCATCAGGGCAGCTCAGGGGGATGCCAGTGGGCTCCCCCATCCCTGTGAGAAGCCAGGGACAGGCAGGAGACACCCGCTCCAGGCCTGGGGTGTTGAAGGGTCGGGGACCCCAGCCCAGCATCCGGGGGGACCCTGCCTGTGCTGTAGGAAAGGGTCAGAGGGGTCCCCTCACATGAGGGGATCCCAGGGGTGTTGCAAGTGTGGGGACCAGAGAGCCAGGGCGGCTTATCCAGGAGCTGTTGGGAATGAAGGGGGTCCCTGAGGTGAAGGAGCCACAGCTCCTCCTGGCCCTGGGTGGTCCCCAGGATGACCGGACGCTCCCAGCCCCTCTGCTCCCGGCCCTGGGCAGCTCTCCGGGGAGCATCAGGCTCTCCGTGCTGCTGGAAAAATCTCCATATATGGAGAGGATGGGATACGTGACTGAGCTGAGCTGAGCCAAACCGCCCCAACGGGAGCCCCCACCGGGCAGCCCCCACTCAGCCGAGGTCCCGGGGCCGTGCCCCCACAGAGCCCCCTGAGCCGGGGGGCACCCCCAGGGCTAATCCCAGCACAAACAGGAGCTGTGCACCCCAGAGACCGGTCACCCCATCCCCCCCGTGAGGCCCCTCTTCATCCCTGTGCCACCCCCATGGCAGCATCCCCACCCTCACTGGCACCCTGACTGCCTTCCATGAGGGGAAAGTCGTCCCCATCGGTCCAGGTGCTGGGTTGGAGCCTCTCCAGCTGCACTGGGCAAGGCTCCAGAGGCACTGTCCCCATCCAAGAGGGCAAGGGCCGGGGCTGGGGCAGGGGGTGGCACCAGTGACAGAGCCACAGAGCCAGGAGCTGCTCCCCTGGAGGATGCCCTTGGGGTGCCCAGCCAGGCTCTGCCCCCATGGCCACAGCTCAGGGGTCCCCTGAGGGGAGGGAAAGCACCCTAGTCCCCAAACCCCCCAAATCCTTGAGCAGCAATGGGCACTTGGGCCACACTCTCACCCAAACACCATTTCCACACCTTTTTCTCCCTAATTCATTTCCATCATGCCCTGCAAGAGGACGGTGGCACTCGGTGGGGGGTGTCTCTGCATGGTAGCCCCCAGCCCCAAGCACACAGCACTCCCGTGGGCCCCCAGCCCCTGGCAGCCCCTGGCAGCCCCTGGCAGCCCCTGGCAGCCCCGGCCCCCCGTGCTGCCGCTCAGCCGACCCGGCAAGAGAAAGGAGGAGGAGGAGGGAGGGCTAGGAAATTAAGGTTTTCAGTGCTGTCAGAGCCGCATCAAACAGGCATCCACCAGCTGATGGCTTGATTGTTATATTTTGGATGTCAAACCGGAGCAAGCAGAACCCTTTAAAATGCATCAGTGCCGCTGCCTTTCTGACGGAGGGTGTTGGTTTCCCATTAACGAGAGGGAAGCGTGAGCTGGAGCAGAAAACTTCAAGCGCTTTGGAATTGATAAAATAACAACTCCCTAATTAAGCAGAACTGTCAGTCAGCAGGCACCCGCTGCCCTGCATCGGGAAGCAGCAGCAGCAGCTCCCGGTGCACGAGCCTGACACGCCGGCTCAGCCCCTGCAGCACGGGGGGCAGGGGGATGCACATCCCGGGGGGCAGCAGCCAGAGCCCCCCCCACGCTCCCATCACACCCAGCGGGGTCCTGGTCCCAACACTGGGCACAGCCGAGGGGTTTGGGTGCTGTGCCTCGGTTTCATGAGTTCACCATGAGTGATGTGGCTGCCCCATCCCTAGAAGTGTCAGATGGGGCTTGGAGCAACCTGGGATAGTGGAAGGTGTCCCTGCTTGCTCATGGCAGGGGGTGGAACGAGATGGTCTTTAAGATCCCTTCCAACCCAAACCATTCCATGAGTCTCTGACTATGAAACCATGTCATGCAAAGCACAGCCTGGCGAAGGAGAGGCCTGACCCCAAAACACACTCCGTGCCAGCATGCTGCCCATCTGAGAGACAACAGCCAGCCTGGGGCACACACTCCTGAGGGACACATGGGACACTGTGGCCAGGTGTGGGTTCAGCATCCCCACCACCAGCTGGATGCAGGAAGGGGTATGGCTGTGAAGGTCCTCCCAGTGCCAGAGCAGGGCAGAAAGGTTTTGGAGAAGTCAAGAGTAGGGTTTGAAGTGTCCAAGGCCAGGTTGGATGGGGCTCTGGGCAGCCTGGGCTAGTGGAAGGCATCCCTGCCTGTGGCAGGGGGGTGGAACGGGATGAGCTTTGAGGCCCCTTCCAACCCAAACCATTCCATGATTCTACAAAGTCCTGCCAGAGCAGCAGCCCTCGGCCAGGCCCCCAGACCTCCACCATCCCGCTCCCTCCAGCACGAGGAGGCTAAAAGGGGCTCATTACAGAAGCAGCCGAGACCTCGCTGTGACTCTGCCGTGCGGGGAGATGAACTGCTGTGGCCCTGCCACACTTCTCCCCGGCCTGGGGCTGGAGGGACACGGCATCTACAGGGCTTGAAACAGCCACCAGTGCCCACTACCCCAAAACCAACTGCCCAGCGCTCTGGGTGCTCCCTTGGCACCCAGGGGAGGGGACACCAAGGGGGGGGCAAGGGACAGCCAGGAGTGATATGGAGCTGTCAGGAAGGTGTTTAACCCCCGACATGCTGGTGTCTGATGAAACCACTGCACAAAGGGGGCCTCTGCTTCTCACTCCAGGTTATTGTCAGCCCTCACACCACCATCCCCAGCTGAGGACTGAGCACCTGCAGCACCAGGAGAGGCTCCAGGGCACCCCGCTCTGCCCTGGGCACCCCACTCGGGCCAGCCCAGAGTGCAGGCAGGTCAGGCAGGACTCTTCGCTCAGCCCAGCTTGGGGGTTCAAATCCCAGTGCCATTGTGAGGGCAAGGGAGGCTTCCATGGGGGAACCAGCCCACAGCAGTGCAGTCCTGGCAGCAGAGCCACCTGCCCACAGCCCAGGCAGAGCCCTGGCACATGCTCCAACCTGGAGATGGGCCAGGAAAGGAGAGAGCATCTCATCACAGGGTGCACACAGGTGAGCCCATCTGAGCAAGCAGCCCCTCTACATGCCCCTGGATTTGCAGCTGGACCCTGAGCCTGCCCTCCCCTTGCATATCATGCACCACGAAGCCCCCACTGAAACATGTGGCTGCCTGGGAATCCCTTTGCTCCTCATCCCAGCCCTCCCAGGCCCCAGTCTAGAGCCTTCACACACCTCCCCGACACATCTCCAAGACCCCATGAGTGCATGTCCCCTGCTGTCCCCACCAGGTGTGAGTCTTGGGGAGACCCTTCTCTGCCAGCACTTGCCCAGGGCTGTGCAGGTCTTGCCCCAGGTGGAGGTTTGAGAGGCACCACACAACCACCACCTCCTGCCACCTCCACAGCCCCGACACCCTTCCCTGGCCAATCTCCACACCAGGGGGACACCGGCTGCCCTCTGCCCACCCATCATGAGTGGGTGCCCAGCCTCCACATAACACCAGCCCCCACAGCCTGGATATAGGTGCCACAGATTCCAGCCTTCCTGCCCCAAAAGAGCCCCATTTTCACCCAAGAAGGACCCCCTGAGGTGGGCTGGGTCCGGAGCCAGGACTCGCGTGCCAGGGCCACAGGCTGGTGTAAGAGCCCCTGGAGCCTCGTCACACACTAATCACACTGGAGGTGACAGGGCTTAGGGGAGGACTTAAGAGAAACCGACTCCTTTTTACTGACACCATCTGGACACAGCCGATCTCTTTCCCCTTCCCAGCGCAGCACCAGCCGGAGGGGCAGGGTCCAGGGTGACCCCCCGACCCAGCGCTCCCCGTGCCCTTGCCGGTGCCAGGGATCCCCAGCTCCCACCAAGCAAGACTGGAATACTGTCCCTGCCAGGGAATCCTAACGAGCCCACAGTGCCAGCCGGGATCGGAGCCGGGGAATGCCAGCTTGGAGCTGAGGGGACCGTGTGCTGCCTGCACGGCCCCCCCGGGAGGGGAGCGCAGCCCCGGGGAAGGCGGGGGCTGAGACGGGAGGACGCACTGGGTACAAGCCAGCCCGGAGACACCTGTTCGGGGACAGCCCTCCCTCCGGCTGTGCTCCCGGGCACGCCACCGGCACGCGGGGACCTGGCACGGCAGGGACAGGAGAGCCGTGACGTGGGGTTGTCATTCACCGCACCCCGGTGCTTGGACACCTGGGAGAGCCGGCCACGACCCCGCTTCCCGTCGCCATCCTCAACCCCCGGGAGGACGGTGGCCACGACCCCGCTGCCCGTCGCCATCCCCGACCCCCGGGAGGACGGTGGCACCGCTCCGGCGCTCAGCTCGAGCCTGGCGGGTGACACGGGGACAAGCTCACCCCGGTTCTAACACGCAACACCACGAGGCACCGGCTCTCCCCAAAACTTGTCCGAGCCCTTATCTCCCCAACCGTGAGGACAGCGGGGATCCCCCAGACCGCCCAACCAGAGCCAAGCTCCGGCTGCCCCAGGAGAAGCCTCCAAGCTCTGGCACACCTTCGAGAGAGGGGCAAAGTTGCGCTGGGGTTGGGGTCAGGGGGTGAGGTACCTTCCAGCCGGCGGAGCTGTTGCTGTCTCCTTTATCCTTAAAGTAGGGAACGTATCGCACCATCCAGTCGTAGATTTGCGAGAGGGTGAGGCGCTTCTCCGGCGAGCTCTCGATGGCTTTGGTGATGAGGTCGGCGTAGGAAAGGTTGCCCCAGGCGTTGCGCCGGGAGGTCTTGGCCTTGCGGAGCTGCCCCACATCCGCGCCGGGGGGCGGCGGGGGCGCGGCGGCGACTCTGCGCTCCACCGGGGCCGCCGCGTTCTCGGCTCCGTCTCCGCCGGCCGCCAGCGTCGGGGGTCCCCCCGCGCCCCCATCCTCTTCCTCCGCCGCCAAGTCGGGGTGGGGGAGAGGCCAAGTGCAAGAGCGGGGCCGGCTCTGCGGCTCGAAATCCGGGTCGATCTCCACCTGATGCGCCTGGAGCTTTTCTTCCATGGTCCCCTCCCCGCCGTCCCCCTACAGCCCCCCCCCCCGGAGTTACGGGCGGTTTCCACTCAAAAAAAAAAATAAACACACAACAAAAAACCCAAAATCTCGAGAGGGAGAGGAGTGCGAAGGCGGGCTCCTTGCCCGGCTGGAGGGGAGAGGGGAAGGAGGAGCCGCTCGGGTCCTGGCGGGGGGAGCCCCGAGTCCGGCGGCTCTAGGAGGCGGCTCTGCCGGGAGCGCCGAGCCGGGGGACGCGCTGCATGGTCCTCGGCCGCCTCTCCAGCCCCGGCCGAAGCGGGAGTGTGTTTTTTTGGTTCGGATTTGGTTTTGGTTCGGTTTTTACCAGCCGCGGAGCTCCGGAGCGGTTCCCGGCTCGGCGGCCAGCGGGGCGGCTGCGGGCGGGCAGAGCGCGGGGGCGGCCGCATCCATCGGGCTGGCTCAGGCAGCAACAGATGAACCGGGGCGAGCGGCGGCGGGCAGCATCCTCGGCCGGGCACCGGCGCGCTCCGGGGCACCTGGGCGGGGGAGAAGCGGGACGGAGCTGGGGGGGAGCCCTCGGCGCGGCGGGCGCAGCCTCCCGCGGGCGGCCCGGCGCTAGGTCCGGCGTTGCGGCGGAGCCATGCTGGCGGGCGGCACGCACCTGACAGCGCCGGCGAGGGCGGCGGCGGGCGGGCTCCCGCCCCTACGCCCCCCCGCTCCGCTTCAGCGGCCGCGCACCTGCCCGCCGCCGCCGCCGCCGCCGCGCTGCCGCCACGGCGCGGGCGGGCCACATGCTGGAGCGGCTGCTCGCTCGTTCGTGCGTTCCTTCGCTCGCTCGCTCCCTCCTTCCCTCCCTCCGCCGTGCCCGTTCCCGAATGCGGGCGCCGCCGTGACACAGGGGGAGGGCCCGGAGGGGCGGGGGGAGGGCGGGGGAGGGGAGTGCCCCCGCGCCGCGCGGGGCAGCGGCGGGGCGGGACGGGATGGAGCGGAGCGGAGCCCCCCGGCCCCAACCCCGGCCCCGCGTCCCCCCCGCCTGGCCCGGGCCGCGACCCCCGCCCGGCCCCGCCGCGGCCCCACGTGCGCCCCGGGCGCCCCCCATTGTAGCCCCGGGGCCGCCACCGCCGCCCCATTGGCCGGAGGCGCCCGGCGGCCACGCCCCCCACGCGCGCTGATTGGCGGGGGCGCCGGCGGGACGCTCCGGGTGCGAGGGGGGTGAATGGGGAGGGGGGAGAGGCCCCGCCCACATAGGGTGACGTCACGGACTCCGGATGCATCCGCGCGTCACCCCGGGCAACGCGGGGCACGCCCCCTTCACTACGGGCCACGCCCCCGAGAGCCTCGGCCACGCCCCCGCCGAGGGACATCCCGCGAGCGGCCCCGCCCACCTCGGGCAGACACGCCCCCTCGAGTGAGGCCACGCCCCCCGCCCCCCTTGCGGCGGCCCCGACCCCGACCCGGCCCCGACCCCGATCCCAAACCCGACCCGGCCCCGACCCCGGCCCTGCCCGCAGCCCGCCGGGCCCAGCAGCCCGGTGGCTCCCCGGTGGTGTCACCGCAGGGGTCGCGGTGATGTTTAGTCAGACACGCGAAGCCCACCCGGGGCCTGGCAGGGCAGGAGGGCAGGGGCGCTGCCCCAACCCGCGCACCCCCGGCACCCACGAGGGTGCAAACACCTCATCCTGCACCCACACGCATCTCTCACCCAGCACCCGCGGGGGACACACGCCTGAGCCCTGCCCGTGCCCACCCTGCTGCCTGCACCCCAACACACCCCTCCTCACACCCACCTTTTCCCCCTCCCCACCACCCCAGGAGCGGGCAGCCACTCTGCCTGTCCCCACCCGCCGTGCCTGGCTGGCCCTGGGAACACTGTCACTGAGCTCCCTGAATCCCCCCGGGCTTTGTCACCCTAAGTGCCACCAGCTGTGCCTGTAACAGTGTCTTTCCTGCCACAGTCACGTGCGGTCCTGCTCCTGCAGCCCCGTTCCTGGTCCGAGGGGACGGGCTGAGGTTACCCAAGCAACTGAGGAGCTGATGGTTCCAGCCTGAGAGTGCTCGGCCTGACAGCTCTAATAATATAATAAAGTATAATATAATCTAATAGATATAATATAATAAATATAATACAATACACAGGCGGGACTTGACAAGTGCTCTGTTTCACAACCCACAGCGACAGTGGTGGCTGCAGAGGCTCCAGCTGTCCCTGGGGGCACAGCACAGCACGAGGGCTTGGGGGGTGTGTTCCCTCCTTCCCTGCCAGGCAGCTGGGGACCTGCTGGCCAAGCCCCTCATCTCCTTGGTTCCTCAAGCCCCGGAGGGCTGAGCCAGGCTGGCATCAGACATGCCCTGCCCATCCTGGCTATGGGGGTACCAGAGCACTCTCAGGACAGACCTGACCCCAAACGCCCCCTGACCCCACAGACCCCAGGGCGGTGCTACCGTGCTCATCTCCCTGTGCCTCCCTCCTCCCCAGAGCATTT
The DNA here is from genome assembly GCF_001604755.1 of Lepidothrix coronata. Classification (NCBI taxonomy): domain Eukaryota; kingdom Metazoa; phylum Chordata; class Aves; order Passeriformes; family Pipridae; genus Lepidothrix; species Lepidothrix coronata. The sequence continues at coordinate 1,509,181 of NW_016690360.1, forward strand.
CTCCAGCGACTATCTCAAGTTTCCCTTGCTGTGGTTTATGTCCTTCCCCTTCCCGAGGATCCACAGGCAGAACCGTTCCCTCTCCACAGCCTTTTGCCCATTTGGAGCCAGGGGTGTTTCTTCCCTCAGTCTTCCCTTAGTCAAAACACTCCCACATTTCTCACCTGCTCTTCCAGCCTTGTTTTCCCAGCCCAGTTCCCCAGTGCGGAGCTGAGTGGAGGGTCGAGCCTGCACAGCCCTTCCCGTGCCTGTCCCTGCCTGGTGCTGCTCCCTTTCTCTTGCAGCACTTCTCCTCCTGCCCTGCAGCAGGTGCCTCTCCCTGAGCCAACTCATCCCTTGGGGACAGCGCTCAGAGCTCCCTGCCCATGCTGCCAGGTGCCTAATTCTGCAGGACCACACTGGGCTCACTCCCCTGCTGCCTCAGTTTCCCCACCTGCACAGCAGAACTGCCCCAGGCACACAAGGATGGCCCTCAGGGGTGAGGTGACAGGCCTGTTTTGGACAACTTTGTGGCTCCTCGCACCTAAAAGCAACCAAAGCTCCTCCCATCCCATGGTGCTCCCACTCCATGGTGCTCCCATCCCTGGCATCCCTTGCACACCCCTCACCTGCTGCTCCAGAGCCTGGGATGAGCATGGGCACAGCAGGTCCAGGGGGAAAGAGCAGAGCAGAGCAGAGCCATCAGGGCAGCAGCAGCAACAGGGAAGGGGGCGATGGGTGGGTGGTGCTGCAGGGTCTTGGGATCCTTGGGAAGCAGTCACAGCCCCAAACCTGCCACAGCTCAAGGAGCACCCTCAGGCACATGGTGGGATTGTTGGGGTGTCCTGTGCAGGGCCAGGAGTTGGACTCATTGATCCCTGTGAGTCCCTTCCAGCTCAGGATATTCTGGGATTCTGTGATCTTTCCCATGCCAGTGCAGCCCTTGCTCGATGCAACTCCCCAGTCTGTCCTTTCCCTGATGGCTTCCAGCAGCACCTGGACAAAGGTGTTCCATGGAGTGTCCTGCTTCCCCCTCTCTGCCCATCCTGCCAGGAAAGGGGGCTCCTCTGCCTCCCAGCTCTGGGGCATGAGCCAGTTTGCTCTTGATGATGATGAAGCCATTCAGCAGCTTGGTTTGTGGTGTGAAGCTCACACTTCAGGAGCAGGAGGAGAGAGGTGACACGGATATGCCCAGCCTTGGTAAGGTGCCCACCACCTCCAGGGTGGGAAGAGTGAGGCTGAAAGGGCAAACAGGAGCTCAGTGGGGATGGAGTGGGCAGGACCAACTCTGACACATCCTGCCATGCACATGTGAGCTGCTCCTCGCACGCAAGGGTGGCAGTGAGCGGGGCTGTACCTGCCCTGTCTCAGTTCTGCCCCCAGAAAGCACTGGAGCTGTGCCCACCAGCAGTGGGTGGATGGGCTGGTGGATGCTCCAGTGCCTGGGGGTGGTGGATGTTACAGTGTTTGGCTGCTTCGAGTCACCTGCAAAACTGCTCTGCATGGTGTCAGGATGGTGTGAACAGGGGGACCTCCAGGGGGTACCTCAGCACTGCCCCCCAGGGCAAACCCTTGCTGGGCAGGGGGAGCTGGGAGGGCAGGGTGTGGGCAGGATCACAGCCCCAGCTGAAGGGAGAGGGGCCGGTTGTGGGATGAGGAGGAGGAGCAAGAGGAGGAGGAGAAGGTGGAGGAGGAGGAGGTGGAGAGCTGCTGCTCCAGGCATCTCCTCATGGACCAGATCCCAGGAGGGCGGTGCAGCCTGAGCTCCTGCTCCCCCATCTCCCTGGCAGTCCTGGGCAGAGCCAAGGCTTGCTGTTCTGGTGCTGGTGTCACCTCCCATCTCACCCCACCGGGCCAGCAGGACCTTCATCTTTCCTCCATCTGAATGGTTCCCACAACATCCCATGTTCAACACCCCACAACAACCCCTCTACCCTTTCCACCCCTACCCAGGTTGACACCTGAGAGCTGTTTTGGAGCACCCATCCCCTTCACCATTCCAGCAGCTCCAGGGTACAGGGCAGAACCCCACAGGTGGTGATGGAGCTGCGGGAACCGAGGAGGAACCACGCTGGTGAGGGCTGTGCTGGAAGGCAGGTGGGATATCTGCCCATGCCAAAAACCACCAGCAGGCTCCAAGGACTGTGTTTGGGACCAGTTTGTCCAACTGCCAAGGAAAAATTCAGCTTCCAGCATCACAGCTCAGCATTCCCAGCTGCAAGGGCACCAGGGGATAGAGGGAGAGTGGCATCAGGGGAGAGGGGAGCACCCTGGTGTGCCCATCACATCCATCAGCCTCACCTCAGGCCCCTGATCCCAATGGGAATCACCAGTTGTTGGGTGTCTGCAGGGAGCTGGATGGGGGGAAGCACCGAGACAACCCCAGCAGCGTGTGAGGCGCCTGCTCTGCTTTGGGAGGCAAAGCCACACGTGCAGCACATCCTGTGAAATGACAATTCTCCCAAATGCTAATTCGGGCCCTGGAAATGACACGTGTGACGATCCCTCGTCGCCTCCTCCCCGGGAAGTCGCGGCGCGAGAGGAGCTCAAGCGGCGCCGATTAAAAAGTACTTTCATGGAACATAAAGTGGAAGTTAAGTGAGGGAAATGATAAAGTCAGAATGAAATATTTTTACTTTCCTGCAATGAACTTGGGTGTTTTGACATGCTCAGAATAAACATTTTGACACTGCTGAAAGGAGAAAGTCAAAGTGATTCCGGGAGGCTTCTTCCCGGGGAAAATGGCAGCGAGATCGACAGGTTCCCAGGGAAAGATTGGATTCCAACAAACCCCTGTTTTCTGATGGAAAACCATTCCAGGCAGTGTTTCCCGTCAGCCCTGCACAGAGAACAGGTTTCCAGGTGAGACCAGCACCTGACTAGCTTCCCAGAACTGTAGCAGGGAGGGAAATCTGCCTTCATCCTGCTGGGAAAGGGAGACATAGGGCAGGATGGACTCAGCCTGTGCACCTCGGGTCTAGATCCTCCCCCAGCTCATAAGGGCTGATGCCGAACCCCCAGTCTGTGTAAGAGGCACAGGCAGTCCAACAGCAGCAGGGTTTGTCCCCTCCTTCATGTCCATGCTCATGGTCACATTGTGTCAAACCAAGTGTGTCACAGTGAGCTAAATTTTCACGCTTTTATTTGGGGAAATTCCAAGAATTATTTTTATTAGTTGAAAACCCAAATCATTGCATTCTGAAGAGTTGGAGTTTTGCTGAAAAAACAGACAGATACTTTAGCAATAGTCTGCTGTACCTGATGGCTCAATTTTTCATGTGATACCAGTTGGGTGGAAAATTTCTGACCAACCTTTGGCGCAAAATTTCCAACCAATCTTTGGTGCACAATTTCAAACCAATCTTTGGTGCACACTCCAGGTATTGAATTTTGCTTCAGAACAGCATTTAGGGAAAATCTGTTCTTTAATAATAGTAATGCCTAATAATAGTTTTCAATGCTAATTCTTGGCAGCAATTCCCTGTGATTAAATATACCTTTGCTTGGTAGAAAATGATGTATGTCATGCAACAGATTCGTGCACCCTCTAATCTCCCCTTCAGGCACAGCCACCATAGCCAAGCATGAGGGCAGGGAAATCTGCAGCCCAGCACACAATTCCCTGTGTCCAACAGGCTGCAGCAGCTCCTCTGGGCTCAACATCACCCTGATGGCTCACAGACACTTATCACAGCCCCACACAGAGCCCCTCACCAGCTAAATGAGGACCCCTTGAGCAAGAGACCTTAGCAGATGTTGTTGATTCCTCGCACTGGTGTCCCACAGGTGAGGGCATGAAACCCTTGCCAGAAACACAGATCATCAGCGGGGCTGTGCCAGTCCCCTTGGGAAGCATTTCCTGGCAGCTGAGCTCCTTCAGGACCCCTCTCCACTTTCCAGGTCTGTATAGGACTGTGCCCCATGTCCCTGCACTGTGGGTGCTGCTGACCCGGTGCTCACCAGCACCATCCACCTCCCCCAGTGTGACCAAGGAGACACAGGGGAGGCCATTGGTGAGAGACAAGCAGTGACTGGGGGAGGTTGGTGCTGTTGGTGACACTGGGCAGGTTGGTGCTGTTGGTGACCCATGTGGAGGTGAGCCAAAGGGTCCCAGCCCCAGCACCCCTACAGGCACTGCACTGGGGGTCCCCAACATCCCTGCACAATGGCACCTGTGCCAAGGGCTTGGTCACCCCTGAATTCCTCAGATTGATCCCTCAGGCTGATCAGTCACAGCTTCTTCAATAGCTTCAGCCTCTATTTGCATTTAGAGGCAGAACATTCCTCTCCAGATTGCATGCTAATGCAGCATCCCGGAATCCCTGCCTGAGCGCTTCCTAGTTAGTCTCATCTGCCTGAGTGAGCTGAAAACTGTTAAACACATTGAGTGTGTCAGACCAGATATTATCAGAAATGAGACTACCTTTTGCTGGCACCCACAGCTCCCAGACACACAGCAAAGAGTTATTTCAATCTTTTCCAGCTCTCTCCCATGTTTCTAGAGAGGCTCAGCTCTGACAGGTCTTTTAACCCTTTGCTTCCCTTTCCTTGCCTTCCCTTGCCCTGCCTTGCCCTGCCTTCCCTTGCCTTGTCTTCCCTTAGGTGATGGTATTTTGGTTTGTTCTTTACCCTCCTGGGCTTCAGGAGCCACTCCTGGCCTGGCCCAGCTCCTCACCATCCCATCACCCCGCGGGCTCATCTCCACCAGCACCAGCAGTGTCTCCCAGCACCCTCCAGCTTGCTCACACATCCCACAGCCATCCCAGCTGGAGGCAGCACTGGCAACCCTGGGTGCCCACATCCAGGCCTCTCCCCTCCAGTTTTGGATCCCCCTACACTTCACACTGGGCTTCACAATTCATTACCAACCCAAAGGCTCTTGGCCACTGGCTCCGTCCCTCCCCAGCCCAGCTTGGCGGCCGCCCCAGCACCTCCTCCTCGGAGTGTGGCTGCTTTCCCAGAGCACATTCTGCCTGTGCTGCTCTACGAGGCTGCCTTGGAGCAGGAGCAGGAGCCAGGAGTAAAGCCCTGGTTGCATGGCCAGCGTGTTTGAGAAGGGCCATCTGGCTGGGCTTGCCGTCCAAGCCCAATTCGCTGGATGGTTTTGAAGGTCACTGAGCAGGGACTGAAGGCACTTCCACATTTTCTTATATAAATAACAGCATTTCCAAGGGAGAGAGAGCAGAGGAGTGGGAAGGATCTGGGGGTTACTCCCACCCTCCCTACCAAAAGGGGGGGAGGGCAGGACACTGGAGCACAGACACACACACAGATATACGTGTGACACCCCCATGTGTGCAGTGTCCTGTGCACACACGTGCCACATGCACCCATCCACATGTGCACATGTGCCCACACTCAGGTGTGTGTCCATGCACACACACACACACACACACGTAGATGCTCCATGCAAGCACCCACACACACCTGTGCCAAGGACTGAGTTCTTCCAGCTGGGACAGGCTCCATCTCCCAGCCAGGATGTGCTGGCAGCCCCCAGAGCCCTCTGATCTGGCAATAGAGCTGGGTTCCCTATGGAAGCAGAATCAGGCCCCCTCTGGAAGCAGTGCCCTCATGTTCATGGGCTCCAGAGAACACCTTGTAACTCCACAGCAGCCAGGAGCAGGACAGGAATGTCCTAAATTCTGCAAGACCCTCAAAGACCCCTTGCTCCAGGTCTTCCCACACCTTTCCACAGCCATCCAGCCTTCTCCTACTCTGCACAGACTGGGATCCAGCACCCAGCACCCAGCTGCAGCACTCAGGACTTTCTCCCAGCCACACTGAGCACCAGCCCTGTGCCATTTAACTGGACCAAGGCTCCCTGTTGTTTCCCTGGAGAGCCCTGGAGGACACCCCTGGGCTCCCACTGCTCCTCGGTGCTGGCCAGGTGCCCACATCATGCCATCCACAGCCCAGCCACTTCCCTTTGCCCCTTGGAGAGCAAACGCTCCAAGCAGGAGGCTGGGTCACCAGCCAGGAATGAAACATCCCTGTATCAGCCCTGCACGGATCCTGGAAAACCAGAGGGGAGGTTTGACAGGACTGCTGCACTGGGAGTCTGCAATGAGTTTATGTCCATGCCCACTCCCACCATCCCCAGTCAGTGCTGAAGATTCCACTTTCCCTGGACAGCCCTACTGTGGGTGCAGGGAGAGCAGGAGTCCTGGCAGGACAGGGCATGGATGGGAGAGCCCTTCCAGAGGCAAAAATGCAGCCTATGATGCCACAGCCCCAGGAAAGCCTGCAGGGGACACAGGGCTGGGCTGGAGGGCACAGAGGCCCGATGCTGGAGGGCTGAGTGTCTCCCAGTGCCTCAGGACCCCTCGGTGAGGTGCAGGGCTGAGCTCCATGGCAGGGACACACAACCCCCTTCCCGAGCAGCCCTGAGGGTCTTCCCACAGAGCCGGTGTGTGCAGCCCAGGGGCTGCCTCGTGGGTGTCCAGGGAGTGGGGATTGTCCCCAGGGCTGCCTCAGCTCACAGAACAGGCTGAGTCCTCTGTCCAGCCCAGCTGCACCCCATGCCTGCTCCCCACCTGGGGCTGCACTGCCCCCTGTGCTGAGCTGCTGCTTCCCCTCCCTTTCCTGGTTGGATGGGCAGCCTGTTGATGCTTTAGGAGTTTCTCCTCCGTATCTCGCCATATCTCCCAGTGCTGTCAAACCCAGCCGGAGCTTTAGCAGGCAGCAGTGCTGCTGGGAGGCACTTCTTGCCTCCGACGCCCTCACTTGCCAAAGCCCCAGCTGGGGTCAGGGACTCCCCTTCTGCCGGGAGCCCTTTCCCAGGGGAGCCAGGTGGTACCTGCCCCGCGTGGGAGGGAGGTGAGGTGTCGGCGCTGGCACTGCCAGCCCGGCTGGGGCACGGGGAGCAGCCCCGAGCGGGACCCGCGGGTGCGAGGCGGGATCAGGGTGCGGCCGAGCTCAGCGCAGCCCCCGCTCCTGCCAGCGCCTGCCGGGAAGCCTTAGGCGGGTGCTCCATCTCCGGAGCCTCGCCCCGCTGGGCAGGACCCGCTCCCGCTCGAGCCTCCGGCAAAGGCACCGGCCCGGGGGTCCGCGAACCCCCCGGTGCTGGGCAAGGCACGGGGAGGCCAAGGGCTGCACCTCCCTTCTGTGGAAAATTACAGATCCTCCTTTTTTTTTTTTTCTTTTAAGGGTGAGGTGGGTTTGGTTTTTTCCCTTGTTTGTGCAGGTATTTGTCAGAGGATATTTTTAAATGAGCTGAAGTCAACCAGCGCGGGATCCGAACGGCCTGTGCTCCAGCATTCCTGTGGCTTGGGCCAGCGGGGACCTGCTGACCCGGCCGGAGGGGTCGGCCAAGGAGGACGTGCCGTTCCCGGCCCCTGCCCACGGGGAGGAGGAAATTCCGGGCTGTCCAAGAGTGCCGGAGGGGAGCTGCGCTCCCGGGCGCTCCGGCAGCATCCTCTGCTCCAGTTGCCTCAGCACCGCTCCCAGGACACCCCGCAAGGCCAACCCGTCCGGAGCGATCCCGGCCCCCGCCCCCGAGCCCCGCTCACCAGCGGCTCCTCTGCACAGCTTTGCAGACAAACAGCCCGGCCTCAGCCCTCGGGGCCGGGCCGGCGGGTCCCGCCCTGCCCAGAGGGACCTGGGGGATGCGGTCACCTGCTCCCTGACGGCCTTGGGGAGGGAACAGCTGGATCGATTCCTGCTGCTTGCTTTTTGCTTCCAGCCTGCAGCAGTGCAGGCCTTCTGCCATTCCCAGCCCTCCTTTCCTGCTGCCTCAGTCTCCTCTGACCCCGGTGGAGCTCACGAGAGCTGTGCTGTGCTGTCGATGTGTAAGGTGGGCTCTGCTGCAGCACAAAGGAGTGGTAGGTGAGATCCTTGTCCCGGACCTGAGGCCTCCTCCTCACTCCACACAAGCACACCCGACCACTGCGATCCCCTCCCGAGCCCTGGCATGTCCTCGGCACCCAGGCACGTGGAGATGCACCACAGCAGCGGGCTCAAGCATTTCATAGCCCAGGGAAGGGTCAGGAGGCCCCAGGCTTCCCAGCCCAAACTCTGGGAAGCACCACCTCCAGCCAGCGGAGATGGAGCCCTACACATTGGATTTGAGCCCGTGTTCTGATCTCCACCCGCCCTTCTCCCACAGAGAGGGCTGGTGGCCAGGCACTTCTGGGGTTATGGGCTACAGCCAAGGGCCAGGAAAAGTGGATGCCATGGGCACCATGTCCTGCAGGGTCTGGGGCTCTTTCCTGGGGGTACAGCCATGGGGAAATCCTTCCTGGTGGTGGAGTTGCTGCCCTGGTGAGGTGTTCATGATCATCCTGGGGTGACAGACAAGGGGGATTGGCTTCAAACCAACAGAGTGTAGGTTTAGATTGGATATTAGGAAGAAATTCTTCCCTGCGAGGGTGGGGAGGCCCTGGCACAGGTTGCCCAGAGAAGCTGTGGCTGCCCCATCCCTGGAAGTGTCCAAGGCCAGGCTGGACGGGACTTGGAGCAACCTGGGCCAGTGGAAGGTGTCTCTGCCCAAGGCAGGGGGTGGGATGAGATGATCTTTAAGGTCCCTTCCAACCCAAACCAGTCTGAGATTCTGTGATTCTATGAACTCTTTAGGCACCAGTGAGTGTGGCATGAACTGTTCCTGTGCCAGGTGAATCTCTATTGAAATACTGCAGCACCACTGCCCCGGGATGAAGAGGGAGGAACTGGGCTGCTGTGGACAAACTGGTTAAGCAACACGTATGAGACAGGAAGCTGGCAGGGAAGGCACGTGCCAAAACACTTACCCCAACACTGAGCTCCAGCACCTCAGCCTTCCCTGCCCTCTCCAGCACCTCCTGAGGGCCATGGTCCAGCAGCACTCAGCCCCTGCTCAGCAGATGATCCTGCCCTGACCCAAGCGGGGCAACATTCCCACTCCTCCTCTCAACAGCAAATGGGTGAACAACTCCTCCACCTCCTAAGCCTCCACTGCAACGCCTACATGCTCCCTCACTTGTGTCAGAAGACTTCAGGATGAGAATCCATAGGAAAATGCTTCTCTGTGCACAGGGTGGACATGAATTGTGTCCTCACTCAGGGGGAACAGCCACGAGCTCAGGCATGGGCAGCTCCCAGCTGGTGGCACGTCCCAAGGGGTCAGTCAGTCTGTCAGTGGGGAACTACAGAATCATAAAGGTTGGAAAAGACCTCCAAGACCATCAGATCCAATCTCTAACCAAATCTCACCATGCCCATTGAATCATTTCAGCCAGTGCTACATTTACTTGTTTTTTCAACACTTCCAGGGACAGTGACTTCACCCCTGCCCTGGGTAGCCTGTGCCAATGTCTGACCATTCCTTGTGACAAACTTTTTCCTGATATCCAACCTGAACCTCCCCTGGTGCAACTTGAGAACTGAAATGTTTCTCTCACAAAAGGCAAAGCAAAAAACCATCCATTTCCCTATTTCTTGTAATAGAACATATCTGCCAGTGCCAGTGCACCCCTACTTGGGGTTAGCTAGTGCAGCTGAGAGGAACTCCGCACCCCAACTACTGTCCCCTTCCCCTTGCAAGCCACATCACACCAATGTGATGCTCAGACACAGCAGGACCTGCCCCACTCCCCAGAGATCCCAGCACATGGCAAGAACCAGCTGATGAGTCCAAACAGAAGTGGGGAGCACTGTGCACAAAGAGCCCTGCAGATCAACTGCTTCATCCTGTGAAGGTTTATGGGCATCCCAGAGGCAGAGAGGGGTCTGAAGGAGAGCAAAGGGAAGCTCAGCAGGTTGTTAAAGGCCTTTAGCAGATGTGGAGGGTGACCAATGGGTTGTATCTGCTGAAGGTGACACCCAAACCCCCCGACAGGGATTGTAAGAGTAGTGCACTGTATTCCATCCTGCAGGCATGGGGAGAGCTCTGCACAGACCACGCAAACCCCCATCTGCAGCACAGTTGAATCAGACTCCAGGATGTTTCCTCATGCACTAAGCAGAGCTACAGGAACCCCAGTTCGTGCTGGTTCAGAGGGGGGTTGCCACAGTAGGTTCAGGACCCCCAGTTTGTGCTGCTTCAGGGGCACATTGTCACTGTGGCTCCCATAAGAGCCATGGGTGTGGCACAGGGGGGTGGCAGGGAAGCACTTCCACCCCCCAGATGCTGCTGAAATTTCGGGATTAGCTCTAAATTCACATCACAGACCACTTACTGGTGGTCCCCCCTGGACCATCTCGTTGTGGCTGGTGCAAGCAGAGCCCTGCAAGTGCCTGGGTTATGCAGCAAACACTGCCCCTTTTTACTGGAGTTTGAGTGCAGGGCCATCGCAGTGGGCACAGTCCCTTTGGTGCAGGGCACATCCACGCTCCAGGGAGGCATGAAAGCTCTTCAGGAGCTTTCCTCAGTGTCCCCCCAGCAGGCAGCTCCCTCCCTGTTCGTGCAGGGACGCGCTGGCCCCGCGCCCGGGGAGGGTGGTGCTGCACTTTCCCTGCCATGGAGCAGCTGCAGCCAAGCTGATTTCCCCACACTGAGCATCTCCACCCTGGATGGTGTCGTCTCCTCCCACTTCCACAGGGAGGTTTTTTTGGGGGGTGGCAGGTGCTGTGGTTTTGGTGCTGTCCCAGAGGGGACAAATCATCTCCCTGGACTGTCAGAGAATCACAGAATATCCTGAGCTGGAAGGGACCCACAAAAATCATCTAATCCAACCCCTGGCCCTGCACAGACACCCCAACAATCCCACCCTGTCCCTCAGAGTGTTGTCCAAACCCTCCTGGAGCTCTGGCAGCCTTGGGGCTGTGCCCACTGCCCTGGGGAGCCTGGGCAGTGCCCAACCAGCCTCTGGGGGAAGAACCTTTTCCTGATGTCCAACCTAACCCTGCCCTGGCACAGCTCCAGGCCATTCCCTGGTTCCTGTCCCTGGTCAGAGAGCAGAGGTTGGTGATGCCCCTCCTCTGCCCCCCCCTGAGGAAGTTGTGGACAGTGATCTCCTTTCAGCCGTGGGGGAAGGCACTGCAGGGGCTCCCACAGGTTATGGGACAGCACAAGAAGTGACCCTCACTCTACCTGAAGCAAGAGTGGGAGGCACAGGGC
>NW_016690360.1:1521499-1537161 GCF_001604755.1 Lepidothrix coronata
GCCCTGTGCCTCCCACTCTTGCTTCAGGTAGAGTGAGGGTCACTTCTTGTGCTGTCCCATAACCTGTGGGAGCCCCTGCAGTGCCTTCCCCCACGGCTGAAAGGAGATCACTGTCCACAACTTCCTCAGGGGGGGGCAGAGGAGGGGCATCACCAACCTCTGCTCTCTGACCAGGGACAGGAACCAGGGAATGGCCTGGAGCTGTGCCAGGGCAGGGTTAGGTTGGACATCAGGAGAAGGTTCTTCCCCCAGAGGCTGGTTGGGCACTGCCCAGGCTCCCCAGGGCAGTGGGCACAGCCCCAAGGCTGCCAGAGCTCCAGGAGGGTTTGGACAACACTCTGAGGGACAGGGTGGGATTGTTGGGGTGTCTGTGCAGGGCCAGGGGTTGGATTAGATGATTTTTGTGGGTCCCTTCCAGCTCAGAATATTCCATTCCTTCTATTCTGTTCTATTCATTCTTGTGCTGAGCCAGGCAGGAGGATCCTGTGTCACTCCTGGCGTGAGCATGACAGGAACCACCAGCAATGTATTAAAAGGGAAACCATCAAACATGGCAGTTATTTCTGCCTTCCTCCATGGGACCATCTCTGGTTATACCCCCTCTTCTCCACCCTCCCATCTCCCTCTAGAAAATTACTCCCAGGGATAGGTCCTGGGAAGCTCCTTTGTGAGCACGTGTAGAGAGGGCCAGGGCTGCAGAGCAGTGCCACGCTGAGGGTATGGCTGTGTGGGCAGAGGGGTGCAGCCCCCAGACAGACTGTGCCAGGCCATCACTGGAGAGAGGGGAGGTCACCAGCACCTGCACACCCAGGCACCAGCATTTCCCAGGAGGGGGTCTGGTCCAGACCCTGCTCCTTCCTCTGGGGCAGAGCAGTGCCTATCCGGGGCTGGGAGCCTGGGCTGGAGCCCTGGGCTGTGCCAGTGCTCTCTGCAGCTGCCTGGCACCCGCTGGCCGTGCGTGGGAGCGTGGGACCCGCGTCCTGCCCGCCTGGCACCGCGCCTGGCAGGCCAGCTCAGGGCAGGAGCCAGCTGTCTGCTCGGAGCAGGGAGCGGGCAGGGAGCTGGCCACGCTCCACTCGGTGCAGAGCAATTGAAAAATTGCTGGAAGGTTTCCATTGGAGGGGCAAAAAAAAAATAGGTGTCAGTGAAAACTTGTTTAGCCAAACGGGCTTCCCTGGCACGAGGCTGGGGCTGGGCAGCTCCCCACTCTGCTGTGGTGCTCGCCCTGTGCCAGCCAGGCAGGCACAGGCAGGGAGCAGGGGGAGCTGGCAGCTGGCAGAGCTGTGGGATCCACGCTCCAGGCCAAGCAGCTCCCTGGAGCGGGACAGGAACCCACAACACAGCCTTCTCTGCCACAAGTGGAAGTGTTTTCTAGTGCTCAGCATCATCCTGGAGCAAAGGTGGAGAAAGAGAAAGGCCCTTCCAAAGAGCTTCTCCCCATTTGCCCACACGCTGCCTGTCCTGCCTGCAGTGCCCTGTGTGCAGCTGCCTACCCCATCCTGCCCCCCTGCCCAACTTGGTGAGGGGCTCCCAGCACCACCAGGAACCACAGCACTCACTGCTGGGCCCCCACACCCACACACACCCCAACCCGTGGCTGGAGGACAGGTCCCTTCCTGGGGACGGGGCCCTGAACCCGGGGTGACTCTGCATGGGGTAGACAAGAGGAGGGCTCCAGCTCCCCCTCTGTGGGGTTCAGAGCCCTCCCAGCCCTTTAGGATTGAAACTCTTCTCTGACTGTCCCTGGGTTGCTACTGACAGCAACTGGGCTGTCTGCTTCCATACAGGACCCACTGGGAATTTTCTTTGCAGGTGGGGGGGTGGCTCCTACCCATTCCCACAGTCTCTCATGCTGGACACCATGTCCAGGGGATGCTCCCACACAAGGTGCTCAGGTGCCTTCTGAGGTCTGGAAAAGCACCAGTTATAGCCCAATTTTGTACCACAATATTGAGTCCAGTACAACCCAACTGCCCTGGGGGTTGTTCTGTTGCTTCTCGCTTCATCCTCCATCCCAAATCTGCTGGGGTTTCACCAGGGAGGGCCTCCCTGCTAAAACAGTGCCCCCTGCTTGGCTGGTAAAGGCAGCGGCTGCTCTGCTGGAGCCCTCATCTCCCTGCCCCCCCTTTGCTCCATGACCCCCCTCAGCATCCACGCCATCTCCAAGGACTGTCCTGCAGCCAGAAGCTTGGAGCATCCCTGGCTGGCACCCCTGCCCATGGCTGTGGGCCAGGCCCCCCGGGAGGACGGGCAGCCCCCGGATCAGCCGAGCAGATGGGCTGGGATGGCAGCAGCCAAGAGGCCATGGAAATACATGTCATGTTTGGAGGAAAGGGCTCCCATCAGCACGTATCCGTCTGGCTGGGCATGTTCCATAGGCAGGGGAATGCTCAACTGCTAATCCACATAATCCTGCTCTAGGCTGGATTCATTTTAAAAAATAAATAAGTGGCTGAGAGCAGTTTTTGGTCCATCTGACTCAAGTGCTGGGCTCTGATGGCAAGAGGCAGAACCACAGGAGCCTTATTTACACTGATTTTCACGCAATGTGCTGCTTGGATCAAGGAATTAAAGGACTACAAGGCAAGAGTAACCTGCAAATCAGGCAAGGGCATCCCCGCTGGCACACGGGATGATCAGCCACTTACCTGGACCTTAACCCCTGTTTAATGCACAGTTTTCATGTTCACACCCAGAGCCCAGACATGCATTCAAATGGAACAGGCTGCTGGGCCCAAATCTTGACATTTTGGTCAAATAATATTCCATTTATTGGAATAAAACACTCAAACCATACACCCTACACAGGAAGTCCCATCAAGTTGTTTTCCCCGTGGTGCAGCACTGGGGGCTCTGCTGGGTGCTGGAGCATCCCCCCGGGATGGCAGGATCTTCTGGATTGTGAGGAAAGAAGCCTCACAATCAAGTGGGTGACAGGGAAAGCTTTTCTCACTCTGGCAGCACTGGATGGGCGCTGTGGTGACCCAGGCAGCCACCTCAGAGGTGTCTGCTCTGCTCAGCTGGGGCAGGACCTGCTCTTGGCAGGACCTCTGGGGCATGGGACAGTCTGGCTGGTGACACAGCCTTGGTCAAGCTCTTCCCCACCCCAGGATGGCTTTGGGAAGACTAGCTGAACTGTGCTGAAGAAAATAAGGTATCCTGCCCAGAGCAGCCTTGCTCTGCTCCCAGGAGGGGCAGCCGTGGCCATCAGGAGGAGCCAGGGCCTGAAGGGACTTGTCCCCGTCAGGCACCTCCAGCTGAGAGCCAAGTTTCTGTGCTGATCTCTGGGCCAGATTCCTAGCAGAGCACACACACCCCAGCCTGCTGGAACTGGCAGCAGGCACAGGCTTTGCAAAAGTCCCCCCGTGGCTGTGGCAGCCGCAGCCGATCCGGGTGCTCTGCCCGTGGCTCCAGGTGCCCGCGTGCGCCGTCAGTGCCCGCGTCCACCACCCCACTGTGGGAAATGCCTGACCCAGATTCGGGGCTCATTAGCAAGTCAAGCTCCTCATGAAAAGCAGGTTCTTGATGCTGCATCTGGCCATGAGTAACTCCACGTGGTTGCACAACACCTGCTTGTGCCATCTCGCTTCCCTTTCCACCCTGACGAAACCTGAAGCCCGGGCATCACCCTCGGCTGGTGCTGGCAGGTTCCCTTGGCATGGGGGTAATGCCATACTCAAGACACCTGCAGGACTGGGGCCATCAGGTTTCCCAGGCCTGGAAAACCTGTTTTCCGGATGAAATATCTTTAGTTTGAAAAGGGAGAGGACCTGACTCTAAATACATTTTGGACCCCAGGTAGAATCAGAACTGGCAGACCTTGCTTGGTCTTTGTTCACAGGTGACTCCTCACCAGAGTCCACAGATGAGCCCTAGAGCTGTTTGGCTGCAGGTTGGTTATGGGGAAAGGACTGCAAGAGTAGGAGACCCTGGAGGAGGATGAGGCAGTGTTGGGATGCACATTGGCATCTGGCACATGGAAAAAGTGGGAGGGGGTGTAGGAGGATAGAGAACCTCCCCACTGGGAGTTTCCCCAGAATCCTGGCCAAATATAACCCCGCAGGAATTAGCCACATCCGTGCCAGAGGTGACAACATCTGTGCTTGGTTTGGCCACCTCTGATTGTCCTGCAAGGCAAAGGCCTGGCAGGATCAAGATGTCCCGATCAGATGGGCAGTGAAGAGAGGCAGCCCCAAGGGTGGGCTGATGGGCACAGCACTCCCAGCCCCCTCCCCCCAAATTCAGGGACATCTACCAGCCCCAGTCTGATGCCTGCTGATGTTAGACTGGCATGGGCTGGCAGGTTCTCATCCCTCATTAAGGAAGCATTCACTGCATTGCCATCAGGAATGTCCTCAGCCCACAGGGAACCAGTGCCCAGAGCCAGCAGCACACAGATGTGAGCAGGACTTACTTACAGTGCCCAGAGCCAGCAGCACACAGATGTGAGCAGGACTCACAGCCTCTGTGTGTTGGGCAGGGTCACTGCCAGGCACCAGGACTGGGCTCTGAGTGCCCCGAGCAGGGTCGTGCCCCTTGGAGCATTGAATTGTAGAATCATGGAGTGGCTTGGGTTGGAAGGGACCTTAAAGCTCATCCTGCTCCAGCATCCCAAACATCTCTTTGGATTCCCATAGTCTTGGTCCGTGCCCATGGGGTCACCACTGAACATATAAGAGACAGGCAGAGTAACTACAGTGTCACACAGGGAGGGATGAAGTGGGACACCCCTGTGCTCAAGGCAGTGGGTGAAGACAGGATGTGGGGACTACCACCAGCCTCCCCTCTGAGCCCACCCAGGTCCTTCCCAAACAGTGTCACGTGAGAAAAGCTTGCAAGACACTCAAGGGAAAAGATTTTTTCTGGTCCATTTTGTAGATGGAGCTTGACAAAAGTGTCTTGCAGCAGGTGAGTGGCCCAGCACATCTTCCATCACCTTGTCTTTGCTAGACCAAGGCCTCATCATCGCTTGTACGAACACAGATCAACACTCCCCCCTCATGCAGAACCACCTCATCACACACATGGGTGTCCCAAGCCAAAGGGACTCAGCAGGTGCATCCCCAAAACCAGTCCATGTCCTGGGAAATACACTTCGTCTGACATGGGAACGCTGGAGCTGGTCCTCAGAGCAGTTCTCATCCAGGGCCCCCAAAAGGCTGCAGGAACCTGGTCCCCCCAGTCCCCCCGGGACCAGAGGAAGGCAGCCCCCCTCCCATCACATGCTGCCTGACACACAGGACACCTTGCGAGAGAAACCTATTTCCTTGCACAGCAGCGCCTGTCGACTGCCTGGTGATTTAACTCCCCTTCTGCTCCGAATTAGGGAATAAAAAGCAAAAGTTTTCATGTAATAGAAGCCAGTGCAGTGGCCTTGCAAGTTGTTAAAATTTAAAAAGGCAACAATAAATCTGCTGAGCTGAGAAGAGCTCTCAAAGAAAAGGGGTAGATTTGTTTTCTCTTTACTATCTTGCAGGTGATTTTCAAGGCTCGCTGGTATTTTATTTCTTGTTAATTGTTCTCCTTTCTGAACTGAGAGCTTTGTCACCTCAGACCCTGAGCAAGCACAAACACCTGGCAGGGGAAGGGCAGCAAGGTGAGAGTTAATTCCACACCTGCCTTCCCAGGGGAGGCTCACCCTGCTGCTGGCTCAGATGCTGCTTCTTACCTTCTTCTGTCCCCAGATCAAATCCAAATGTTCAAGGTCATGTGCCCTTCTGCAGGGAGATCTAAAATGCAGTTTTTCAGTGACAGGTCTGAACCCCGACCTTTGCTGCTGCAGAGCAGGGGGGCTGCACAGCCCCCCTGTGCCCTCCTCGGGGGGAGATGGAGCTGAGCACGCCCGGGGAGCACCTCCAGCCCTGCCCATCGTGGGTCCTCCTGCTGCCCCAGCCCAGCAGGGCTCACCCTGCAGGACACCAGAGGCCCTGTTGTGGCCGGGGTTCCCCAGGCAGAGAGTGCTGCCCTGTCCCAAACCCCCCCAGCCCACCCCTCCTCTCCCAGTCTGGCATGTGGTGGTTCCCCAGGAGCCAGGAAGGGCACAGCTGGCAGGAAGGGACTCGGGCTCTGTTTGGGATCTCACTCAAAGCTGCTGAGCAGCAGGAGGTAGGGAAGCAAGCTGGGAAGAGCCAAGTGATGCCGGAGGCTGTAGTCATATCCTTCTCCTCCTAGGAATGCCCCGTTTATCCAGGCATTTCCTGCTCCCTGAGAGCTGAAGGTGGAGATAATGTTCAGCATCAAAGGTCACAGACCACCAGACCCCAGAGAGCAGCCCCAGGACTGGTCACCACAACCCTGGGAGAAACAGAGATCAGCAATGCAGAGGAGGGAACAGGTTGGAGGGGTGATTGGGATAGACAAAGTGGGTGTGTGGGGACTCACCACCTTCTTTAGGACCAGTGAGGCACTTAAAAGTTCACTAGAGATTGAAAACCAGGTGGCTTCACAGTCTGCATCAGTCTGGGGCCAAAATTTAGTGTTTTCTAGAGGAAACTGGCCTAAAAGGTCCAAGAAGGAACAATCATCTGAGTGTAATTGCTCACACGACCTCACATGGATCAGAAGTTCTGGAATTTAACATCCCTTATTCCAGTTGTCCAGACGGAGAAGGGGTTGCTCCCAGCACTGCCCAAAACCAGCAGCTCCCGTTGGAGTGCGCTGAGGTAAAATCTTCATCTTCCATGTGAACCCCTGCCATGCAGTTACATAACCCCATGGAGGATTAATCCCAACCCCAGGGACTTACGAGCACTAAACTCACCACAAGCACCATGAGAAGCTGCCAACAGTGCTGGATTTCCAGTCCCAGGAAGCACCAAGCACCAGCCCAGCCCGAGAGGGTGTCATTGGAGATGGCACACTTAGGCAGGAGCAAGCAGCTCCAAGCACATGGCACATTTCCATCCCAAAATTCCCCTATAAAACCCCCCTGTGTGCAGGAACCAGTGAGAAGGGTGAGGTTTGCACACACCATGGGAGGGAAGAGCTGAGCACATCAGAGGAGGAGGGCTCTGCACAAGCTGCTGCAGAGGATGCTGCTGTAATCACCCACCCCTGGGCATTGGTCTCTGCAGGGTCCAGTCTGCTGCAGACAAACCCTTCCCTGCCAAGGACCTTGCTAGCAAGGCCAAGGCCAGGATTAGGATGGAGAGGAGAAGCTGCCACTTGACTGGAATGTGGCTGTGGGTTGTGCCCTCTCCATCAGGCTGAAGAGGGGTCTGGGCTCAGGAAAAAGGCAGGCAAGGCAAGAGGGAACAGGAGGTAAATCAGAGCTGGGGGTGGGGGCATCATGGAAGTAGACCTTTGGCAGTGGAGCCCATCCCAGGTCTGTCCCAGGTGGGTGGGAACTCCCAGGTTGGCTGTGGGTGATCTGGTCCTTCAGATCACCCTGTCATCACTGTCTCTGTGCTCCTCCTGCTGTGGGTGCTGGATGGCTGGGGAGCAGTTCTGGGGGATGTCCTCAAGCAACAAGGAACCAGTGCATGGTGTAGGGCAGTCCAGGAATGAGTCTGGGATGCCTCAGTCAATGGAGAGCAGAGGTTTTGGTGAGGAGGGGGAGATGGGAAAGGCAGAGGGACAGACAGGGATGCAGAAGAGAGCAAGGGGGCAAAGGAGAACAGAGCAAAGCCAAGGTCTGGGTGGAGGAGACAGGTTTGAGATGCACTTCGAGGCCCACACCTGCTCCCCCACCACTTGCCCTGTGTCCATGAGCAGAGCAGGGCTGCCCCAGCCCTGGACACTGTTCAGAGAAACCAACCCCACAGCAACTGCTCAGCACACCCCAGCTGGCTGCACAGCACCCCTGGCTCTCCCTGCTGTGTGGCAAGGCCTTGGTAGCAGGAGGCCTCTGTGAGAAGCTTCTAGAAGCTTTCACCATGCCCAGTGGAGCCAGTGCCAGTCGACTCCAACACAGACTCTTGCTGCCAGTCCAAGGCTGAGGGTCACGTAAAGACCCTGACAGACCTGAACCTTCAGTCACATCCCAGCACCAGCCAATCCAGATTTTCACATTTGTATAAATAATTGATTAGTTCCTCGCTGATACCAAAAAGTTAGATTCTAAGCCTGGAAAGGGCACCAAGTTTTGGCTTAAAGGGGTTATTTTCATTCTCAAGCTGTGTCATTAAAATCTTCAGTGATACCCCACAGCAGCTCAGCAGGTAACACACGGGCTGTGCTGCTGGGAGGCAACTGGGAAGTTGCCCAGGGCAGTGGTCACAGCTCCAAACCTGTCTGAGTTCAAGAAGCATTTGGACAATGCTCTCAGGCACAGGGGAGGATCGTTGGGGTGTCCTGTGCAGGGCCAGGCGTTGGACTCGATGGTCCTGATGGGTCCCTTCAACTCAGCATATTTCATGATTCTGTGATTCTATGGTTTTAGGAACTGCACTTCTCACCAGCTCGTCCCAGCAACCTCCTTGTGCTGTTACCTGCATTTCCCCCAGCAAACCCAGTTATCTGATCAAAGAGTCCTGAAGCTGCTTCTGTTGACTTCTTAAATAATATCCAGAGGGGCTTATTGCCTGTAATGTGCCCCCCTCCTGGACTCAGCTCATCAGGGGCTCTGTGCAGTGTCACACAAGTGCTGCCCAATGCCCGTGGCAGCTCCTGCCAGCGCCTGCCTCGAGCATCTTGTCACCAGCCATCTGCATCCCATCTCATCCAGACCAACCCCTGTGCCCGGCCCTCTCAGCCCCTCCTTTCCCCTCCCTGCACAGGGATCGTGGCTGAGCATGCAGAGCATGGAGGAGACGCTGACTTGGCTGGGAACCAACTCAGAACCACCTCCCAGCACTGTAGGTGACATGAAGTGCTCCCTCTCCATGGGTTGTGGAGCCAGTGCCACTCTCTCAGCAGCCAGGGCTCAAGTGCTGCAGGGCTTCATCCAGGGCTGCTGTTTGGGGCTGGGGGTCTCCTCTGAGGTAAGCTGAGGGGCCTGAGGCTGGTGCTGTGCCACCAGGTAAGGTGGGAACATGGGGCAGGGAAGTGTCCTCTGGAAACCACCCTCACAAACTGCTCCCCAAGGACATGTGTGCAGGGCCAAACCACCAGGACTCCACCCCGGACCTGTGAACAGTCTGTATCAAGGAAAGCTGCACAAAATAGCATATTTATTAGGAAAATCACTCAGTCACACGCAGCAGGGATGACTTGCCTGCAGAGCAGGGATCCCACAGTAGCTGGATTTTGCCCACTACTGTGAAGCTGCAGTTGGTCCCATCACATCTCCTACCACATCCCAGCTCCCTGGTCAGGGACCTCCACTGCCGAATCCTGTGGATCTCTGATCCCTGGCCCAGGACACAGGAGCATCCCTGGTTCCCCTGCCTCATCCTGGGGCACTGCTGCTCCCAGGTCCCCACAGGAGCATCCCTGGTTCCCCTGCCTCATCCTGGGGCACTGCTGCTCCCAGGTCCCCACAGGAGCATCCCTGGTTCCCCTGCCTCATCCTGGGGCACTGCTGCTCCCAGGTCCCCACACTGGCTTCCAGGCAGCTCATGTTACACTCACCTTTGGGCTCTCCCTGTGTCCCTGTTTCTGGGCTGGAAAAAGTGACTGTGAAAGCCAAATTTTCCAGGGAGTTACCTGATTCTAGAAACAGAAACTTTAAGAAAAGCATCAAATGTTGCAACAGAACAGGAAGGCTTTTTCCATGTTTCCACTCTGGGGCTGTGGGGGGGATGGCAGGCCCGGGAGGCAGGTGAGCTGGGACCAGCCTGCCTCCCATGGGCACGGAATGCGATGGCGCAGAGGCAAGTGAGCTAAAAATTAAAACCTGGCAGATCACGCCAGGAATGACTTGGAGGAGCAGCTTGCTAATGGTGTAAAAGCTGGTAATAAAAGCTTTTTCAAATACATCAGAAGCAAAGAGCCTGCCAAAAACTCTGCAGGGCCAAGAGATGGTGAAGATGTAAGAGAAACACTCTGCGAGGAAAAGGTCACACAGATGAACTATCTGCATCATCCTTCACAGGGAGCTCCCAGTGCCAGAGCAGTTCTTTGGGGATGGAGGTCTGGGAAGCATTTCAAACCAAAACATCAATCAGGAACAGGAGCAAACCACCAGAACCAGGTGGATTTAACTCAAGAGATCTGAAGAACCCAGTGGTGAAAAGGCTGAACTACTGAAGTGTGAGTTCCCCTTGGTGCCACAGGAGTGGGGAGGGCAGAGGTGGTGACCCAGCCAGGAAGAGCAGAGCTTGGCCTGTGCTGGGTGGGGAGTGGTTTGGGGAGAGATGCAATATCAGCTTATTAGACTGAGTTTTCAGCACACAAAACTGGAGATCTGCTCTCAGCACTTCAGGACTTGGGCTCCAGTCACGCCGACTGTTTTTCACACCTACGCTGAGCCTCATTCCTTGCTCAGTGAGGAGGAATGTGCTGCTGGACACCTTTCCTGTTCCTTGGCCAGAACAACCTCTACCCAAGCTGATCATTACCCTTCAGCCCCTGGGGAGGCACAGGGACCTGCCCTGCCCAAGGTGCTTCCCTACTGGATGAGGTGAGCTGCTCTCCCACTCCTCGTGAGAGAGTGGGTTTGGGCAGGTGACTACAACAATGAATAGCTGGGAAATAAACCTGCAGATTAAATTCAGCACCAGTGAACACAAGGAATGGACATGGGAAGGAACAAGGCTGTTTAAGGAGAGATGTGTAAGGATGTGTGTGAAAGGATGGAGAAGCTGTGGCTGCCCCATCCCTGGAAGTGTCCAAGGCCAGGTTGGACGGGGCTTGGAGCAACCTGGGCTGGTAGAAGGTGTCCCTGCCCATGGCAGGGGTGGAATGGGATGATCTTTAAGGTCTCTTCCAACCCAAACCAGTCATGATTCCATGATGACTCTAAACTGACTCCTGTTACTGAGGGAAGCAGGCAGAGATGAACAGCAGAGAGTGCAACAAACCCCTCAGTGCAAAACTCAGCAATGGTCCGAAAGGCAAAGTGAGGGAGAGGATCAGAGACCAAAACACAACACAACCAACCATCCTGTCAGTGGTACAGCCAGTGCAGCCCCACCAGCAGAAAGGGAAATGCAGATGGGGAGGGCACCAAAAGGCAGACCTGGGGATTAGGGTGTGCACTATCTCCACCCAGGGGGGAAGAAAGCAATTCCCCTGTAGTGTGGGGAAGGTGTGAATGGGAGAAGTTTGACAGCAGACTGCAAACCCATCAGCAGCCCAGGAGGGGAGTATTGGTGTTCTCACCCTGCAGAAGCTGGGATTGCCTCATGGAGAGATGGGGTTAAACCAAACCACCTGTAATCATCCTCTGGGATTCGTGACCACCCATGTCATGGGATTGAAAATGGTCTTTGAGCTCAGACTGGCATTAGGAACCCTAGAAACACAGGATCACAAGCAGATTTCAGATGGAAGTGATATCTGGAGGTCTCTGGTCCAGCCTCATGCTCCAGGCAGGGCAGCTTCAAAGCTCCAGCAGGTTTCTTAAGGCCTGGTCCACTCAGTTATTAAAAATCTCCCAAAATGTAGATGCCATCTCCCTGGGGCACCAGCAAGTCTGTGCTGCCCTGGGGAATGAACATGTTCCTCACATCCACATGGAATTTCCCTTTTTGCAATGTGTGTCTCTTGCCTCTGGCCCTTTCTCTGTACACTGTGACCTCACTCCATCTTCTCCAAGCTGTCCCTTTCCAGCAGTGGAGGACAGGCCACTCCTGAAGTTCTGTTTTTTGCCAGCTGAACCAGCCTGGTTCCCCCAGCTGAGCATCCTGTGTTATGTGCTGAAGCCCCCTGAGCATCCTGATCACACCTCTCCTGTACTGAGAGTCCAAAACAGGACTCCAGAAATGTCACCACCAGGGCCAGACCTGGAACAGCAGCTTATCCCAATGGGCTGGCTTTGCTCTTGCTGGTGCAGCCCAATACAGCCCCAGCCTCCAGCACTGTTGGGACACACTGGGGACGACAGGACCATACCACAGGGTGGCCCAGGTGCAACCACAGCCTCAGAAAGTCCAGAAGCTGCTGCTAGAAGAGCACAACAGAAAACATTCCTGTCTGCACAGCCCAATTCTTTCCCCAGGCACCCACCCATGGATGTGACTTTGCAAGTCACAGCTCACGTCAGGGAGAGAGAGATCAAACATCTGCCCACAGAGTGAGGGTCTGCAGCTGGGGGGGGTGTCCAGAATCTCTGGTCATATGGGTCACTCTGGAGTCACAGAGCTCATGAGTAAATTAACAAACCACTGGAGTTCTTTGTTCTTTAGCCTCATTTTCTTGAGCGTTTCAAAGGACACCAAGACATTCCAGCCCTGAGCTTGAGTGACCCTGCAGCAGAGCCCCTGTGGGGGTGGGTTTGGGGCCTGTTGGAGGTGTCCCAGCAGCAGCAATGCAGTTCCTCAGGTGGGGCCTGTCCCACAGGCAGGTACTGAGCTCTGCAAACATACTGGTGGGCTTGGAGCCCGTACTGGGGCTCTGTTTGGACTTACCCCGGCAAGTCTGGGGGTCCAACCCCTTCCCTTCTCAGAATCATCTGACACCAACATCTACAGCCACAAGAAGAGAAAAGCCTGGATAAAAGGAGGCTCAGGGGGACCTTCTTGTTCTCTACAACTAAGAGGAGGTCGTAGCCCAGTGGGGATCAGGCTCTGTTCCCAGGGAACCAGTGACAGGACAAGAGGAAATGGCCTCAAATTATGCCAGGGAAGATTCAGGTTGGATATCAGGAGGAATTGCTTCATGGAAAAGGTGGTCAGGCTTTGGAAGAGGCTGTCCAGGCCAGTGATGGAGTCACCATCCCTGAAGGGGTTTAAAGGATGTGGAGATGTGGCACTTGGGGACACGGTTTAGTGATGAAATTGGTAGTGTTAGGCAAACATTTGGGTTCACTGATCCTTGACACCTTTTCCAACCTCAACAATTCCATGATTCTGTGCTTCTTTAGGAAAATGGTGCAACCTGCAATAAAATGCCCCGACATGGCACCTGGCTGGGGGCAGCTCCACGGCCCCAGGGCAGAGGCACTGTGGGACAGGGGAAAGGGAAGGGCTGTTGGGGCTCTCAGAGGGGAATGGTCATGGATGAGTCTCTGCAGATCTGCTTGGAAGGGTGAGAAGCAGGTGAGAAGGGTGAGGAAGAGGTGAGAAGGGTGAGGAAGAGGTGAGAAGGGTGAGAACAGCTGCCCAGGGGCAGCCCAGCTGTCTGGGACCAGAGGTCAGGGCCGTGGCTGCAGCTCAGGGAGCAGAGCCCTGGGCCTGGGCTGGTGCCAAGCCCTGAGCTGAGGGCTGGGGAGCCTGTGCTGTGAGGCGCCAGCACAAACCACAAGAAAGCCAGGCTGGGCTCCTCTGGAGCACTCCAAGCTTGACAATTAATGCAGGCAAGCCACTGAATTATAGGCTGGAGACACTGGGAGCCCAAATGGCAGCTAACGAGGGTTGTTGATTGGCTTTCCGGAGGCCATGGAGACACAGACACTTATTCTTAGAGACAGGGATCCCAGAGGGAGCGGGCGGGCACTGGAGCCTCTGCAGCTCTCACATCCTCCTTGGCCCCACGCTGGGTGGGGAACAAGGCAGGGATTCAGGGAAAGGGGGCAACCAGCCCCAACCCTCAGCATTCTGTCCAGCCTCAAACATCCCAATTAACTTCACTACCTCCTTTCATGCCAGGTACCTCCACCCTGAAGGACAGAACTCGCCCTGAGGAGGGATGGGGTGTGAGGGCAGCAGGTACCAGTCCCTGAGAGCTCTGGGCAGAGCCCACAGGATGCTCTTGTGGCAGTGGTTGTGGGAGGGCAGGTGGGGAGGGCCAGGTGGGACAGCTGAACTTCCTTAAGGCAGGTCAGTGTTGCAGAAAAAGAACCCCAGTGTCAAGGAATGGTGGCAGCATCACATCCCCAGTGCTGAGCACCCCCATCCTGTCTGTGCTCCAGACACACGAGCCAGCAGGAAGGTTTTACAATCAGTGCATGTTCCCTGTCACACAGCAGTTAATTGCTGAAGTATTTGAATCCTTTCACACCAGAACAGAGGCCATGTGCTACTGTCCTTCCCCTCATCTCCACGCTGGATTTTCCCTCCCTGATTATTTCTGTGTTTATGCTCTCCAAGCACCAGCCAGGCATGAGCCTGGCACCTCCTGCTGCAGGTCAGTCAGCTCCAGCCCTGACTGGAGCAGCCAAGGGCATCCAGCTGGAAAATCGCTCCCCGGCTCAGGCACCACTGCTTCAAGGTCAAGGCAGCCCTGTCCATGTCAGGCTCTGGCTCTGGGGTGGCTGCATCCCCTCAGGACACATGTCTGGGGCTCACAGAATGAACCAGTTCAAATGCTGGGCCATGGCAGACCCCCCTGGACAGCCCAGGGCACTCGTGGGGTTCCTGGAGTGTCTGAGAGACAGATCTGGGGCTCTCTCAGAGGCACCAATAGAGATGAATGAGCATGTTATGGGGAGGGATTTATTTGCCAATGCAAAAAGCAAACGCTCAAATCCCACCACTGAAATGCATGACTGGACATCTGAGAATGTCCCTAGGTTGGATGCTACATTTCCCAGTGCTCACAATACAGAGTACTTGGCTAGGGTTGAAAAAGCTGATTTCTGAGGTTGTCATCAGCTTTTTGGGCAAGGAGGATGTTTGTGCCTTTGGCAGCTGGGTAATGAATCTGTGTCCCTTGTGTCCCTTAATCCTGTGTCCCTTGTGCCCCTTACCCCTGTGTCCCAAGTGCCCCTCAATCCTATGTCCTAAATGCCCCTCACCACCTGCTCAGGCATTGATGGGACACCGGTTCAGATTCTGTCCCAGCTGGGACCTCCCCCAGCCCTTCATGGCACTGAGATCCTTCCCTGGCTCTAGATCAATGTTTCTGACTTTGCAGTTGCCATTAAAAATAGCACTGACACATCTGAAAGTGCAATGAGGGGTTTGGGGTTGTTTTGTTTTGGGTTTTTTGTTTTTTTTTTTTTTTTAATTTTCCTGCAAATTCATCCTCTGGTGCTGACTTTGCAGTTGCCATTAAAAATAGCACTGACACATCTGAAAGTGCAATGAGGGGTTTGGGGTTGTTTTGTTTTGGGTTTTTTGTTTTTGTTTTTTTTTTAATTTCCTGCAAATTCATCCTCTGGTGCTGATTTTCCAGGCACAGCAGAATAAAGCAGAGAAACCTCAAGGCTTCCTAGAGCTGAATCAAGTTGAGTCACAGGATGAGGGCAGGAGGGGGTTTGGTGTCCCCAGCTCCTGCACCTCCCCTGCCAGCCCCCAGCTCTCCCCCAGCAGGCTTGTCCCAGGCTCGGGGACAGATGATGGGGCTGGGCAGGTATTGCTCAAAGGATGAGGAGCTCTGGGCTTGATCTTACCAGGACGGACACTGTCATCCCCTGATTCTCCCTGCTGTGCTCCTCACAACCTTCTGCCTTCCCAGCTCCAGTCTGGGCAGCTCAAAGGCACCTGCAAGGAATTCAACCCCTGCACCTCACTGCAATCCTGCTGTAATGGAAATTTGCTGATGGGACCTCGAGGGACAAATTTGCAGCACATGTGCCTGTACCTGTGTGTCTGTGCTGCTTTCCACAACAGAGGTCAAAAATCAGAGAATCTCTTGAGCTGGAAGGGACCCACAAGGACCATCAGTCCAACCCCTGGCCCTACACAGACACCCCAACAATCCCCCCCTGGCCCTCAGAGCGTTGTCCAAACCCTCCTGCA
>NW_016690360.1:1537474-1540243 GCF_001604755.1 Lepidothrix coronata
TGCCCCTGGGGAGGAGCTGCAGCCCCCGCTGAGCTCTGCCCTCAGCCTGCTCTGCTCCAGCTGCACACACCAAGTGCCCTCAGCTGCTCCTCATGGCCCCTCCAGACCCTTCACCACCTCTGTGTCCCTCACTTGGACACTCAAATAGCTTTAGCTCCTTCTTATATTCTGGCATCTAAAACTGCCCCCAGGACCTAAAGTGAGAGAGCAGCACCTTCCAAAGCAAGAAGGTGATTCACTGTCCAGTGATGGACCTGTTGAATGCTGAGGGATGGATGTGGTGCCCATCTGAGGTTGCCTTCCTGTTGTGTGTTATCAGCCTTGTGTTGTGCCACCACTGCCTGGCACCAGCAAACTGCACAACACAGACAGTCCTGAGATTCACACACTCATGGTGGGGACAGATCCCGAGAGTCAAAGGTAAGAGCTTCCCAAAAAGGCTTCGCTGCCTTCCCAGCGCAGAGACTGTGCTGCCACTTTACCGGTGCCTCTGGGAACAAGGCTTTTATCCCAGGAAATTTACAACAATTTCCCCTTATCAAAAATCCATCATTTCACCAAAGCCCCCATGGATGTGATTTTCTTTAATTTTCCATTTGTTGTTGTTGAAATGATAATTTTCCTTTTTCTCCCCTCCACCCCCCATTTTCAGGGGGTTTTAGCAGATTGCTCTTTCCCACATCCTTTTGTCAGACCCTGGTTACCACAGGATGAAGGGCATCAGCCTTGGTCCTTGGGGCTTTTTTGTAATTTTCCCTTTGCTAATGTCCAGTTTTGCAAACTTCTCCACATTAAAAAAGTGGTAAAGAGGACTGTAAAGAATGAAGATGAAAAACTAAAATAAACCCAGAGTCCTTAATAAACCTGGTTATCACATTTTTGAGGTTACCAGTGACAAAATGAAAGAAATGGGTAAGGTGGGAAGGAGGATGAACAGCCCAAATCTCTTCCATGTCACGGCTGGTTTAATCAAATAATTAAAAGACATTCTTCCTGCTGGGGAAAGAACATAAACCACAGACCTTTGGGGCATTTCTTCCCCAATGCTGTTGCTTTCCCCTCAATAAATTTCTCCCCTGAGTGAGCTTGGTGCTGCCAGGTTCTGGCAGATGTCTCTGAACGCCCCCGAGGCTGCACTGCTTTGCCCAGGATGGTGATTTGGGAGGAATTCTGCACTCCATGGAGAGGACTGAGGGCTGGACCAGATGACCTTTAAGGGCCCTTCCAACCCAAACTGTTGTGTGACTCTGTGATGACCCAGAGGGGTAAGGAGGGCACGAGGCCCTTCCACAGCCTGTGCCTGTGCTGACAGCAGTGTGGGAGGTGTTTGAGGAGCAAAGCCACGACCTCCAGCCATCAGTCTCACAGCACCACTTGGAAACAGGTCCCATGATTGATGCAAAGCCACGAAGACCCTGGAGGGTGCAGGTCTGGGTCCATCAGCAAAGCCAAGCACACACTCCCTTGCAGAAGTGAAGACCAGCCGTGGCCAACACGAAATCCAGTCAGGCAGGCTCCTCCCTGCCCTCTGCAGAGGCTGCTCAGCCCCAGGGGATCTCCTGGGGGGACCCTGGGAACAGGAGCCCTTTTTGTACATGGGGTTGGACCCATCTAGTGAGCACATCTGTCTTCATGTCCATCATGGAAGGGAGGTTGACCCCCACCTTCTCCTGGGCACCTCCCTTGACCAACACCATCTTGTTTGCAGGTGTCAGGAACCCTCTGCTTCTCCATATCAGGAATAATCATCTCAAAAGCCAAGTTTCCAAACTGGTTGGAGGTAATGATGAGATTATTTTGGGATGACAAGCCTCCCTGGAAAAGTTGCAGGGACAGTTCATTGGCACGTGGTCAAAGCTGAAAAGCCCTGGATTCAGCAGCGTGGACAAAGGAGAAGGATCCCAGCACGTATAAATCAGAGAGGACAGTTATTCCCGAGGAGATGTAATTCAGACAGCCTGACGTTACAGTATTTCTTGGGATAGGCTGACTGAAAGGAGTTCAGGAATTTGAAGTATGGGTGATGAGAAATTATTTTGGAACCAGCATATTCTCTTTATTGAGAATAGTGGTAAGATGCCCATAAATCTTTCCAGGAGCATTTCAGGTACTTTTATGACTCTTGCATGGGATTTATTGCATATTTTCAGAAAAAAAAATATAATTTAAAAGGACATTGCTGAGCAGTTTTTATAGCTTTTATTTATTTTTTAATCTCCATTGTTTGCAAAGGCCTCCTCAGTGCTGGAAAATGCAATTCTGCCCTGTTACATCTCCCAGACAATGAATTTTGCTTTCTCTCCGGCATGATGAGCAGAGATGGAGGGAAGGTGTCTTGGGCTGCAACTGGGCTGGGGAAGGTTGGTTGGGTGTCCCTCCTGCAGAGCTCGAGGAGCACTGGACATACTGCAGGGGCTCCCCACAGATGGACACTCAGATTTTAGAACAGACACTCAGTGGGATGGATTTCTCTGTGCTGGATTTTGCTGTGGGAAGGTCACAGAGAGCTTTCCCATTGTATTTAAAAGCCCATTTTTTCAGTGGTGTTGAAAAGCTCCAAGAAGCCCTGGCATATCCCAAAGGCTGCCTTGGAAACCAGAGCAGGTAAGGACTGGGGGTGTTCCCCATATTTGGGCACAGTACTGGAGGGGAGAGGGTCTGTTTTATCTGATTCCACCAGGAGCACTTCTTATCAATCACAGAATATCCTGAGCTGGAAGGGACCCACAAAGATCATCCAGTCCAACCCCTGGCCCTGCACAGACACCC
>NW_016690360.1:1540458-1631357 GCF_001604755.1 Lepidothrix coronata
CCTGAGCCTGCCCTGACACAGCTCCAGCCGTTCCCTGGGTGCTGTCCCTGCTCCCCCAGAGCAGAGATCGGAGCTGCCCCTGGGGAGGAGCTGCAGCCCCCGCTGAGCTCTGCCCTCAGCCTGCTCTGCTCCAGCTGCACACACCAAGTGCCCTCAGCTGCTCCTCATGTGATCCCCCCTGACCCTTCAGCATCTCCATATCCCTCCTCTGGACACTCTCTCACAGTTTCATACCCAGGCTGGATGTTCCCCAGCTCCGATGGAGATGTTTTCCAAACCTGCAGCACTTCTGGCCAGAAACACAGCCCTGGAGTTTTGGCTCCAGCAGCCTCCTTTGGAAAGCCTGAGTTTGCTTAACCTTCCCTGGCCTTCCTGGCCTTGATTGAAGTGCTGCTTCTGAGGCCAGGCACGTTGTGCTGGTGCTTCCTCTGCTCCCACATTACAGCGATCCAGGGCAAACCTGGAGCTCACACATCCTGGTGCCACACACTGAGGGTCAGCCAGTGCCAGCACTTGTGCTGTGCTGTGGGCAGCAGGGAAGGAGCTGCCTGCAAGGGCTCCATCCTCCTGGCAGGGAGGAGAGGTGCTGGGGCCAGGGGACAGAGTGGGAGGATGGACCAGAAAGCATCACTTCCAGCCTGACTCCTTCATGGACCCAGACAACCCCTTCCAGCAACCCCTTCCCAGGAATGCTCCCTGGGGGTTCTGCAAAGAGGAAAAAGTTCAACACATCAATTGGGCAAGTCTGGCTCCTTTTCCCTTTGTCATCATCACCGACCCCTCCAGTTTTGTGGGTTTTTCCCTCAATCTCTCTCCCATAAAGTGCTTTTCATTCAGTGGCTGTTGTTCCTTTAAATACTTATGAAAACTCATAAAACCGTGCGGAAACAAGCAGCCGTTTTCTTCTTAGAAAGCAGCCTGTGCCAGCAAAGCAGAAAAAAACCTTGCTCGACTGATGCAGAGAAAAGGGAGGAATAAAGGGAGCCAGGAAGTGAGCAGGGACGCAAGCAAGGAAGGTTGATTTTCACGTGTCCAGAACAATTGCTTTGCCAGAGACTGTGACCATGAACATCAGCATTTTCAAGGCTTGTTCCAGAGAGCCCGTGAAATCTAAATGACAAAAAAGGGCTCTTCCATCTCCAGCTGTCAATTCCTAAAGACGTGGTGTGCTCCCAGAAGAAAGATGCAAGGTGGAAACCACCTCTGCTGTGGCCAGGACACTTCTCCTACAAACTGCTTCGGTGCAGAGGGGTCAGGATGGAGGAGGAGGGGGTGCTGAGCCTGTACCTGCAGCCCTGGGGGAGCCACCTCTTGCCGTGGTGCCTTTTGCAGCAGGTGGGTGGCAGGAGGTGAAGCTGCTCCAGGCCTCACCTGCAGCCTCTCTGGAGGGGGTGCTTTGGTCAGGTTTGCTTGTTATGAAGTCTGTGATAGACATTTCTTGTGCCTTCTCACACCAAAGGGAGAGTTTGAACACCTCTGTGCCCCACTCAGGGGCTCTGCACCACAGAAACACACCGCCCTAAGAAGGTGCTCAATCTCCAGCCCCTGCATTTCTCCTCTCCCAGGGCACCAGCTCCTCAGAGAGGGCAGGCTGCTGGCTCTCAGGCTGCAGGTGTTCAGTCCACCTCTGCTGGTGTGAACAAGTGGCCCTGATGCATTTCCTTTGCTTGTGGTTTTCCTCAGCTCGGTCTTGCTCAAATCCCAGGAACTGGTGGCATCAATTTCCCAAACAAGGGAGGTCTCTCCATGAAGTAAAATCACAGCAGCTAAAAAGCTTCCTCTGCAGGTTCATGAGTTTGTTTATTTCTGTTGCCTTTTATCAAGTAACTGATCTATTTTCTTGCATTTTCCACAGTGTCATTGGAAGCTGAAGCTCACAGTGGGCTCAGCAATTAGTGGTAGCACAGAAATATAAGGCAAAAACAAGTATTGCTAATGAGCTGACACATTAAACAATGAGTCACACTTCCATAAGGAGCCCAAATCGAGTTATAACCCTAAATAAACAAGCTGTGAGAAACAGTTTACAAATATGAATGTGTTACTTATTTAACTGCTGTTGAGAAGCTGCGATCTGAACCCTAAGATGTATTTAAATATCTGAAGCAAATATTCAGTGTGTGGTTCATCAGCCTGACGTGGTAGAGGTGGTACAGTTGGGAGGGATGGAGGGACCCTGCAGCAGGATGAGGAAACCAGCAGTGGGTTGGTTTGTGTCCTCTGCCCCACGTCCTGCCCCATCTGTGTGTGTCCCACACAGGGAGAGGAGGCAGCAAAGCCTGAGAGCCAAGAGATGGTGCAAGTGGGAATGTTTGTCCTCATGCAAGTGTCTCAGGGCAATGTCAGAAATTTGGGATATCTCAGGCTCCTGAAGAAAGTCCTCACAGGGTCAGGCTGTGACTTTTCATGTGGGGGCTAAAAGGCAAAACTGAAGCTAAATGGTTAAAACTAAACAGAATTAGGAACTTCCTTTACTCTTTACCAGGGCTTGTTGTAACAAGACAAGGGGGGATGGTTTTAAACTGAAGGAGGGTCAGTTTGGTTTAGATATCAGGAAGAAGTTTTTTAAAATGAGGTGGGGAGGCCCTGACACAGGTTGCCCAGAGAAACTGTGGCTGCCCCAGCCCTGGAAGTGTCCAAGGCCAGGTTGGATGGGGCTTGGAGTAACCTGGGCTAGTGGGAGGTATCCCTGCCCATGGCAGGGGGTGGACTGGATGGTCTTTAAAGGTCCCT
The DNA here is from genome assembly GCF_001604755.1 of Lepidothrix coronata. Classification (NCBI taxonomy): domain Eukaryota; kingdom Metazoa; phylum Chordata; class Aves; order Passeriformes; family Pipridae; genus Lepidothrix; species Lepidothrix coronata. Next base: position 1,543,192 of record NW_016690360.1, read on the forward strand.
TCCAACCCAAACCATTCTCATATGGTTCTAAGAATCTATGGAAAAGCCACAATAGGCTCCTCCTGGAGCCTTCTCTTCTCCAGGCTGAACAATCCCATTTCTCTCAACCCCAGTTCTCTCAATACCCCAGAATGGAGGCTGTTTGTAGAGATTTTATTTATCCCAAAGAGGGGACAGAGTGTGTGCTGGAGAGGAATGACATTTTCTTGCCCTCTAACCTGGCAGTCAGTCGGGAATCTCCAGCCTGCAGGTGCCACCAAGGGAGAAGGGGAAGGGTAACAGGGGCTGTAACGTGGGGATGCTCCAGAGCAGCAGCACTTTGCTACTCTGAGACATCCTCAGCAGAAGCAGTGTGAGTGACCACCCCAGCACAGCCCCAAGTCCCCCCAAATTGTCAGTCCCAGCCTCAGCCTTCTCTGTGTTCAGTCTGCCAGTGCCACCAGAGCCAGCTGTGGGGTTTGGGACACCCTGAGCCCAGCTGGCTCAGCGTGCCCTCAGCAGGAGCTCAGACCCGTGGGCACAGCTCCGATCCTTCCCAAAGCCTCCTGGCACTCACCCCACCCTCCCACCCCTCTCCCCAGGCTCTCCATCCTCTCACACCTCTCCAGGGCTGCTTCCCTGCCCAGACAGTGACAGCCCTCACGTCACAAGTGGCAGAAGTGCTGGGACAAGCTCCTGGGCTGGCAAGGTGAAGAGGTATGAGAAGTGTATTAGGAATAACATAAATCCCAGAGATGGCAAAGGGTGCTGGTGCTCAGAGATGGTGAAATTGCTCATCACAAGGGAGGAGAGCAGACGTGACCAGGGAGAATTTCTGTTCTGTGTGTTTGGGAGGAAGCACTTGCAACACACAAGGACAATGAAGGGCTCTCCAGCCTCTTCTTATCTAAGGAGAATGTCAAACAACATCTACGTGGAACAAACATTTTCAAATCACCCTAAAAATAATAGTAATCTCAATAATCAGTCTAATTTCCCATGTCAAGAGTCTGAAAGGAGCTGACTGAGGGTTTCTTCAGCCCTCCACTATTAGTACTAAATGATTTTGTGACCAGAGAGATGAGGTGCATCAGACTGGGCAGGTCCAGAGCTCAGACTCTATCTGGCCCCAAATGCATCACAAGAACACAGACCAGCTTCATGAGCTGCAGAAACTGGTGTCTGTGAGGCTGAGCTGCCTTGGTGGGTCTGTCTCCTCTGATTACCCACCATTCCTGCATTAGGTACCTGCAAACAGGGGCTTGATGGTGAATTTGGTGCCTTCAGACCCTAAAGACAACTGGAAAAGCCCTTTGGGGGATGTCCAGCCCTTGGGGGTGCAGAGGGGTCTGCAGCAGGGTCCCAGTTTGGCTGAGGGCTCTTCTTCCCAACTGTCTGGAGGTCACCGTGTTCACCTCACGCGCGATCGTGGTGCTGATGATCCAAGAGGGCAGGAGGTGATGGGAACTGTGCCCTCCCCATGCTTTCCATCTGCCACAGGAGCTTGCAGGGCTGACCCTGGCCCCTGCAGAGGGGTGGAGGCAGAGTTACCACTCTTGTTTTTGGGAGGCAGTGGTTCCCTTGGGGCTTCAGCAAGGGGATGAGTTGTCAGCCCCAGTGCACATGAGGAGCTCAGAATGAGCTAATTCGTGTCCTGGAAATGCCCTTTTGTCTCCAGTATCTGCAGGGGAGCAGCCCAAGGGTTCCACCTGCATGGGAGAAGATGTTTGACCGTTTGAAGTCTTTTTCTTTCCACACACAGAGAATCACAGAATTATTTAAGTTGGAAAAGACCTCTAAGAACATTGAGTCAAACCCCACAGGGACATTAGAGTGGTTGCACTGGGCCAGACCCAGGCTCCCTCCAGCTCCTGGGCTGTCTCCAACCAGGTCAGCAGCAGATGCTCAGAGATGCAAGGCCAGCACTGAGCCTTCCCCACGGTGTTTTTCCTGGCTCCAGGAGTGATTCAGGGACTGCCAGGGCTGCATGTAGCATTTGGGCCAGTGCAGCAGGGCCTGTGGCAGCCACCAGTGGCCCTGTCATCCAGGAATTTGTCTAACCTGCCTTTCCAGACATCGACATTTTGGGCCTTCCTGACGTAGTGTGGCAACAAGTTCTAATTAAACACCGAGTGGAGAAGTGTTGCTGAGGCCTGGGCTGGAATGCTAGATGTGGCTTTGGTGTCTGGATTTTCTAGAGGGTGTGGAAAGTTTGCAGGTGCTGAGCAAAGACCCACAGAAATGATACAAGAGCTGGAAAAAACACCTTGTGGGGGACATTTAGGAAGCACAACTCAGCAGGAAGGATAAATTGGAAAGGGATTAAATCCCAGGTCTGGCAGAGGTCTTCAGTTCACAGGGGCAGAACCCAGAACCAACCTGGACATCCATCTAGAAACATTTTTGTTGGAAACAAGGCAGTTTTTCTCAGTGCAAGGGAGTTCAGCTGTAGAAGGGGAGAGTCAATCTCTTGATGCTTGTGCAAAGATGTTTCAGCTACAAGCTTTGGGTTCAAACTGCAAATCTGCTTAAACCACCTGTCCAAGGCATGCCCAGTGACAGCTCACACCAGGCAGGTTTCACACCTGAAACCACCAGACCCACAGTTTCCTTCTGTCCTTAAACCCCGTGAGTCACAAGCCCTGCCCCTGCCCAGCAGCACTTTCCTCCTCTCTCAGAGCTGTCCCACTCAGCACAACCGGCCAAGAACCACATGCTCCCACCTCAGGCCCAGGCTGTCACTGTCCCCAGCAATTCAGGCCATTACTGTGCACACAGTGACCCAGTCCATGTTCACAGTGACAGGCTCAGCCTAAACCTCTGCTCCAGGGGTAGGTAGGCCGTGCTTGTGATGTGATGTAGTGCTGGGCACCCACTCACAGGCTGGCCCTGGGTGACCCTGCACCCCGTGCAGCGTTTCATGTCAGGGATGGGCAGAAACCACCCAAGAGGGGAGTCTCTGTGGGGTCTGTCTCTGGTGCAGCAGAACAGACCCTTCTCTGTCCCTCCATCATGCCAATCCACTGACACATCATCCTTCTCTGCAGGGTGCCAGGGAGGGACAGGGGACATTGCAGGGACCAGAGGACAGGGAGGGCCACATGCTCACACCATGAACCTCCTGTACCCACACGAGGGCCGTGACTCCTGCCAGAAACATCCTGGGGATGTGGGACACGGGACACACCCAACCCCTGTGAGACCCCTGATGTGCGGACATGTGCCACATGTGACTCCTTGTGCTCACCCATCTCATTAGCTCCCATTTGGAAACAGGCCATAGAATCTCACAGAACATCCTGAGTTGGAAGGGACCCACAAGGATCATCTAGTCCAACTCCCAGCACAGGACAACCCCAGCAACCCCACCATGTACCTGGGAGGGTGGTCCATGTCTTTCTGGCCAGTGTTTGCCCAGCACATCACACCAGAGGGATTTTTGCTTCCCTCCTCCAAGGGCAGAGATGACCCCACAGCCAGGCAGAGCTCCTCAGGGCGGCTGTGCCCTGGTATGTGACACTCAGGGTCCTACCCTGGGCTGGGCACAGTCTATAATGCCACGTTTCTGCCCCTGTGAAGGACAGAGGGACTGGAGAAATCCCAGTCAGCCTCTGGGAAGCCCACGAAGTGGTGGGACTGCCCTGGGAATGATCAGCTGCCAGTCCTACCCCTTAGCAGTGATGAAGAGGAGGAGGATACTCAGAAACACATGGGGGTCACACTGAGAGGGGGCAAAAGGTGAGTCCAGCCCATGGGGCACATCAAAGAGCTGCATGTCCCCAGCCCACGGGGCACAAATCACATCCCAGGGTGGTGCCAGGGCCCTGGCAGACTCAGCCACCAGAGAAGCATCTCAAGCATCTCTGTGGTTCCCTTCTGCACCACAGGCTGCCCATGCTGCTGGGGTGAGGGTGTGGGGGTGTGATGCAGGCACAAAACCCCTCGAGGCTGTGGAATGGGCAAAGGACAGACCTCTCCTCCCTGCCAGAGAAGCACCAGGAACTCCAAGGAGAGGGGCTCAGAGCCCCACAGGGGGTGCTGGGTCCCCCTCCCCACCTCAGCAGTGCAGGGAGAGCTGAAGGGTCAGAGATGGAGCTGGATCCAGAAGCTGCTGAGGGGATCCCCAGACCCCTCCTGCCCCCAAGCACAGCCCCATCCCAGGGCAGGACAGGCTCCATGGCTCTGGGGCACCAAGCAGCCTGAGGCAGCATCACAGCAGGGAACAACTCCCAGTCCCCAGCTGGGGGGGATTTTTATCTCCCTTCTCTAATCTCCAGCCTGTTTCCAAGCTCTCTTCCCCTCAGGGCAATTCCCTCTCCTCCCAGAACTGTGCCAGTGAGGGGTGAGGGCAGCAGCTCCCGGCCCCACTGAAAACCATTCCCCATCCCTGAGCAAAGAGCACAGAGCTCCCACCACGGGCAGCCCCCCCCTCCCCCCCCATAATTACCTCAGCACACACCTTGGGTCTTAAGTACATGGTTAGAAACAGATCAGTGTGAGACATCTCCTTAAGTCTCTTCTGGGAATCGCTGCTATCACCAAGCCCTGCTCTCCCAGTCAAAGATGATTTACTCTGATCTGCACTATTGATTTTATTGTGGGAAATGTGGTGATACCTAGAGAGAGAGTGAGACAGAGATTTGACTTATGTGAGCATGTGGGGAAGGCTCCAGTCCCCACCATAGTGCCTGCCTTTTCTGCATCTGTACCAGAATTATTTGTAATGTTTTATGCACCCATCTGCTCCCTGCATGCTCTCTATAAATCTCACTGGCTCTCTCACACACACACATGTTTGCTTTCCATGTAGATTACTTATGATGAGAGTCTAATTAGACCCGGGGAAGCCTGCCTACAGAGCGAGCCCGGGGAGAGCTTAATTAAAGTCAATGGAGAAAATTATAGGGGGAAAAAAAAAATTAGGGCAGCAAGGAGAAAATATCAAGAAAGAAACTGAGGGGAGAAAAAAGAGGCAGGGAAGTAACAGCACTAGTGAGGGAGGGTGTGAGGCTGCCAGGCCTCTGGGAGCAGCCACCCCGAGCTCCAGGATGGAGGCAGGACTGCTGGTGCTGCAGCCTGGAGAGCCCCTGGGGTGTCCGTGGGTCAGGAAGGGGACGGGTGACAAAGTGGGTGGATGATCACAGCCTTGTGCTTGGGAGTCAGGGCTTAGTGAGAATCCTGCCCTTTTGTCCTCCTCCCTGGGCCATCCTCTGCCAAGCTGGATGAGATGGGCTGGGGAGCCACCCGGCCCTGGATCTCCTCTCCATGTGTGCCTTGAGTTCTCCCACTGCCACCCACACCACACACCCATAAAACGGGCCAAGAGATGTGCAGGGGATGCACAAGGTCTGCATCCTCACTGTGTCTGTCCCCCAGTTCCCAGAGGGAACACTCTTGTTCTCATGGAATTTATTGCCCTTGTGCACATGGGATGTGAGGTGGTGAAGAATCCAGTCTGGGAGAGCAGCAGGGATTTTGGGGGTCACCACAGTGCATTGTCCTCCCCAGCAATGCCACTGTGGAACCCAGTGAATCCTGGCTGGGGGAGAGCATCTCTTTTAGGAAGTCTTGATTTAAAGATCACAAATGATGGAGAATCCGCCACGTCTCTTAGCAAATTGCTCCAGTGGTTAATTATACTCCCTGTTTAAAAGATGCATCTTATTTCCAATTTAGGTTTTTCTAGCTTCAGCTTCCAGCCAATGAATCTCATTACATTTTCTATCTGCTAGATTAAAAACCCCTCCATTATCAGAAATCTCCTCCCTCCGTAAGTATTTATAGACTATGATCAAGTTGCCTCTTAACCTTCCCTTGATAAAGTAAATAGGCCCAGCCACTCCATCTCTCCCAGTCAGCCAGGCCTTGCACACCTCCACCATTCCTACTGCTCTTCCCTGAGCCCTCCCTGGGCCTGCACCATCCTGGACCAAGGCTCTGGATCAGGACAGGTGAGGAGGGGGTGTCCTGGCTGTTGCCCTATGAACATGGGGGACCAGGGAGGCTGGTTGTGCCACGGTGCTGCTGTAAGAGGTCTTGGCGTGGACAAGATGCACTCTGTGCCCAAGGTGGTACCAGCAGAGAGAAGATTCTACATTGAATACGGAGAATAGGGTGGGATGGCTTTGGGAACAGAGATAAGTAGTTAGGAATCACAGAATCATTAGGACTGGAAAACACCTCCAAGATCATCAAGTCCAACCTTTGACCAAACACCACCCTGCCACTGAACCATATTGTGAAGTGCCACAGCTACACATTTTTAGAACACTTCCAGGGATGGTGACTCCACCCCTGCCCTGGGCAGCTGTGCCAGTGCTTGACCAGTCTTTCAGTGAAGAAATTTTTCTTAATATCCAATCTGAACTTCTTCTGGGTCCCCCCTCCTGTCAGGGGAGAACAAGAAGGTCCCCCTTGAGCCTCCTTTTCTCCAGGCTCAGCCCCCCCTGCTCCCTCAGCTGCTCCTTATCAGACTTATGCCCCAGACCCTTCCCCAGCTCTGCTGCCCTTCTCTGGACACGCTCCAGCCCCTCAATGTCTTGTTATGAGGGGCCCAAAACTGACCCCAGGATTTGAGGATTGACATGCCTGTAAGAGGGAAAGCAGGAGAAGAGAAGGGTGACGCAGGGAGAGCATTGGCTGGGCAGGGGATGGGGGCAGCAGCATTTTGGGGGGCAGGGGCTGCAGGATCACATTGCAGAGTCAGCTGGGGGCGATGCTGCTGCACCAGAGTCACTCAGCAAGGAAAGCTGGGCAAGTGTATCTGTGCAGGCAGCAGGGAAGGAGCTCTGGATGTCCCACATGGACAGGGCTGGGAGCTCTGCCAGGTCTGGGTGATGGCCTGTGCAGGTTCAGGGTCATCTCTACCCCTCTCAGGAGGTGCAGCCTGGGAAAATGTGCAGCCTTCACCAGGGTGAGGACGGGAATAACTGGAGAAGCTGAGCTGGGAAAGTCACATTATGGGTCTGTGCTGCTGCCAGAGGTGTGATGAGCTCCCCCAGGACTGTCCTGTCTGGGATAATTTGGCACCAGCGATGCAGACATCTGTCTTCAGCCAGCTGATTGTCCTGCAGTCATGTTGACAGGCACAGGATGAGCTTCCTGCTGCTTGTTGCTCCAGACTAAGGCAAAGAGAGAGGTCCTTGGGTGATGCAGTGTGTCCCCTTCACAGGGCATGATCAGGCATGGCTGGGAGTGGGGCAGGATGGGCTGATGCTTCAGCATCATTATGGAGTTCCAGATTGATGCATCCCCTCCACAACATCACTTTGACGGTGCTGTCACTTCTCCCCATTGTTGGGCACCTTCCCTGGACCAGCACTGTGTCCTTGGGATGATTTGAGTCAGCCTGGGCAGCAGCTGTACCCAAAATGCTGGAATCTGATGGGAACATTGCAACCTGTGGAGTGCTGGCCACGGACTGGGAACTGTCTGCCTCCCATGGCCTTGCAGCCTTCAGGGCTTGCCCCTGCCCTGTATCTCATCACATCCCAATGCACTGGTGAGTGACAGATCCCAAAACCAAGGGGAGTGCTATAGGGAATGGTGGGTCTGCTCCTTCCCTTTCTCTGTGTTACAGACTGTTAAATCCTCTCCATTTGGGCTGAAAAGAGGTTTTCCTGGAAAGCAGTGATACAGATGTGCTTCCGCTCCCAACATCCAGCTGTGGATTCCAGTGCCGTCTGCTTGATCTCATCCTCACCGACTGGCAGCTGGAGCATCTTGGGGAGGGCTTTGCCCAAAGCCACGTCCTCCTGCATGGTGGAGAGCCGGGGGCTTGCTGTCCAGGGCAGGGCAGAGTCCAGCAGGCTCTGGGGAGCTGCCCCTGCAGGCCAGTGAAATGAGGATGCTGCTGTGAGCACAGGCAGCAGGAGGGGGAGGCTCCCCCCGTCCCTGGAAAGCCTCCTCACACCCACAGCCGCAGCCCCTGGCTCCTCCTGCCTGGTGTCAGCTGCAATCAGGGAGATGAGCTCCCTCACTACGGCCAGCACACACTGTGTGGTCTCCCTCTGGCTTTAGGCTCCCAGAATTTCTTCTTCTCTCTGAGAGATGTCAGGCTGAATAAAGCTAAATAGATCCTGATGGAGGAAAACTGCAGTTAAGTGGGTTGGCTGACTGCTTGCCTTCTTTTTATTTTGTTTTCCAACTTGCCACAGATAGAAAACCACCAGGGAAATGAAGTGGCAGGCCCTCGGTCACGGTCCCTCGCTCTTCCAGGCCGTGTCCCCCGAGCCTGGTTAGCTCTGCCTCCCTGCCGGGACAGGAGGCCACTCCAGCCCCAGGAGGAGGGTCAGCACCTGACAACTGTGAAATGAAACTTGTGTCACCTTGTGCCTGGAAGATTAGTAAGGGATCAGCCATCCCTGGTGACTCTGAGTCAGCGGGTCCTGCCCACGGCCACCCCCCTCCCGTGTGCCAATCCCAGGAGCAGGTGGAAGCTCAAGGCAGAGACCATCCCGTGGGGATGCCCTGCTGAAGGCTGCGGAGGACAAAGGCAAGCCCAAAGTCCTTGCAGAGTGACCAGTTCTCTGATCTCAGTGTGCTCCATGTGGTGTCTGACCCTGCCCTCACACAGCCTTCTGTCCCACCCTTGGCTCCCCTTCGGGTGGCCAAGTTTCCAGGGCACATGATGTTGGAAACTGCTTAGAAACGGAATGACCATGAACCAGAGAATCATAGAATGGTTTGGGTTGGAAGGGACCTGAAAGCCCATCTTTTTCCACCCCCTGCCATGGGCAGGGACACCTTCCACCAGCCCAGGTTGCTCCAAACCCCGTCCAACCTGGCCTTGGACACTTCCAGGGATTCCAGGGGCAGCCACAGCTTCTCTGGGCAACAAGGTCTTTTCCAACCTTAACAAATCCATGCAAATTTATCACATGGCACTGGAACTGCTCCACGCTATGCCCAGACGTGCACTACCTGGGATCAACTGTGCTGTCCCACATTGGCCAGACAAGATTATTGACAGCAAAGATACCCCCCAACATGTGACCAAATCATACAATCCTAGAATCAACCAGGTTGGAAAAGACCTCCGAGATCATCAAGTCCAACCCTTATCAAGTTGAACCCTTAAGTCAGGAACAGAGCACAAAAACCCAGGGAAACCCCCAAAGTCTCAGAGCATCTTTGGTCCAGGGTCATCACAGGCCTGCTGGATTTTACAGAGGAACATGACTCAAATTCCATGGAATGGTGCTAATCGGCACATTAATCAGAAATGCAATTTTCCCTGGAGTTTCCTCACTGGATTTCTAGAGCTGCTGAGAACAGCAGGCAGTGTCCATGATTTCAGAGGCTCAGCTCAGTAATTCCTGCTTGGTGCATCAGCCTGGGCTCACACACAGGTGGGGAACCATCGAGTGGGTGGGAAGGGAAGTACCAAAGGCAGAGCCCAGTGAACCCCTGACCATCAGCTCCCCCAAGGGCAGGTGCTGCCCACAGGGCCCCTCTGGAGCCCCTGCCCTGTATCTCATCACATCCCCCCTGCACTGGTGTGTGACAAATACCCCCTGCAGTGACATTACAAGGACCAGCAGAAAAGGGCAGGTCTTAGACCTTGCCCTGAAATATTTTTCCTAGTTTATTCCAGGTGTCCTGGTGCTCCTCTCAAAACTCAGGACTTTTCAGATCTGGGGTTTTGTCTCTTCCTTCCTTTTATATTTTATGCTGTTCTTTCCTGTCTTATCCTTTTTCCTTCTGTGGTGAAGGAGATAAAACCAATGGAAATTTTTAGGTCATTAAAACCAAGATCATTCCAAAGCACTACCTTTTTTTTTTTTAAGGACAGGGATTTAGTATCATTTTTCTTATCCAGTATGTGATTTTTCACTCATCTCTAATCTCAGAGAGCCCCACAGAGAGCCACCTCCTCAGATGTTTGAAGGCATTTGGACCAGATCCCAGAGCCTGTGAGTTTTTTCGGGTCACACCAACTGATCCCAACTTGTTCAGGAGCACCATGAGCAAGAACAGGAACAGAGATGCCAGATGCAGACACACAGCAAGAGGCAGACACAGGCAGGTCCTGAGCAGGGCACCACATCTTCTGGCCAGGAATCCAGCTGTGCCAACTTCACTAAGCTCAAGCACCCAACAAAGGTATGTTTGAAGCTCTGGCATTTCCTAGGACCTGTTTTCAGGTGCCTTTCTGTAGCAGTGATGTGTGTCACGGGAACAGTACCAGCACATAAATACAGACCTCTCCTCAGCCCTGCCCACACATCAGCCCATGAGGCCAGAAATGTGTTCACAACAGGATGGCAGATGATTGGCTTCCTTTCCTGTGCCACTGAAGGTTCACCAGCGTGCTTGGACAAGCCCAGTTTGTGTTCTGCTGTTACAGGGACATTAGAAGAGTCTGGATGGGGGTAACTTTGCGGCACCTCTTTAACCAATACCCTTGTAAACATGGTCCCACCGAGGGGGCTCTGCCACTGCTGTCTGGGGATGGCTTCTGCATGAGAAGAGAATCATGGTGCTCTGGGGGAGCACAGACATCTCTGAGCTCGAGAATCAGAGCGAGCCCTGGAAATCAAGCCCTGGGCGTGCAGGGCTGGGGGAGCCTCCTCTCCCTGCTCCCGTGGAGGTTCATCGGTGCTGATTAAACCAAGGCTGGATTTCCTAGAGAGGTTTTAAAAACCTGAATTCCCATCTGCACTCCCCCATGCCCCCCACCCGCAGACCATGAGGCTGAGCCTTCACAGGCTCACTGACTCTCTAGGGCTGAGCCCATGATCCCTCCAAGCTGGAGTTTCTTGTTGCCCTCCAGAAATCTCCAAAGCATTTTGTCCCAGTGATGGGGGTCTGGACATGGCAGTTTTCACGAGACTCCTGTGAGAGGAGAGTGGGAGATGGAAGCTCAGGCCCCGTGATGGTGAGAGGGAGGGATCCCCCACGGATGCTGGGGCTTTGCTGGCACACCAGAGCAATGTGCTGGTGCTTGCCTCTGATTTATTGGCAGGGCTGGTAGGTGTTGCATTGGGTTAAGTATTAACAGATCTCATGAGCCTCATTAGCTGTCCTCTTTTCACTCTCCAGCTGAAGAGTTACTGCTCCAAAATCTATAGTGCCTTGGCAGCTGCCTGGCTGATTCCCAGGTTAACCCTCCCCAAGCTGCTCCCTCCGGCTCCCACATGGATCACTGCACACATCCTGTCACAAACCACAAAGCAGCCCAGCCCTGGTGCTGTCCTGCTGCTGGGCAGCGAGGCAGGAGGTCTGTTGGGTCATTGTCATGCATATGTCTCTGCCCTTCAGAAGCCAGTGGCCCTCTCAGCAGAACCAGCCTCCCTGGCTCCCCTTCTTCAGAGGTGCCAGCAAAGGCTGGTCCTGACACAGACCGCCAGGACCTGGGATATCACCCCACTCAGGAGCTCAGCTGGGAACAGCCCATAAGGTCTGCAGCAGGGATCTGCCTGGCTGAAGGTGGGTCCCTGGCATCTCCACCAGGGTCCCAGTCTCTGCCAGCAGAGTCCCTCACCCCCAGTGATGAGGATTCCATCAGCAGCTCATCACCCCCAGAGCAGATGCCGACAGGCTCAGGAGTTGTGGGCTCTGCGGGTGCAGGACAAATCCCCAGGGTAGTTCAAACTGGAGATGCCCCCGTGCTTGGCCAGGCAAAACCCATGGCCAGGGCTCTCCTGTCAGGAGTAGCCCAGGAGGGTGACACAGTTCCTCTGAAACTGCTGGAGATGTCTCATCTCCACCAGGCACCTGAGCAGGCACAGGGATGCAGCTCCAGACATCTTTGCTCCAAAGGCACCGAGCACAGGGCCAGGGGCAATCACAGGAGCAGGTCTGACCCCTCAGCTATGAGCTGTGAGCCAGGCACCTCCTATGGCTGATGTGATCCCCTGGCACCCCTCAGGTCCTGAGGGGGATGGGCTGCTCAGTCCCCACGCCATGAAATATTTGGGCCTTTCTCCTGCCTGGTTTCAGCTTCCTCCAGACGAGGTTTCAGCCACCTTCATCTCGTTGTGTCCCTCCCCGGCAGCCCAGAGCTGTGCAATTCCCACCAGATCTTGACAGTCCAGCAGAGGCATGAGCAGGAGGGACATTTTGTGGAGGCTGGAGGGTTGCCTGCTGCCCTCCAGGATCTAACCCCTCCAACCAAGGGCCCACAGCCACTGGTGACACAGGAGGAGCTGGCAGGGGGTGCAGGGGGGGTGGCATGACCTGGCTCTCCTCAAGGGCAGTTCTCGCTTCAACGAGCCCTGGACAGTTCCTGCAGCTCCCAGTAAATCCATGCTGGAAAGCAGTTCCTTCAGACCTGTTAATTGTTAAACAACCCTGCACTTTAATTACAGAAGGGAGTCAAGCAGTCAAGTGTGTTACAGGGAGAATTGGAGGTTAACGAGCTGGGCAAGGTCATTATCTGACCTGCTCCTCCCCTGCCCCTCCTCTGCTCTGACGGGCCTGGGAAGGGCTGTGCCATCCCAGTGCTTCACATGCCTCCTTAACCAACTCCTGCACATTGCTCTGCCATGCCAGGGACCCCCTGGCACCAGCCTGTCCCCCGACCCTGCCCAGGGTGCTGCTCAGGGCAGAACAGAGGGCATGGGGAGTTGCTGGAGGGGATCTGGGCACATTTCCAATGATGAGGAAATAGTTTCCTGGAGCATGTGACAGTGCAGGTAGTGACGAGGATGACCATCAGCACAGCTCTGCAGTGGGCAGTGAGCTCCAAAGGGAGCCTTCTGCTACCTCTGTGGAGCTCTTAGAAAGACCCCACGTGGTGGACAGGCTGAAGGGCTGGGGAAAGGTGGTACCTTGGGGGACCTGTGTTCATGGAATGCTTTTCCACAGTGCAGAGCTGGCTGTGAGCCACTGCTGGTACTCACACGGTGGCAACTTCCCCTGGCATCTCTCCCCCCTGCTGTGTGATGCTGCTGGTCCCCATGGCCAGCACCTCTTCCCCCCTTCAAAGGACTCTCCTGGAAGCTCCCTTGAGGCAGGTACCAACCCCTTTCTCCCTCTCAGGGGCAGAAGCCTTTGTTTGGAGAGGTTTGTGTCTCATCTGGGGGAAGAAAAACGAGATCTGACAGCTCTTAAGGTGCTTCTGTGAAGGTCCCAGTGCTTCCCAGTGGACCCTCAGCAGCGCCTGGGACACGTGACACCAGGAAATCAGGTGCACTAAAGCTCAGCGCTTACTGTCGCTGATGTGGAGCTTCAGGTGTTTAAATACCCTTGCAGATATGGAGCCAAGTGACATCCTGATGGTCAGGGAGGAGATCAGTGGGATTGCAAGCCAGGAAATGATCCCAGGCTGGCCACAGCCTCTGAGTGCTGAGGGGGTGTCAGCCTTTGGGCAGATGCTGTTCACCATGCCATCAATAAGTTGGGGGTCAATACTGAATCTGTGCGGATAAAATTTGTCCATGACATTAAGATTGGCAGAGTGGTGAGTAACGAGGCAGGCCCGGGGGCCTGGATCGCTGCCCTCGCTGGGCCCATCCCAGCCAAATAGGGTTTAACAGCCTCAGATGCCAGGCAGTGCACCCCAGAGCAGGGCTGAGCTGGGACAGGGGCCAGGCCTGGCTGCAGGGCCATGGGAGGGTCTGGAGGCTCCAAAGATGGGCATCAGTTCCTGGGATGAGCAAGGGCAGGGCGACAACCTGCATGGAGAAGTGCTGGGACAGATGAACCCCCCAGCTGAGGCACAGCGAGTCAGGCCTGAGACCACTGAGCCTGGGAGTGTCTGGCTGCATCCAGCAGTCCTGAGAGGGAATCCCAAATCCTTCTCCCTTCGCACCCTTTGGTCAGGATGGCAGTGAGGGCACCAATGTGGAGGGGTAAAACAACTGGCCAAGCTTTCAAAGGATAGCAGGTCAGGCTCAGGAAGGTCCCTGTCCAAGCCCCCATGCTCAAACCCTGCCCTGCTGTCCTGAGGGTGCCTCGTGCCCCCACCCCCCAGCCTGGAGCCAGCCTGGTCACTTCTCAGCATCACCAGGGACCTGTGAATGGCAAAGGAAATGGGGGTTTGCTTTTAGAAAAGAAACGCCAGAGCACATCCCTGAACCAGGGCACTGATCTCAATGCCAAGGAATCCTTTCTTGGGTCTGGCAGACCTCCCTTCCCATCAGCAGATCCCCCCACTGCTCCCAGCAAGCCCTTTCCCAGAGCTCATGGTTGGTGTTTCCCGAGGGCAACAGGAATCTCCAAGATCTTCTGCCATAGAATTAGAGAACCCTAGAATGGTTTGGGTTGGAAGGGACCATTAAAGGTCACCCAGTTCCACCCCCTGCCATGGGCAGGGACACCTCCCACTAGCCCAGGTTGTTCCAAGCCCCGTCCAACCTGGCCTTGGACACTTCCAGGGATCCAGGGGCAGCCACAGCTTCTCTGGGCAACCTGGGCCAGGGCCTCCCCACCCTCACAGGGAAAAATTCCTTCCCAATATCCCATCTAACCCTGCCCTCTGGCAGTGGGAAGCCATTCCCCGTGTCCTGTCCCTCCATCCCTTGTCCCCAGTCCCTCTCCAGCTCTCCTGGAGCCCCTTTAGGCCCTGCCAGGGGCTCTCAGCTCTCCCTGGAGCCTTCTCTTCTCCAGGGGAACCCCCCCAGCTCTCCCAGCCTGGCTCCAGAGCAGAGGGGCTCCAGCCCTGGAGCATCTCCGGGGCCTCCTCTGGACTCTCTCCAGCAGCTCCACGTCCTTGTGCTGTTGTTCCCAGGGCTGGGGCAGCTCTGCAGGGGGGGACTCAACTGAGAGGAACAGAGGTACAGAACCACTTCCCTCAACCTCAGGTCAAGCTGAATTTGATGCAGCCCAGGATATGGTTGGCTTTCTGTCCGAATCTGGCTACTTTGCCTACCAGGTTTCCCTCTGCCCATCTCAGAAGGTTTTAGCCACCTGAAATCCTGGAGGTGCTGGATACGAACAGAGGTTTTTGGGGAAGATCCTCAGATAAGAGGGAAAGGGGAAAAAGAAGAAAAGCAAAGGAGGATGAGCTCCAAAGACCTGCTGCTCTGCATCTCTTCTCTGTGGGGACCAGGGACAGCACCCAGGGAATGGCCTGAAGTTGTGTCAGGGCAGGCTCAGGTTGGATCTCAGGGAAAGGTTCTTCCCCCAGAGGCTGGTTGGGCACTGCCCAGGCTCCCCAGGGCAGTGGGCACAGCCCCAAGGCTGCCAGAGCTCCAGGAGGGTTTGGACAATGTTCTCAGGGACATGGTGTGACTTTTGAGGGGTGGTCTTGTGCAGGGCCAGGAGTTGGACTCAGTGATCCTTGTGAGTCCCTTCCAACTCAGCACATTCTGTGGTTCTGTGGTTCTGTGACAGGCAGCAGAGCTGTGCCCATGCTGAGGTCCTGTGCAGGTGTCACTTGTGCTGTCCCCAGTCTTTGTGATGGGAGCCACCCCCACCTCCCAGGGAAAGCCTGGCAGGATCTGAGCAGTGGTTGGTCCTGCCCAGGACCCCGTGCAGGGAACAGGGGCTGCTTCCCTCGGAACCTGCTGGATCCTGGTGCTGGTGTGCCCAGACCCTTCCTGGGGGACCCCACGGGCCCTCCTGCCTCCCTGCAGCACCAGCTGCTGGGGGAACCGTTGGAGCAGCACTGGCAGGGATTTACATCCCTCAGAAAATAATTATGGGAAGAAAAGTGCTGGTATTAATCGGAGCCTCCATTTAAGGATTAACCACAACAAATGTGTTGCATGCAGGAAGTTTATTTAACAATGCTCCCATTGTACACCCCGAGAGCGTGTTTGTCTTCATTAGTGCAGTAATTCATTATATGGCCTCTCTAACATTCAAATCAGAAGGAAGAATATTAAAAAAGTAATTATACTTTTCAAAGTAAAGCTTTATGGGTAAATTGTATGCAAATCGCTGTCTAAATCAGGGCGGCATATCTTAAGCAGATCTAAAAGTTGCAAAGGCTTCCACGGCATCATTGATATGTAATCAACATAGATGTATGATTCTGCTCCTTACTTAGGCAAATTTGAATGGCAATACTCAAGTAGGTAATTGGTATTTATCACAATGGCTGATGGGGAGAAGCTATAATCTTGTTACGGGTGGGACCGGCCTGTCATAAATCAACCTGCTTGGAGGTTACTGCAAGACTCTGTCACATTTGGGTTTCCAGATGCTTTTAATCACCTTTTTTAACCTTCACCTCATTTGTAATATGGGCAAATAACCTTCAGGTCTTTGAAGGCCTCTTCTGCAGGTGTCTGAGCATTCAGGGAAATAGCTGAGTGCCCTCACACCATTTGTCCACCCCGTGATGACAGCCCCTTTTCTCTAATCAAGATAGTTTAATGAGATTTTTTTTTTCTTACTAAAATAGCGCTAGGAATAAAACATGAAATTGATCATTTATGTGCACCAGGGAAATCATGTCATTTGGAAAATAATTTAACAGGATTGGATGGTTCAGATTTACTGCCCAAACTGCAATCACCAGTCCTGGGGAACGGGGAGGGAGAGCAGAGGCCAACCCAGAGACTGTTGGGGAAATGTGAGTGGGTGGAGGACACCCATCCACCCACATGTCCCTGGCAGACAGATGTCCCCCCACCACCTTGCAAATCCATGCTGCTTCCCCAGGCAGCAGAGGCTGGGTGCAAGGGCTGCAATCCCTACCCCAGGGGATGCAGCTGGATGCACTGGAGAGCCCTGGGGTCTGAATCCTGGCATGGGGTCAGCTGGAGTACATGGGAATATGCAAATCCCTTTCCCCAAATTCATTCCCCCAGGCCCTGGCTGTGACAGTGGTGTCCCCTGTGTCCCCACTGTCCCACAACACCAGGGTCCCATAGAACTCTGAGGTGTCAGGGCTTCCCAAATCTGCAGCAGTCTTGGCACCCACCCCCGAACACCCCACCCCACCCACCCCCACACCCAGAGGATTCACAACCCACCAGATCATTGTGGGTGTCTCTGGGTCACTGGCCAGGCTGCCCAGGGACCACCAGCCCCACACCCCACCAGTGCCTGGGAATGAAGGTGGCTGGGTGGGAGCACGGCTGGGCCTCTCCTCCAGGCAAGGGAGGCACAAGGTGCCCGAGGTGCCAGGCACCCAGGCACCTCAGAGGCTCCCAGGCACCAACCAGCCTGTGGGGAGCTGCTGCCAGGCTGGGGTCACCAAAGGGGAGCCAGGGGTCCCTCTTTTCTATGCTCTGTGGCTTTCCTCTGGGGCCTGCCCATCTCCTCCAGGCTGACACCTCCACAGTGCTCCTCCCAGCACGGATGTTGGCATTCCCAGGTGACACCCATAGGAGACATCAGCATCTCTACCTCTGCCAGCGAGCACCTCAGTGCACCCAGCCCTGACACCGAGGGCGTGCAGGAATCTGTCAACTCAGCACCCTCTCAGGGACAAGATCCCTGCTCTCTTTATTCATCTGGGTGCTGTGTGGGCTTTCCACTTCCTTTGGGGGGACACAGAAGCAGCTGGCCCAGAAGGCCATGGCTGATGTTGCTGCTGGATAAGGAGAGCTGCGTCTTGTGGCCCTGCCCATGGCAGGGGGTTGGGGTTGGATGAACTTTAAGGTCCCTTCCAACCCAAACCATTCTGGGATTCTGTGATCTCCGAGGCAAGTGGTCCCTGTGCAACCAGCCCAGCAGACCCTGCCCAAGCTCTGAGCGTCCTTGCACTGAGTGGGGAGCAGGAGCTGCAGACCTGGGAACACTCCAGGAGGCTGACGGGGAATCGCAATTCCAAACGTCCAAAAAGACTTGAAGAAGATTCACAGCTGAAAATGGGGGTGAAATGGTGTCTCTGGTTCTGAATGCCGTGCTGTTTGTTCCCTGTCATTGGCAGGCAGTAACGTGCCGTGCAGCGAGAGAGGCAGACACAGAACCGCACGGTGCAGATTCGTCTCCTCCAGCACAAGGCAGCTGTGGGGCTCGAGTCGGGCACTGCTGAGCACCACGAGCCAGCAGAGATCTGAGCATTTTAGGCACTGGAGAAATGAACATATTTTTTTCATCCCCTTTTTTTCTTTTTTTCTTTTTTTTTTTTTTTTGGAAGGGGAGAGAGGTTACATTTTTCTGTGTCAGAAATACGCTGTGACACGAGAGAATCCATCAAATGACACTGCGTGTCAGGTCATGTCACAACATCATTAAAACATTATATCTTGTTGATGAGGCTCTTGCCATCAATTCAGAGAGTGACTGATTCGATCTGCAAAAAGTGGAAGTTTCTGTGCCCTGTTTGCAAGACAGCTGGCAGCTCTGCGAGAGGAAGCACTATTTCATATTCTATTTAGGGCATTAAGCCTTAATCCCATTAGAAGATTCATAGCATAGCCAGCCTCAGATAGAGAGATACTTCCATAGCTCGATGGATTTCTCCTACGACACCTGCACCACATGCTGTATGGAGCCATTTGGAAACAGAACAAGCCCACAGTCTTCCCAGCTCCTCTCTGAGAGCTTATCTCTTCCTCTAATACAGTTTAGTGCCAGGTTTTATAGACTGCTCATGCTGTCGGGAATGTTTGCTGGTATTCTGTTAACTTGATGCTTGGCTGTTCCAACACTATTCATTTAGGGCAAGCATCTGGCATGTAGCAACAAGATGGCTGATAGAATAAAATCAGGCAAGTTTATATGATTAACCATAGCTGGGAGCCAGCACTGGTCTCAGTTTATAAAAGGTTGTAATATATCCTGTGGGTTATTTATTGAACAGAGTAAAGCCGCATTCACAGGTTGGGAGAACCCAGGGAAACACCTTTGGGTGCTGCTGTCACAGGTTCCTGAGAGCGCTCTGGCAGCCCTGAGGACAGGAGGAGGCAAAAGCTGTGATGCTGCAGAGTAGGGGAGGGGTGGCACAGGTTGGCTCTCTCTAACCCCCTGCCTGAACCAGCACGGGAACTGGGAACCTGCTGCCCAGAATGGGGACCTGTGTGAGCTCAGGGTACCCACCCTTCAGCCCCAGCTTGTGCCTTGGTGCCAGGGCTGACTCTTGTCAGCTGAGCACCAACGGGGGCTCCTGCCCAGCAGGAAAAGCTGAGTCCCCTCATTTTGTTTAGACCAGAGGATGATAAACCCAGGGAACAGAAAGAGAGCAGATTTAGATGGGATATTGGAAGGAATTCTTCCCTGTGAGGATGTAGAGGCCCTGGCACAGGTTGCCCAGAGAAGCTGTGGCTGCCCCATCCCTGGAAGTGTCCAAGGCCAGGTTGGAGCAACCTGGGCTAGTGGAAGGTGTCCCTGCCCATGGCAGGGGGTGGAATGAGATGGGTTTTAAGGTCCCTTCCAACCCAAACCATCCTGTGATTCTATGCCTCCTCCACCTTGGTTTGGTGTGACAGCAGGGGACAGCCCAAGCCCCAACCCTGAGCAGGGATAAGCACTTCCCACAGAACGTCCTCAGCCCTGCTCTGGAGGGGCACAGTGTCCCATGTGCTCCTGGCACCTCCCAGATCACCCTGTGCATCCCCCTGGCTCTGTGGGGCCACCACAGACCCCAAGCCAGAGGCTCCTGTGGATCCCTCTGGGCAGCTGAACCTGCATTTGGTTTCTTGCTGCTCAGCATCCCAGTGCCTGAGCTGGTGTTTAAACTGGTAGCCCTGATGCTGCTGGGAGAGCCAGGTGTGAGAGGGGAGAGTGCTGGGCTGTCCCCAGGATGCCCTGTCCACAGCATAGGAAAACTGTGCCCCAGAGTCCCCTGCCCTAAATATGCCAACACTGCTGGGATGCAGAGGAGTGTGCCCTGCCCTGACTGATTTGCTGGGGAAGATCAATGCAACCATCATCTGCCAGTCAACCACCCCTGGTTTTGGGGAACAGTTTAGACAGTGTGGGGGCTGTGCTCTCTGCAGGCCTGGAGGTGTCTGTAACACAGGCACGGGGCAGGGAAATGGGTTTTCAAAGAATTAGAAATTAAAAAAGAAATCAAATGCACGGTCCGAGATGAACCCTTCAGTCCTACCAAGCTCAGGCTGTTTAATTTTGCTTTTGTGCCATTGCATTGCTTACCACAGTCCAACAGAAAGAAAAAGTCATCCTGAGCTGAAGAATGAAGCACTTGTGCTGTTGTTAAATTATAATTCCAATTTATTCCTTTCTTGCAAAAAGTATTGCTTTTGAGGGATAACCATTTGCTGAATTAAGAAAGAGGATGGAAAAATCCCACTGCCTGGTCTGAGCTCTGCATCTCTCCCAGTCTGTCTTGGTATCGTGTGTGTCAGGAAATGCAGTATCACCTGCCATGCAATAGAGCCGTGATTGATAACTGTGTAATAACCCTGACCCAGAAAACCACACCTGTAATCTTCCCCTGATGAGGGCTGCCCACATCAGTCTCATCCTAGAGTTTAAATGCCTCACTGGTCTTTAAAGTAGTTAATTGACCCAGCTGAGATGAAATGGTGTTGCTGAGGTTGCTGGGGAGGTCTCAGCCAGAGCAGGGCCGTGGCTCTGGTCCACCTGCAGTGGCACATCCTGTGGGCTTTGGGGGTCTCCACCCATAGGTCACCTTTCCACAAGGTGCTGTTACTCATCTCTCCAGCACAGTCCTCTCCCTTTCCTCATCTCCCCAGGATGCCCCTGTTCCCGGGCACAGCCCCTCCTCCCTGAGGGGGGACCCCCCCTGCAACCTGAGGGCCTGAGGCTGGGCACGGGGGAACAAAGATTTTCCAAGTGAGATCAAACAGTGACCAAGAATTTTTAAATAAATCCCAAGAGCAGCTCTTTTGTAGTTTATTAGGAAAGAAGGAGCCATGTGCTGAGCTCTGCAGGGCTCTGTCTGTCTGTCTGCCTCCCTGTCTCCCCCAGCCCTCCGACTCAGTTATCTATTTACCTATCTATTTACATGTATTTCTTTTCCCAGTGAATTATGGCAGGGAGGCAGTAAAGTGTTATGTATTTGCAAGCCCCATAATCTTTAAAAGCACAGTGATGCATGCTCCAGATGAGAAAAGAGCCTCCATCCAGTATGTTAATAGATAGCATTAGGGCAATAATGAAAAGCACTTGAGACAAGTAAGCCCCTATCAAAAGCTGAGTAATAGAGATGCACAGAATGAATCACAATGCACCTCCTCTGCAAAAGATATTAAGACGTCTGCTTTAGTGCAGGGTCTATTCACTCCAACAGCTGCTTCATTTCTCTGATTAAAATGGGAGTGAGGAGAGCTTTTCCAGCCATTTCCCCTTTTATCCAGCGACTTACAGACACCCCCGGGGTGCGCACAGCGGGGCTGGCTGGTGGGGGCACCCCGGGCACGCCGAGGGCAGGACACGCGGGGACAGAGCCACGGGCGTTGTGACACCCGCGGGGACACGGACGGAGGGGCTGTGCGGCACCACCGGGCTCCTCCAGCCTGGCTGCTGCTCGGGGGAACAGCCCCTTCCCACATGGGCCCCGGGCACACGGCAGAGGCACACCCGGCAGGGGCACCCCCGCACACCTCGGTCACGGTCCCATTGCCACCGCGGCGCCCGGGCTGTCCCCCAGCCCTCCGGGGCTGTCCGGAGCCATCCTGGGGGCTGGGCTGGAGAGATCCTCCCCCCCAAACAGCGACAGCCTCAGGTCCTGATGTGCAGCAAGGAGGGGAAGCCAGACAAGCTGGGGGGGGGGGTGCAGAAGGAGATAAGGGTCAGGCATCTGGGATGCAGGATAACCTTACCGGGAGATCAGACACCAGCCATGGATGGAGGTGTTGGAGGTGTTGGCAGCTACAGGAGGGGATGAGCAGACCCATGGAGGGACCATGCTGGAGATGTTGAATGCACAGAGGAGGGACATGCCCTGCAGCAATGCCTGCACAGGCTCTCCAGTGGCCTGGACTGGACCCATGGCTGTGTTTTCACCAGCAATGCTGTCACTAAAGCTTGAGACACCATGTGAGAGTGTCACTCCAAGACACCAGCCAAGTGCCAGGCTTTGCACCAGGGTCACCTGCGGGAAGGGAACAAACCCATGCCATGGGGACAAGGAGGTGCTGGTGCAGCTTCCAGCCACTCTGGCAGTGCCAGCGCAGCCTTTGCCATGAGCCCCACAGGATACAGAGCAGGAGGATGGACAGGTAGGGCCAGAGGTGTGAGCCAGAGGTCTGTCTCTTGCCAGACAAGGCTCTGGCCATGCTGAGGGGCTGTTGGCAGATCCTGCTGGGCCTGGTGAGCTGTGTGGTTCTCCCCATCCATGGCATAGAAGTTGGGGGACTGTGAGCTGGTGATGCTGAGGGTCTTCCTAGGATATCCCTCACTCATAACACCTGCCCCCCATTTCTCTGCTCACCCAGGGCACAGCACAACATGGATTAACATCTCCAGATGCACGTTATTAACTACAGCAACCCCCTGGCTTAGACCTTGGACCAGGCTGTAGCAAGAGCAGGAAATGGCACAAATACCAGGAAAAAAGCAGTCTGATAGTAGCTAACAGCCATAACCAGAAGGGATATTATACCCGTGATCAGCTTTGGCTCATTTCTATTTACCAAACACACACATGAGGGTAAATCATTCTGCCCTGCCCATTGTGGGCTTCTTACACCTTCCCCACGGGCACCTGGAAAGGGCTGGTGTTCTAGGAGCTGTGGATCAAAGCCCACAGAGATGCATTTCTGGCCTTAGCTCTTCTGGGCCTCTCCTCCCCTGCTCAGCAACATTTCTTCCTCAGGTTTGGAAGCAACAGCCAGGAAGAGCATATGGGCACTGGTGGTGACAAAAATGCCTCTGGCTGCAGCAGGGAATAGTCCTGGGTAGGCAAAAGCCCCCTGGCAAGGGCAAGAGGGTTGGGGGGCAGCAAAGGACTGATGGAGATGGTGGGAGCAGCACCATATCCAGGTCCTGTACCCACCACCCCACTGTTCCCCTGCTGCCCCCAGTGCCCAGGCACCTGCTGCTGGGTCTGCAAGAGCAATGCAATAAGCAGGGGAGAAAGAGCCACTGAGAAGAGCTGCTCTCATGACAAGCCCAGAGGAATGTCAGAGCCAGGTGAGAAATAAAAGCAGCATAACTAGAGTGTTTGGCACAGGGCAAGCAAAGGCCAGGCAAGCCATGTGGTGGTGGCATCACCTCAGAGGGCACGAGCCCTGCAGTGGGGACAGGCACAGTGCACAGCCCGGGCTCTGCACGGCACTGTCACCCTCCCAGGGCAGTGGGGGAGTGTTCAAAACATGAGTGGAGTTGGCATTTCACTGCATGGTTTAGTGGGCATGGGGGGATTCGGGCAAAGGTTGGACTTGATGATCTTTGTGAGGACTTTTCCAAGTTCAGTGATTCTGTGACTCTGTGACTGATTCTGTCATTCTGTGACTCTGATTCTGTCTCCACAGTGACTCTGCCCACTCAGGGCCAGTGGGGCAGGCAGGGTGGGCAGGGCAGGCAGGGTGGGCAGGGTGGGCAGGCTGGGCAGGGTGGGCAGGGCAGGCAAGGTGGGCAGGGTGGGCAGGCTGGGCAGGGCGGGCAGGGCAGGCAGGGGCCCGCTGTTGGGCTGCCCATCAGCCTCACAGCACAGGCAGCAGGAGAGCACCCAGCCCTGGGAGGCTCCGTGGGCAGGAGCAGAGCCAGGCTGATCCTGGCATGTGGATGTTGGGGAGGGAGGTGAGATGGGAAGGGCTCGAGCTGACCCCTCTGTGGGGCACCACTGAGGCAGGAAAGCCAGTTTCTCCTGCTTGCTCTGCCAGGTGGTTTCAGGTGGTATGAAAGAAGATTTTCCCCATTTGTCAGCTTTTGCAGTGCCCAGTACAAGTGTTCCTGTGGTGGCTCAGGAGCACAGAGACCCTTCCTGGGGAGGACCTGGGCAGGGGGGTGGCAAGTGCAGGCCCTATGTGGGACAGACTCCCCAAACACCTCGTGCATTGCTGACACTGGAGCTACAGAGCAGCATACTGGGGACACCCCTGAGGCCTCTGGCTCAGCTCCACAAGGGATGTCCCAGGAGCAGTTTCCTTGCTGAGTTCAGTTTTGCGAGTTGAACGAGCCTCACAGGAGCATAATTTTGGGTGCAAGCCTATAATAATTTTGGGTACAAGCCTGCCAAAGCTCTTGACCAGGAGTCAAGTTTAAAGCTGAAGGCCTTGCCAGAGAAAAATGCAGTGAGGGACACCAATGTGACAGGAATGGAGCTCCCCACTCCAATTCCAGGTACCAACCCCTGCACCAAAGCTGAGCTTGCTGCACTCCACTGTCCCTGTGTCCCTGCTGAACCACCCTCCTTGTGCCGTGGTGTGCCGTGGCTCTCCAGGGAGCCCTGCTCAGGAGCTCAGCAGAGCCTGGCTTCTCACCCTCTCCATGCTGCTCCCCCAGACCTCACTCTTGGGGTGCCCCAGGCCACTTCCCATCATCCTGGGCATGTCTGCCTGTGGGTCCTTTGGACACTGGGGGGAAATGCAGTCTGGGACCAGCTAAGAGCTGAAGGGACAAGAGAAGGGAGAACCCCAGAGAGGATGAGGCAGCTCACTGAGGAGAACCAGGGGCAGGAAGCAACTGATGTGGAGTTCACTAGGCTCCTTAAGATGGTTCAGGTGCAACAATACATATGTGGGGTCTGGTCACATATGGACCCCCTGAGCAGCTGCAGTGGCAGTGCACCCCTAGTGACCTGGTAGCTCCATGTCTGCGTCTGGTCCAGGAGCATCCCGGCATCAGCCCTGTCCAAGGTGGACACGAGGCAGGTAAGTCCTGGGGAGATGGGCAAAGGTCATCAAAGGGCTGCAGCTGGAGAGCAAAGCATGAGCAGTTTGCCAGCCTGTTACACGGTGGGTGCAGGGCACCAAATCTCCCCGTGTCCCCCTGCCACACACGTGTGCCACCGGCAACAAGCGCTGGCACAGCCAAGCCCTTCAGCGGCCTCGGGAGTCACCACCAGCACAAAGCCCCGGCCACACCAGGGAGGAGGCTGCCATTTCCCCTGGCACCTCAAAGCATGCTGCCAGATGCCCAGGAAAAGGCAGGGAGGCCTCAGCAGGGAGCTTCAGCGCCGCATCTGCTGCTGCCTGCCAAAATTAACATCACTGACAAAAGGCATGATCCTGAAATTGCACCACCAAACAGATGGATTGCTGGAGTATGGGAGGCCTCGTAATGGAAAAGATGAGTAATTCAAGGAGAGAGTGTAGTGCCAGCGATCCAAGTGCTTGGCTGCTGTAGCGGGCTGGGAACCTGGAGTACTGCCTGGCGTGGGGCTGGAGCCCTCCAGCTCTCCACAGAACCTGCCCACAGTGCTCACGGTTCCTGACGTGGTGCTGGCCCTGCTGGGGGCACAGTGGGCACCGTGTGGGGCACAGTTCCGTGGCTGTGCCAGAGGGGTGGCTCCCACGGTGGGCACACACGGTGCCATGGCCTGGTCCTGCCCGCGCTGCTCCAGGAGGGCTGGGCACTGGTGATGAACCTGGAGCAGTTGTGCTGTGAGGAGGCAGTGCTGTGATCAGTCCATAACCCTGGCCATTTCCTGCTGCAGAAAGTTGGGAAGGTGCAGAATATCCAGCCAGCTTTCGCCCAGCAGGGAAATACAAGTGCCCTTGTGTTGCTCCACGTTAAATGTCCTGATGAAATGCCTCCCTATAACAACCCATGGCCACCAACTGGCTCTCTGAGCCCCCAGTTGTCAGCAAAACCCTCACTCGGAGCCCCGTGGGGGCTGGCTCAGTCCTTCACTATGAAGTGACTCATGGAAGGATCAGAGGAAGTCTGACTTTCTTCTGGCACTGAACAGTGAGATGGATGAGAACACGCTCCCTCCTCGAACCACTGCTGCCCCTGCTCTCTGGGACCATCCTCATGCAGCCTGTGGGGTCGTGCCAGGGACTGGAATCAAGCATCCAGTGGATCACGGAGAGCTACACAGGATCTGCAGTCACAGCAGAGAAAAAGGCACAACCCCATGCCTCCTTTAAAACAGCCAGGATCTCACCTCACTGCCACCCCACAGCTCTCCCTGCCTTGTCATTAGACTTGGGATAATTAATTTAATTTTATTTTTTAAGTACAAACTCACTGAAATGACCCACTTGTCAGTGCTGTGACTGTGGCAATGTGAATGTGACACAGCAGGCTTGTACTGGGCACCTGAAATTTAAACTAATGTGAAGAAAGGAGTTGGTTGGGTTTTTGGCAGAAGATTTGGGCTGTTCATGCTGTCCAGCCCTGGAGGTCCCTGGGGTTCTCCTGTAGCAGAGACCCCCAGTTGTGCCACGCCCGAGGCCGTGCTGGGTCATACAGGGAGGTCAGGACCAGGGCAGGGCTCTGCACCTCTGGTGTGGCTGCACATGGAGTGACCTGCTGCAAACACTGCCTGGCCCCTGTCCCGCTCAGCTCCCTGCACGTCCCAGCTGACACACTGGAGGAGAGTTTAGGCAGTTCAATGTTTAAGCGCCTGGAAAAGAAGCCAGGAAAGGGAGGGAGGCATAAATCAGGCTCAGCATAAGGCCTCTTATCTGGGAATGACGCCCTGCAGTCCGTGAGGGTTGATACATCCGCAGGCACTGATCCTGCTGCAGGGATCCCTGCCATGAGATGGACTTCGCTCTGTGCTGGCTGCTCCTGCTTCTCTCCAGACCCCAAGCCCACCCTGCCGTGGAGCCGTGGGCTGGCACTGCAGGCTGGGCAGGGCAGTGCTCTGGGGGGCTGGCTCAGGATGTGGTTCCTGCCCCCTTATCCTGCCCTGGGGCTGCAGGTGCTGAGGAACAGACGTGCTGGGCAGAGCTGTGTGTGGGGAGCAGCGAGAGCAGCTGTGGGCAGCGGCTGAGCAGGGCAATGCAGGTGCTGCAGCCCACATCCAGTGGCCTGAGCACCCCCAGGCCAGGGCAGTGCTGCCCAAAGCAGCCTGGTGGGATCAGCGTGGTGGGATCAGCTGGGCTGGCTGTGTGTGCAGTCACTGCCATTTCAGAGGCAATGCGTCATTTAATGGGATTTGTTCACTGCAATGCTTTGCTTTGGTTCCTCTCTGTGTGAGACTGCACATGACTGGGCTTTGCCTTGGGGTCCCAGCTCCCCGAGGAGTTGGCGGGGGGGGGACAGCAGCACCTTTTGGGGTCTGGTAAATCCACCCTCCACAGATGGGGAGCAGGAGATTGGAATGGCAGTGAACACGACCGGGGAGTGGGAGCACATGTGGCTCCCCCAGCACTGGTGCAGGGGAGAGGAGAGCTCCAGGGGCCTGGGGGGGTACACGGAAAGGACTTGGGGGCAGCACTCCTGACACCCCAACATGACTCTGGGCCTCTGCCCAGGGACAGTGAGGGGACAGGGGCTAACACTGCTGTCCCTGCACACTCTGCAAGGGAAAGGTGTGTGTGAGCACCAGAGAGCAAAACCGAGCCCTATATGTTTAAACTGGCAAGTTCTGTGTTTGTCATGGAGCTGTAAAATGATACCCGAACAGATGAGGACAGGAACTTCTTGGAAGGCTCAAGCACAGACAGCAGGAGTGGGGGAATAGCATTTTGCTTTATTTCTTTACATGCAATCCAAGGTTTTATTTTTTTTTCTTGCAGTGTTATATTTTTCTATCCAAAAATGGTTATGAGTCTGCCAGCTCTCAGAGGCAGCACTGGCGTGCTGTTGGAGGGCTCGTGCCGTGTCTGACACACCGGGGCTGGGGGCTCTAGCTGGGGTACAGCAAAAGGCACAGACAATAAACCCTGGGCTCGAGGGTTAATGAAAAAGCAGAACAGTGAGGGAAGCAGTGTGAGTGTGTGTGAGGGGGGTGTGGGCAGTGTCAGGGAGCTCTCACCCCAATGAAACCCCAGCCCGGTGATTTCCAGCTCGCTTGTTCCACGGGGATGCAGGAGACATCAGAGCCATGCAGGTGATGCTGAGCAGCAGCCTGGGTTTGTGCCTTTGTAGGAGAACATGTGCTTAAACAAGCAGCTCCTGTTTATCACCAGGATATAGTACCTGTTCCAGTGGGTGGATAATTTTAGGTGAATGAGAAAACGCTGCTTTTCATTGGGTTCAAGCCATGTGCTGGGTGAGATGATGCTCACAGCAGTGACTTCTCTGAGGTGCTGCGTGGTAGGGGCACCTTGGCACGTGTTCCCTGGGTTATTTATCACGCAGAGGTGGTGCCTAATTTGGCTGGATGCGGATCCTGTGCGAGGTTACGGGGCGGAAAGCAAACGCTGAGTTTCTCCCTGCGATGCTGTGACTGTCACAGAGCACGTGAGCTGCTGATGATTTTAAGGATGCTCTTTTTTAGCTTAAATTAGGGGAGAATTCTGAACAAAATCCTTTGCAAAGCCAGAAAGGTTTATTCTCCACTCATTCTGTGAGGGACCAGCCAGCCCCTGAGCTGTGTTTCAGCTCCCAGTTTATCTTGAGGCATCACAAATGTCTGAACAACAACTGGGTGTCCCTGGGTGAGTGTCAGAGAGAGGGACTTGGGCTCTGGGCACCGACCCAACGTGGTCCCTGCCCACTTGGCACTTTCCTTCATTCCCCCAAAAAGGCAGCCCTGGGAGGAGGGTGGGTGGGCTGGGAAGGAGGGTGGGCAGGGACCACATTCAGTTCTCAGGGCAGAAGCAAGGAGCTGTCCTGCTCAGTGTCCCTCGCCCAGCACTGACTGGGGGTGCCAGCCTGGGGTGGGCTGATGGCAGCTGCAGCCCTGCACTGCTGGGCCATTGGCAGAGCTGAGCCCTGACTCTCTGTGAGACACTCTCCTGGTGCTTTGTGGCTATCACCATGTCCCAGGGCAGCACTGAGCGTCCGGGGTGGTCACAGCCTGCCAAGCTCGATGGTAGAAGACCATCAGGGAAGGCAAGCACAGGTTTCTCACCCCTGAGGGCTCTTCTGGGAGCACACCTCATTTTGTATTATGTTTGGGAAGGAAGGGATGGACAACCTGAGCTCCTGGAGTCAGGAGGGCTGCAAGAACACTGAAAGAAAAGCACTGGCAACAAGAGGAGCCCAGGCTGTGCCTCCCATACTCATCCAGTCTTTCCTCATGGGCTGAGATATGAGCACCGATAAAGGATCACAAAATGGTGCCATAAGGGAAAGCTCAGCCCACCCAGGGCTCCCAGCAGCATCCCAGGGGTGGCAACAAGGAGAAATCACGGGGACCATGAAGAGTTCATGGTCAGCTGGTGTGTGGGGACCTGAGATGGCCAGTTTCTGGAGGTTTGGGGATCATGGTGTGGGGTCCTGTCACAGCTCTTTGGACCCTGTTGTGACAGCCACAGTACACAGACATGCTGGTCTCACTGTCACAGTCTCACTGGTGGTGTCCCAGAAGGGACATACTGCTCTCTGTGCCCCAGGACCAGCCTGGGGCTGTGGGAAACAGCTGAGATCCAACCTGGTCTCTCCACAGGCCAAGTGTGGGTCCAGGTAAGGTGGTCAACAGTCAAGGTGGCTTCCAGGTTGCTGGGGCCACGGATGAAGAGCCCTTTGCTCAGGTCAAAAGCATGTTGGGAATGAGAGGATGGGGCCACCAACCCTCCATCCTGCTCCTCATCCCCCCTGTGCAGCTCCCCAGGGCGGTGCCGAGGGGCTGAGAGAAGTGGAGCACCAGAAGTAGGGCAGTGTGTGCTGGCTGTGGGGCAGGGAGAGCCCAAAAACCCTGACACAGCTGGGCTTGGAGCCAGGGCACTGTGTCCTGCCCTGACCCTGCTCAGCCCAAAGCACACCAGGGGACCAGCAGGGCAGACACTAACCGGCGTCCTGGTCCAGCACTCACAGATCCTGATGGACTGTTCCCATCCCCAGGCTTCAAAAACCCTCTGGGCAACTGAACAGGCACAATTAAAAATGTGTCACTGAGAGCAGCACAGCACCACAAACTGCTGGGCAGGGTCACAAAAACCCAGAGCAGTGACCCCCATGGTGCTGCATCTCCCTGCCCGGCTTGGTGGGATCACTGGTGGGAGCAGGAGTGTTGGTGTGTTGGTGCACACGCGTGTGCAAGGGGACACACGTGTCCATGTGTGACACTGCAGGGCCCCTCTCTCGTCCAAGGTGAGGGACATCTGAGGATATGGCTGTGCTTTGCACAGAGCTGTGGGCTAACCGAAAACAGATGTATAAAAATAAACAGAAATACTAGAGATGTGATTACCAAGGAAACGCATTTACATACAGGAAAACGTCCAAAATGACTGTCATTTACTTCCTTTATTTATTTGCATTTATAGAAATGCTCCCAGCCAGGGATCTGGGCTCAGTCCTGCCCAAATCACAGGAAACAGGGCCCGGTGGACCCATCACCCACCTTCCCCCACCAGCTTGCCCCTCCTGTGAAGGAAACCCCTCTGATGGGGCTCAGTGGATACAATGCTGGAAACGGCTTTCCTTCATTTCTCATCTCTGGGCACAGAGATTCCCCATCAGCTTTCCTAGGACCCCTCCACAGAAGGATTTTCTGGGCAGGGGCAGCCCCCCTGCACCCAGCTCTTGGCAGCTATGGGGGAAATTGGGCACTGAGAGCGGAGGGGGGGAAGCAAAGGGGTGATATTGGGGTAGGGAGATGGGGGATTTCTCGGTCCAGTTGCCATCAGAGAACCTGAAGGGCAGAGAAACAGGCTGAGGTAAATCAAAAGAGAAGCATTTTAACTTGCAAGAAATGGAAATGAGAGGAGTGAATTTGGGTCATGCCAAAGCATTCGTTCTACAGCAAATTAAA
This sequence comes from Lepidothrix coronata, assembly GCF_001604755.1. Lineage (NCBI taxonomy): Eukaryota > Metazoa > Chordata > Aves > Passeriformes > Pipridae > Lepidothrix > Lepidothrix coronata. Next base: position 1,573,700 of record NW_016690360.1, read on the forward strand.
TGTTTTACAAGCCTTTCCTTTTCTCCCCTTCTTTTTCCTTTTTTCCCCTCTTTTTCGTGGGATTTACAATAAAAAACCAGTTTTATTTATAAAATGCACAAAGACAATATTTTAGCTGTGCTTTTCCCCTGCAGTTGTACACAGCCCTCACACCCAGCTTGAATGGCACTGGGGGCTCAGTCACCAGCCACCAGCAGCAAAACAACGGCACTGCCTGCCTGGGATTCTCTCAGATTATAATCTGCCTCCAAACCTTCCCTGATGTCCACAAGAGCCCACGCACTGAGCACTGACACGGTGGTCTGTTTTTGGACAAGACCCACTCTGGTGACGAGCCAGCTCCATACCAGCCCCCAGAACGCCTGTGGAGATGCTGGGGGGCAGCAAGGTGGGCAAACCTCGAGGTTCCTGATGTTCTGGGAGTGGCTGCAGAGAGGACTGGTTTGGTGAGAAGATCTGTGTGGGTTTGGGGGGAATGTATTTGTTCATGGTGCAGCTTTGCCTTAAAGAATCACAGACTGGTTTGGGTTGGAAGGGACCTTAAAGACCATCCAGTCCCACCCTCTACCATGGGCAGGGACACCTTCCACTAGCCCAGGTTGCTCCAAGCCCCATCCAACCTGGTCTTGGACACTTCCACGTATTCCAGGGGCAGCCACAGCTTCTCTGGGCAACCTGTGCCAAGGCCTCATCACCCTTACAGGGAACAATTTCTTCCCTAAATCCCATCTCTGCCCTCTGTCAGTGAGAAGCCATTTCCCTTGTCCTGTCTCTCCAGACCCTTGTCCAAAGTCCCTCTCCAGCTTTCTTGGAGCCCCTTTAGACACTTGGAAGGGGCTCCAAGTTCACCCTGGAGCCTTCTCTCCTCCAGGTGAACACCCTCAGCTCTCTCAGATTGTCTCCAGAGCAGAGGGGCCCCAGCCCTCAGACCATTTTCATGGCCTCCTCTGGATGTAGGGACATGAACAATGTTATCACTGCTGGCCTCAGCTCTGGAGCTGCTCTACTCTGAGTGGCAGGGAGGGACAGGGAGCCCGTGTCCTGCACAGCACCCACAGTTACCACATGAAGAAGGGACACAGAGGCCCTGGGGCCACGCTGCCACTGCTGGAGAGGGCATTTGGCACCGTGGACCTTTTGTTACTGGTGAACTCTGGTCCGTGCAAGTCCCCCAGCTCTCCCCAGCAGGGGCAGGAGGCTGAGCCAGCAGTGCCCACTGCGCCACCCACACCTTGCAAAGAGCAGCCCGAGGGGCAATGACACAGTTTGCTGCTCTGTTCTTGCGCCGCCTCTGCCGGGTAATTAGAGCTGACAGGGTGTGTGCAGAGTTAATGAGTAATTGCCCACACACTTAAGGTGTGGTGGAAGTCGGGACGTGAAGCAAAATCTTCCGCCTGACCTACATGCAGAGGTGCTGCCCAGCACAGCGGGACGAGGAGGTGGAGAGGGGGAAGCAAATGATGAAATGCTTCTACAGGCACAGCACAAACATGGCTTTCCCCCAGGTGCTCCAAAGAAGGGACTGAAGTAACCCCAAATCATGCTGGGAGGGGAAGGCAAGGCCAGAGCAGCCCTGCCCAGCCAGGGATCGGGGCTGACCCGGTGGCACATGCTGCCCAAGCCAGCCCTGAGATCTGTCAGGAGAGGGATGGATTAGCAGGAGCCTCACGTGCAGGACAAGGCAGGGAACGCTCTGCTGGCTGCCTGTGTTGTGCCCACATGTTCAGCTGATCAGGTTAACTGGCTCATTTGCCTGGGAGAAGGGAGCCAAGCACTGATGGCTTTGGACACGCAGCCTGTGCCATGCTCTGCTCTCCAGCCCTTCTGGGCGCTGCCACGGGGGCTGCTGAGCTGGCCCAGCTCTGGGCACAGGGGCTGGGGCACAGCTTCCAGGAAACACGCCAGGAAATGTGCCAGGAAACATGCCAAGGAACATGCCAGCCAGCCAGGGCTTCTGCAGCCATCCCCTGACAGAGCAGGGTGGTCCCAGTGCTGCAGCGGGCCTGGCCTTGTTGCACATCTGAGAGGAACAGGAAAGGGCCACTGAGTCAGAGAATCACAGAATCATGGAATCATTAAGGTTGGAAAAGCCCTCTAAGATCACTGAGTCCAACTATTGACCCAGCATCCCCATATTCACCACTAACCCATGTCCCCAAGGGTCACATCCACGTGCCTTTTGAACACTTCCAGGGATGATGATTCCACCAGTTGCCTGGGCAGCCTGTTCCAATACCTGACCACTCTTTCAGTGAAGAAATTTTTCCTGATATCTAATCTAAACCTCCCCTGACACAATTTGAGACCATTTCTTCTCATCCTGCACAGTTCACAACCTTGGCAAGCAACTGGAGAACAGAGATTAGGGACAGGATAGTCCTTTCCTTCCTTCCCTCACCTTCTCAAGCTCATCTCCAATACATACAGAAAGGCTGGGAGCACAGTGTGCTCCAGAGCAGAGGGACCAGGGTGGAACATCCAGCCAGGAGGAAAGCAAAGCCCAAGTGACTGACCCATCTTAACCTTGAACCTGCAAGTAACTATGACCAGCGAAGCACCACCAGTGCACTAGCACTGAGCAGGCAGGGACCACTTCCAGTCTTGGCAATCTCACTGTCCAGCAGGAGAAAATATTCCTGGTGCCACACAGCAGCCCCTGCCTCTCTTGCCCACAGAAACCATAGATCTCCTGCAGCAAAGCTTCCCTTACATCATCCCATCCTGCTCCAGTCCCACCTTTCCTCCTCTCTCAGCCTTGCCCTTTCCTGCAGCTCTCTGGCTGTGCCTGGCTTGGGGCACGTCCGTGGTGGGGACCTGCAGCCCATCCCTCCAGCCCTTTCCTCCCCTGGGGATGTGGCTCCAGGCAGGACTGGCCATGTGTCCATCCTCCCCCTCGAAGCTCCCCTGGCCAGGCAGGATCATTATCTGGTTTGCTTCAGCTCTCAAAGCCTGCAGGCCAACATCCAGCCCTTGGGTAGAGACCAAGTCGTGTTCCCCCAGCCTGTCCCACAGAAACCAAACCAAGTCACGGCCACTCAGGCTCAGGTTTTTGTCAGGACCAAATTCTCTTTTTCAGCTCTTTAGCAAGACAAACTCTGAACTCATCTCCCCCGTTTCTGTCTGGTAGAACAATCTGACTGTGATCAAGGGTATCTGTAACACTTGTTCTCCCATCTCTGCTCTGGAAGATAAGTTCTCCCATATCCACAGTTCCCAGGATTACTCATTCCTCCTGGATGAGGCCTTCTAATTCTTCCATTTAATTGCTCATGTTCCTGGCATCAGTACAGAAATACTTGAACTGTTTCTGCCTGGTCTTATCTGCTCTCTCAGCCGAGGAGGTGCCGTCCGTTTGCTGGCTGGGAGGGCTGCCTGACGTCGGCTCTTGGCAAGGTAAGTGCTCTCCCATTCCTTGCTGCTCTCTGCTCTTCCTTTCTTGGTTGCTCTTCTCCTGCTGACACGGTCATCCTCCTGCTGGATCTGGATTCCAGGCAGGGTGCAACCAAGGCCAAGAAAGGAAACGCTCAGAGACAGCCCCGAGACTCGTCCACAGGGAACATCACCACTTATCTGCCTTCCTCCTGATAACCTCCTTTTCATATTATCCACTGCAGACTCACCCTTCACAAGTTCTTTATCCACTTTAATTCTGTGATCCCATCTTCTCTAGGTTAGCTAATAATTTCCCATGGGTGCTTTATCCAATAGTTGTTTGAATCCAGACAGACACAATGCAATGCAGAAAAGCCATGGATTGCTCAGTCCCTGACAAGCTGCCTTTGGAGAACACATACTGGATTTTATTCCATTTTTCCATACATCTCACTGATTTTATCTGTTGTCCCATATAACACAAGCTCAAAAACCTTATGTATGACACAGGCCAGATTATTTACCCTGCATTTACAGCTTACAGTGCCTGCTTTACAGTCTGCAGTGTGGTGGCAGTGCCTTGGACTGACTCTTTCCTCCAGTTCTGCTCCTTCATGGGAGCTGCCTACAACCTCCTGATGGTTCTACTTCTGCAAGTCCAGAGGAGGCCACTGATCCCAGGGCTGGAGCCCCTCTGCTCTGGAGCCAGGCTGGGAGAGCTGGGGGGGTTCCCCTGGAGAAGAGAAGGCTCCAGGGAGAGCTGAGAGCCCCTTCCAGGGCCTAAAGGGGCTCCAGGAGAGCTGGAGAGGGACCTGGGACAAGGGATGGAAGGACAGGACACAGGGAATGGCTTCCCACTGCCAGAGGGCAGGGATAGATGGGATACTGAGGAGAAATTCTTGCCTGTAGGGTGGTGAGGCCCTGGCCCAGGTTGCCCAGAGAAGCTGTGGCTGCCCCATCCCTGGAAGTGTCCAAGGCCAGGTTGGACGGGGCTTGGAGCAACCTGGGCTAGTGGAAGGTGTCCCTGCCCATGGCAGGGGGTGGAATCAGATGATCTTTGAGGTCACTTCCAACCCAAACCAGTCTGGGATTCTGCAGTTCATGAACTGATTCTTCCAAGACTCTGAGGCAGAGATGAGCTGGTTCCTCACAACCTCAGTGCCCTGAACTCTTAGAACTTTCTTCTGCACAGGCAGTGGTCATTTCCATTTCCACATTGTCATTCCCCTGTTCAATAAGAGCACCCTCACCAACTGCAGTGCTGAGGGCTCAGGCAGCAGCACCTTCCCCCCTCCTCCTGTGCTCATCCCAGACTCCTGTTAGAAAGCCACTTACCAGTTGTGCCATCTTCAGCCCCAGCAGACTAGTTTCCAAAGTTCCTGAGGAAGATCACGTATTTAAGAACAATCCTTTGTATACTAATCCTTTCCAGTGGCAAAGACTTCCTCATGAGCTCAGATCATCTGTCCACCTCCACTGCGCTCTCTCCTTGCCCTTCACCAAAAACAACAGAACTCCTCTGAAGGGCACCCGAGTCTTTCCTCTCTTTGCTCATCTCTCCTGCCTTGGCCTAGACACACTTGGCATGTGGAAGCAGGAACCTGCCCACCACTTGTCCCTGTCCCTCCTTGCCTGCTCCATCTGCATGTTGCCTCCACCTCCACCTCTGTTTCCTAGTGAACACTGTTACCTCTGTCTCTCTTCCTTCAGGATGAGCTGCCCTTTTCTCTTTTATGGTCAACCCTCTATTTCTTCTTCCTGAGCTCTGGGACTCCAAACCGTGGTCTCTGCTCCATTTTCTGTCCTTCCACCTGCCTTCTCCTTTTCTCCTGGGTTTCTAACATGGTTTCTGAGGGTGTCAGTCCTCGTTCAGATCTTTTCACAGAACAGGTATCTGCAGTTCTCCAGTTTATTTGTGGTTCTTCCTTTCTCCTTTCTTATACTGTTCTAAATTTCCCATTTCACTCCACCACATTATCCAGCTGTTTCTCTGCTTTTGGGTCTCTCTTCCACGGTGCTCTCTGGGCACAGAGCAGCTTCACCTGTAGCACTGGGAGGACGAGGGGTTGGGAGCTCTGGGGCCAGATTATGGGAATGTTTTCTAGCTTCTCTCAGCCCCATCTCGTGTACATCACCTCTGTTCTTCCTGTTCTGCATGGCTGCAAGTGAGAGGGGAATCAGGCCTTGTGACAACATGGCAAAGGCTGCACCACTCTGACCCTTTGCCACGAGCAGCCCACTTGGAAAACAAAGGAACTGCAGGACACACTCAGCCACACAACAGCTGGAGTGTTGGAGGAGAAGATATCCATTCCATTAAAAAGCTCTGAGATAAAATCCTCCTCTAGCAGCATTGTTGTTTCCAGGAACACCTTAAAGATGCTTTGATTTTCCTTTTCTTATGTCCTTGTCATACAAAAGCAGTGAGAGCAACTCTCCTCACAAGCACCATTAGCTACTTAACACACCGTGGGAGGAAGGAATAAAACCTGGGGGTTTGGCTGTTCTTTGGGCCCAGCTCATCCAGGGATACACCAAAATCCAGGTGATACCCCATCCCTGTAACCCGGGCTTTGAGGTGACCCAACTGTGGCCATCCAGTACCTGCAGGGAGCCTACAAGAAACACTGGGAAAGATTTTTAGCAAGGGCTTGTAGAGACAGGACAAGGGGGGATGGCTTCTCACTGACAGAGGGCAAGGTTAGATGGGATATTTGGAAGAAATTCTTCCCTGTGTGGGTGGGGAGGCCCTGGCACAGGTTGCCCAGAGAAGCTGTGGCTGCCCCTGGAATCCGTGGAAGTGTCCAAGACCAGGTTGGACAGGGCTTGGAGCAACCTGGGCTAGTGGAAGGTGTCCCTGCCCATGGCAGGGGGTGGGACTGGATGAGTTTTTAAGGTCCCTTCCAACCCAAATCGTTCTGTAACTCTCTGATTCTCTCTTCATGGAAGCCAACATGGTGGGATGATTTTTCCATCCAGACAATCACACTCATTTGTGGATTTCATCTGATTTTGTTTGTCTCTGGAGCAAACAGAACACATGAAATGCAGGCTCCAAGCTCATTACAGACAGGGTTCAGCAGAGCTGCCCTCCTGAGCCACCCAGTCATACAACAGAGTCATTTATTTGGGGAGATAATCACAAGGAAACCCATTCACAAGCCAGATTCCAGCAGATGAAGGATTTGCTCACCTATAGACAAAGTGACATCTCAAACTCAGGATCAGACCCAAAAAACTCTGATCAGACATCAGACCCAAAAACCATAGCACAAACCATTCCGTGTGTCCCAGCAGTCACTCATGTTGCCGTTTTTCTGCCTCTTACCTCCTGGTCCCTGGGCTGCTTTGTGAAGAAGTTCCAGGGTGAAACCAGCCAAAGTCGAGAATTTCCGAGAGACGTGAAAACAGCAGAATGCAAATTCTGTGGAGGCTTGAAATTTCAAGTGATTTACCGGTGTCAAAGCCGTAAAATCAATTTGGCAGGTGTTTGCTGGTTAAAATTAGTTTTAAGTGAAAGCTGGAGGCGCTGTTGTGGGTGTCTTTGAGCATTGTTGGGGATGCATGAGGCACAGGCACGACGCGTGTGTGCCTGTTGTGCAGTGTAATCCCCCCGGTGTGCCCTGTAATGCTGTTTGTGTGGCTCAGAGAGCTCTGTGGGCTGAAACCTTGGGGCTGGTACCACACACCAGCACTTGCAGAGCTTTTCTGGCATTTTCTCTGGCCCTGGGGTGGTCAGTGTGTGGTCAGTGGGGCTCAGAGGCCTCGTTGATGCCTTGGGTGGGCTCCAAGGATAAGCCCAGCCAGGACGGCAAGGGAGAGAGAGACCTAATGGACTCACAGGATCATAAAACCGCAGAATTGTTTAGGTTGGAGAAGACCTTTAATATCGCGAAGTCCAGCCACCAGCCCAGCACCACCCCTGTGCTCACCACTGACCATGTCCCCAGGTGCCACATCCACACCTTTTTTGAAAGCTTCCATGGATGGCAACTCCACCACTGTCCTGTGCAGCCTTTACCAATGCTTTACAACCCTTTCTATGAAAAAATATTTCCTAATATCCAAGGTAAACTTCCCCTGGCAGAAAGTGAGGGCACCTCCTCCCCTCCTTCTCCTGGATCAGAAAGGCAGGAGGGTTCTGCTCGCCCTGACCAAGGCAGCACCAGTCTGTGCTGTGTGCCCATAGCAGAGCTTCCCTCCCAGCAGAATTGCTCTGTACCCCTCCTACCCCAGTCCCTGTAGCTGCCCCTTCTGATCCTGGCACTCCCAGGCTCTTTGCCTGCTCAGTCCAACCTCCTCTGAGCATTTGGGATTCTCTAGAGGATTCCTGTGAGAGGATGGAGAGTGGTGCTCTCAGACAGAGCTGCATGGTGCAGCCCTATCCCTTCAGAGGGACTCTGGGCAGCTGCCTGGGTGGGCCAGGGCAGCATCCTGCCCATCTCAGTACCTGCCCTGCCCACCACCCCTCAGGGCAGCAGTTGCTGTGGCCACTGTGTTCACCTCAGCTCCAGCAGCACTGGGAGCAGAGCCCATCCTGACCAGTTCCTCAGCTTCTTCTCCCCCACCCCCAGAGGAGCCTTTTTCCCAAGGAGCCTGAGAGATGCAGAAGAGGGGTCAGGGCAGCTGCAGAGGAAGGCGGTTGTGTTCTGCAATGAAGGGGCTGCACAGAGAAGGGAGTCAGTGAGTGCTGAGCAGAGACAAGTGCAGACCCGGGGTGCACATCCCACATCCCATATGGGAAAGCAAGGAACAGGGAGGCCTCCTCCTCCATCCTGGCTGTTCAAACCTCCTCAGTAACGTCTGCCTCTGCAGTTCACACACACACACCCCCCCCCAGTACTCCACAGTCCCCTCTCAGGCCCCCTTGGCCCTGGAGTCCCCTCCTAGGAGTTGCTTCTGTATTGCTGTGACACTGGACTGGGAAACCTCGAGCCAGGAGGTGTCTGGGGGAACAAGGATCCTGCAGAACCAGGCAAGGGGGATGGACTCTGCCCTTGCACAACAAGGCAGGGGGGCACCATCTCCCTGATCAAACCCTCATGAACTGAGGAGGGTCAGGCTCCAGCTGCCTGCCTTGCCCTTTCCTCCAGAGGAGATGCCATTTCGTGACAGTCCTGCTGTCACCAGAGAGCTGCTGCACAGCTCTGCCTGTGCATCCTGCTGTCTCTTGGAAAACCACCACATCCCAGTGACCCTGGTTCACCTGCACAGTTCTGCTGTGCCACTACCTGCTGAAGTCCACCCCAAGCAGGGACTCCCACACATCTCATCCTCCCAGAAGACTCCAAGAGAAATCCAGCAGAATCCAGTATAGAGCCCCCTATTCATTCCAGCATCCCAGTCTGCCCCAGCAGTGCCATGGTGGGATGCCAGGATGCCCCAGCACCCTGTTTCACTGCAAGATCCCACTGCTCTGTGGGATCCCAGTGCCCAGCTGTGCAGGATCCCACTACACCACTGTAGGCAACAGTGCCTGCAGACTCTTCTTCCCACTGCCATTCCCTCCTCTCCCCAGCCCTCTCACTCCACTGGCTGTGCTGGAGGTGACATCGTGTCCAAAGTCAGGTATTTGGGAGCTGATGCTGAGGACTCTGGCAGCTGAGGTGGTCTCCCCTCTGTCACAGGGGCTGTGGTCCTGGGATTTGGAGGAACAGCCTTCAGAAAGCAGGTGTTGAATCCTTCAGCAGATTTTGCAGGCAAAACACTGCAAACTCCATTGCCCCCATCAAATCCTCCTGCTGTGTCCGTGTCTGAGCTTCTCCCTGCCCTCTCAGCTTGTGGCTGGAAAGAAAACCCTTCCCACCCCTCCTGCTTCTGCTGTGCAGTGAGGCCGGAGCCATGGGACACCCTGACAGTGGCTCTGTCCCCAGGCTGGGAACCATGTCCCCAGGCAGGCTGACACCTGGCACTCCTTTTGGGGTTTCCAGGGTCTTTCCCTCAAGCAGGCCACCCTCCCACTGGCTTGTGTGCTGGGGCTGCTCTCCTGCCTGGAACATCACCCCATTCCCCAGAAAGGACCCATTCCAGAAATCAGAAGATGCTCCAGGACCCCAGGCCTATGGAAGAGGGGTTAGTGGAGCAAGGCATGCTCAGGCCCAGGGGCTCTGGGCTGGCTCTTCCACAAACAGCACCAGGGCTGGACCAGCACCACTCCTGTCCTCGTTCTGGGGTCAGCAACGAGTCCAGAGGGCAGGGCAGGGAGTCCTTGATCTTCCCTTTGGAAATTAAAGAAGAAGCAGAAAGGGTTTGGTTTTCATTAATATTTTTCTTCAAAAGTTTTCTGGCTTCCCTTCCCTTCCCCATCTTCTGCCAATATTTCTCCGAGGGGGCGGGCAGCGAGGAGCAGGGAACGTCTGGCAGCTTTTTGTTTTCAATTCGCACAAGCCCATTCTGTGTGTGTGTTTTTTCTCTTTCTGGAAATTCGCTGCAGACAGGCACTTCCTGCAGAAATCTTCATTTGCAAGGGAAAAATATCTTACAAACATGTTTTGTGCCTTTTAGTTTGCCCCGGGCCTGCAGAACCCCGGGTTGGGCTTTATGTTCCTGACCCTGCTGGGCAGCAGCCACCAGTAACCCCCAGCACTGTGCTCCCACACCAGCCCCTCCTGTCCCTGCCACTCTGCCACCCCAGCACAGCACCTCCCTGGCTGCCCCATCACTCCTGTGGGTTTGTCAAAAACATAGAGGGAAGCACCGAGCCTGGGGGGTGGAAATGACTTTGGGGTCCAGCTAAGAGAGGGGTTATGCTGGTTTAGCTCTACCGGTGTGTCCTGTCCTGGTGGGGCAGAGATGTCCAGTCTTGGCAGAAGGCCACTCCAGATGTTTTACCAGCTGTTCACCTCTGGCTTTCTCCCCACTCTCAGAGCTCTGGAGGACAAGCAGTGGCCACGGCCAGGCAGGGGCACCTGGGAGGAGCAGGGGCACTTGCAGCTCAGAGACCCTGTGTGGGCTTTGGCCTCTGCCCACCTGGGTCCCCTCTGATCCCCAAGCACCCCCAGTCACACGTTGGCCCATCCTGACCTGGGCTTTCCCAGACAAAGTTCTCTGGTCCTGGAGTCTGTGCAGGTGGGTAGGCACGGGGATAGTCAGGGCTGTGAGGTTAAATAATTCATTCCACAGAAATCTTTCCTAGAAACAATTTTTTTCTTCCCAGGGAGACACATTACCACCTCGCGCACACAGACCTGACCAGGAATTATAAGAGCGCGTTTCTGCAGCGGCGAACGGGGCAGGGAGAAGGGAGAGGAGGGAAGGAATAAAATATAGATTCTTGAACTCAGACCTGGGAAGCGGCAAAGCATCAATCTTGTTAAAGGACTAGTGTGGACTCTCCAGCCAGCCCACTTCATCCTGACTCCTGACAGGCCCCGATGATTTGTGCCTGCTCAGCAGAGGAGAAGTCCCATAACTCACCCTCCGAGACGGCGTGGGATGGAAGCGGGAATGACTCACCGCCCGCCGCATCCTGCCGGGGCTCCCTGTGCACCCCCCGCCCCCGGGCTGCGGGGCAGGCACGGCCGCCGTCCCCATCCCGCACCTCGGGCTGGCACAAAAGTCTTGGAGAAGGGCAGGATTTGCTCAGAAACGTTTGGGGCTTGTGGTGTTTTTAGCCATTGCACGATCTGGATCATAAAAGGGGGGTGAAATTCCTGGATTGTCCCAATTTACTGCACTGCTTGCCTGGAAAACAGGCGCAGCAGCAGCAGCTGTCCCCTATCTTGCCAGCTAGAAGGATTTGGTCTTTGCACCCAGCCCTGGCTGGAGCGGAGGAATCAGGAATCCTGCCGCTGCTCCTGGTGGTGGCAGGTCTAGCCCGCAGGGCTGTGCAGGGATGTGCCGAGCATGGTCATCATCTCTGGGATGGACGGTGCCTCTGCTCCGAGCCCTGCCCGCGGGCGCCGGAACTGAATGCTTGATTAGTGCAGAATCCCGAGCAAGGAGAGGAAATTCTCCCTGGAGCCCTGCCAGGCCAAGCCCGCATCCAAAAATACATCCTGCCGTCCTGCTCGGAGCCCAAAGGTTTTTGGAAGGGAGACTGCAGCTGCTTCGCATGCAAAAAATAATAGCAGCCCTGAGAGCCCCCCGTTCCTCACAAACAGGGATGGAGTCACTTTCAAATCACAGCGTTTATTCCAAAAGAGAGACGCATGCACCACCACGGATCTGGCAGGCGAACACAGCTCCAGGGCTTCTGTTTGCCCATCACAGGAAGATTTACTAGGGGAAAAAAATATAGGCTGATTAATTATGCAGCCGGTTTGGTCCATTATATCATAAAACCCAGCTGTGTAGGACAACCTTGGAGATGCTCCTCTCCAGCATTATCTCAGCCCGGAACCAGGCGCCTGGAGCCAGGAGAAGCCGTCTCGGCACTGAGCGCTCGCCGCCGCGCCAAGTGATAGCGTCTTCCCAAACCCACCTTTTCCATTGGAGATTAGAAGAGCAGTGAACTTTGATATGGCACCAGTGCTAATTTCAATCGGCAGGCCCCTCGCTGGTGTCACCGGAGGCCTCGGGTTCATTCAGAGAGCTGCGGCAGCGCGAGGGGAGGAGGGAAAACAGCCAAAGACTCCCCTTGAATATTAATGAAGCATCAAAGCTTTTAGCTGCATGGCCCTGTCTGAGCGCGACTGCTCTCCAGGGCTCTGCTATGTTTGGCACAATAAAGCCTTGGTAATTATTTCCAATAACTAATTTAGATTATCATTAGCCCCACATTGGAGGCACAGAGAATGCTGCCCTTTCAAACACTTGAACCACTGAGCCTCAAAAATAAAACGTTCGCTCTCTGCAAAGAGATCTTTGCCAGCTCTAATAAATTAGAATATATTTGTGTGTGTTAGCGCCTGTGGTGGCTCTGGATAATGAGAGCAGGTTGTGTCTGGGAATGGAGGAGAAGGCGGCCCCTCCCTGCCCTCCCCCCCACCCCCTGCTCCACCAGCGCACATTCCTTCGGGCCCCAATTTGTCCCCATTATCCTCCCGCACCCCCCAACCCCAAATCACCCAGGCCTGGCAGCCGACCCTGTCACAGCCAGTAATAACCCATAAATCATCCCACGCCTTCAAAGGAAATTTCTGTGTGGTGTTAACAGCCTCCTGTGCCCCAGCCCTGGCTGCCAGCCCTGTGCCCAGCTGGGCTCTGCGTCCCACAGCAGATGCTCCTCATCCCAGAGCGGCTGCTTTGCACCCCATGACACCCACAGTGGGTGCTCTGCCCCAACCCTGCTGCCCTCTGCAGCCGGGGGCTCCAGCAGCTCTGCCCACACCTCTGCAGTGCCCAGGAAAAGCTCCCCAGCTCCTTGGCTGTTTGTGCTGCCATCGTGGCCAGCCCTGGGCACCCCAGGAGGGTCCCAGCACTGGGACTCCAACACTGGGGCTCCTCCAGCCACTGTCAGGCTCATGCAGCAGGCTGTGCCTGCACTGCCTGCTCACCCTCGGCCATGGAGCAATCCCCAGCCAGCAGGGATGTCCCAGGAGAAGGTGGGAATGGGACACACATGGAACCATCCGGGTAACTTCTGACTGCCCCAAGAAAAGGCAGAGCTCTCAGTGCCCCCCTGAGCCCAAAGCCTGCCCATAAGTCCTGCCTCTGCCACCACAAGGGCCTGGGGACCTTGGGTGGATCACTCCAGCTTTCACAGCCTCTGTTTCATCAACCATGTCATTAGGCTAATGATAATTAATGCCTGCAAAGGGCTTTATGCTCTTCAGCTGGAAGGTGATAGTGAAGGGTAAATTATTGTTATTACCATAAACACAGGGTACCTGCCACTTGCAGGGTGGGACCTGCTTTCTGACTTGCCTCAGTTCTTCCTGGACTAGGACCAGGGTCAGGTGCAAGCTTTGCTTCCTCCATAGTTTCCAAGTGAACCCATGTTTGAGCCAGGCAGGACTAGGGGCTGAGCCTTCTTCATGCAAAGACTCCAAAGTAAGGGTTGAGCTCATTCATGGAAGTGTGAGTGTTGCAGCAGCCCTGGGGGGGATGGGAGAGGTTCCTCTGCCATCTCCATGGCTGAGGCCAACTGTATGAGGCTCAGCAAGCTGATGTGCCAGATCCTGCACCAGGGTCACACCAGACCCAGGCAGAGCTCCAGCCTTGGGGCAGAGGGGCCGGAAAGCTGCTTGGCAGGAAAAGGCCTTGGAGGTGCTGGTGACAGTGGCTGAACATGAGCCCAGGTGAGCCCAGGTGGGCAAAAAGGCCAATGGCCCCTGGGCTGTACCAGCCATGCTGTGTCCAGCAGGACCAGGGCAGTGCCTGTCCCTGTGCTGGCACTGCTGGGGCACCTCCAGCCCTGGGGGCAGTTCTGGGCCCCTCACAACAAGAGAGACATGGAGGGGCTGGAGCGTGTCCAGGGAAGGGAACAGAGCTGGGAAGGGGCTGGAGCAGCAGGAAGGGCTGAGGGAGCTGGGGGGGCTCAGCCTGGAGAAAAGGAGGCTCAGGGGGGACCTTCTGGCTCTGCAACCCCCTGACAGGAGGGGGGAGCCGGGGGGGAAACGGGCTCTGCTCCCAGGGAACAAGGGACAGGAGGAGAGGGAACGGCCTCCAGCTGTGCCAGGGGAGGGTGAGGTTGGATATTTGGGAAAATTGCTTCATGGAAAGGGTGGTCAGGCATTGGAACAGGCTGCCCATGGATGTGGTGGGATCACCATCCCCGAAGTGTTCAAAGACATGTGGATGTGGCACCTGGGGACATGGGTTAATGATGGCCTTGGCAGTGCTGGGGCAATGGTTGGACTTAAAGATCTTAGAGTTTTTTTCCAGCCTCAACAATTCTGTGATTCCATGATTCCATGAGTGTTCTCCAAGGGGATGCTCACCTCCCTCTCACTGGCTGTGTTATCTATCCTTGTGCATTCCAGCTGGGATGCAGTGGGCAGTGCCTGGCAGGTGGGCAGGAATTCCAACTGCAGCCCCTGCTCCTGGAGCTGGGACCATCCAGTGTCCCCACGTGCCTCCCACAGCCGGACAGGGCAGCAGCTGGGGATGGGATCTGAGCAAACCCTTCAGCCCCAGGGCAGTATCCACATCACACTGTGCAATTCCATGTGTCCCAAACCTTCCTGACCACCACTTGTCCACGCCTTTCTCTGTCTTGGCCATGCATCCCAGCACCCTTCCCATCATTCTTACACCACTTCTTCCCACTTGCTTGTTAAAGAATAAGAAAGAAAGATTTGGTTGGACGGTTGATTGACTTAGTTGTTTATGTTTTTAAGCTCCTATTCCCTATGGACAGTTTCAGTTTTCATTAAAAGTCTTTAATCAGAATGAGCCAAAATTGTCAAAGGCTGTGTCTGGTTTTTGATTAAAAGCTGAAATCTGCAGCGGAAAAAAAAATATTTCTCTCCATCCTTTCCCATCCCTTCTCCCCATTTTTACTGAAATCCTCCATACAGAAAATGCCTTTGCTGATAGGAGGAGCTGCCTCACATGGGGTGGAGCAGGGGCTCCTTTCTCCCAGGCAGAGAGAGCAGGAGCATCATTGAGCTGAGCCAGCTCCTCATTGGCCCAAGCACTGCTGAAACCTCACAGCAAGTTCAGAGCAGAGACGTGGTGCTTGCTGCCATCCTTCACTGTCGTGGCCAAGCTGGGACATTGGCAGGAGCAGAACAGCAGGAATAGGGATGCTGGAATCTGGTGGGCTCCCCCAGGGCTGGGCCTGCCTGCACAGCCCGACTGCCCTGCCCACACAACCACTGCAGTCTTTGCAGGGCCACAACAGCACTGGTGGTGGGGACCTCCAGAGGTCCCAGTCCATCCCCCCTCTTGGAGCAGGAATGTCACCAGCACAAATCAGGGCAGCCGTGGCTGTGCCCAGCTAAGTCTCACCAAGGATGGGGATGCTTGTGACCTTTTAGAGCTGCACCCCCCTCCTGGGGGAAAGCTTTCCCTGGTATCTGACCTGAAGCTGCAGTCTGTGGATGCTGTCCCATGTCACTGTGTCTGACACAGCCAAGAAGAGTTTGGCTCCCTCAGCTTTGTTGTGCTGGTTTAAAAGTTAACCAGCAGGGGAAATGAACTGAACTCAAAAGAGAGATTATAAGTCAGAATAACAATTTATTAAAATAGTACAATAAGTACAATTATACAGACAGACAATTGGTCTTAACCCACAAACCCAAATGTATAACCCAGCACCCTGGGGCATGAACAAAGTGGTGTTCCTTGCCCCCCCCCCCCGAGTCCAAAGTAAAGGGAGAGGGGGCAAAAACCTGCTGGTGGGAGAGCTGTTGCAGTCTGGTCAAAAGTGGAGATTGCAGTCCAGTTGGGGGTGGTGGTCTCAGTCTGGTTGAGAGCGGTGAGCTGCAGTCTTCCTCTGGATCCCACGAGTGGTGGAAAGGTTCTGAAACTCCAGGTTTATATATTCTCCAGTTCAGGCAGGAATGGTCAGTCCTTCCCTCAGAGCAGGGAATTCCATAAAAGGGTACGAGGACAGGAACATCCCCCCACCTCGCAGCCCGCCCCCCCCCCCCCAACAGTTTCTGGGAAATGGCATGGGGGGCCATAGAATACAGAGTTTTGGGCTACACCCATCCAGTGATGAATCGGTCCCAGCTGTTCTAACTAGGACATTTGTGTTTACCCTTCCTGGACCTGCAGGCTGGGAACAGCCCACATGTGCCCAGACTAACCCAGCCCAGCTCCCTCCTGCTCTCCTTGTGGGTCGTGTGCCCAAGGCCCCTCACCCTCACTACACCTTCACTCCAGTGTCCCCACATTCCTATTGAACTGGCACTGGACACGGTTCTCCAGAGGCAGCCTCCTCACCTGTGCTGCATGGAGGGGACAACTGCCCCCAGTCTGCTGCTGTCCCAGCAGGGCATGGATGAGGGAGAATGGCTTTTAACTGACAGAGGGCAGATTTAGATGGGATATTGGGAAGGAATTCTTCCCTGTGAGGGTGGGGAGGCCCTGGCACAGGTTGCCCAGAGAAGCTGTGGCTGCCCCATCCCTGGAAGTGTCCAAGGCCAGGTTGGACAGGGCTTGGAGCAACCTGGTCAAGGAAAGGTGTCCCTGCCTATGGCAGGGGGTTGGAATGAGATGAACTTTCAGGTCCCTTCCCACCCAATCCAAATGGTTTTATGATTTCTCTTACATGCAGTGAGTGTGGGCTGCTGGCCAGTGCTGCACAGACTCCACAGTGATCTCCAGGTGCTCCATAACCTGCTGCTCAGCCAGCCATGTCCCCATGTGGAGCAGGTCACTGCTCTGGACCTCACAAGGAATTGAGCAGCTCAGGCTGAAGTGCCTCCCACAAGCAGCTGGGGAGCACCAGAGGTTGCAGCTCCTGCTTTCCTTCCCTGCTGGCCCCGGAGCTGCCCCTCACACTGACCTCATGTCTAACGCCCCATTCCCACTGTGTGTTCCAAACTCACACATGGCACTAAAGGCAAGGCATCTTCCAAGACCTGCATATTCCCCATCATTCACAGGTGCACCAGGAGCTGCTCCAGGGGACATCCATGCACCCCTCCTGCCTCCTGCCAGGGTTCACATCCTTGGGTCATGACGTCTGCATCGTTATCTATGAAATGTAATTAACCTCTTCTCCTTCCCTCTCCTGCCTTGGTTCCTCTCTCTCAATCCCAACATGGTTTCTTCCAGCCCATGTTACTGTTCCTGGAGGAAATGGGTTACCTTTCCTATCTTTCCATATGTGCAAACTTGCATCTCCTACCCCCTGGCACAGCACCACACACTAATGGGGAGGAGGCTGAGATTGAAATGCATCAAAATGTGAGAACTCAGCTTTGCTTTTGCCTCCTCTGAAGCCTTATTTTGCTTTTTGGGCCAAGTGTATTGTGCATTTTCTGTAACAATGAACTTATCACACTTATTATGATAAACTGAGAAGGCACTTCCCACATTAGATGAAAATCCTGCAGGTTGACTTCAGCTCTCAAATAGCTTTGGATGCACGTACATTTTTCCATGGATTTTCTGAGAAGGGGAGTATCCTGCCTGCAGCCAGTCCTTGTGTGAGCACAGCTGATCTCCTGCTGCTCCTCCCTACACTGGGAGGGTGCAGCTGATACCATGTCCTTGCTCCCTGAGCAGTGCCAGAGCATTAATTTCCCTGCCCAGGACTCATCTAAACATACTGGAAAATGCTTGTTTTGCCACTGCAGGGTAAGTCCATCCCAACCCTGTGACCACTCAAGGCACAGGGGATTTTAGAACATCCCACCCAGCCAGTGCAACCACCCACTGAACTGCAGTGCAGAAACCTCTCTCTTGAGCACCCTTCCCCGGGTTCCAGGACAGCAGGAGGCATGGGAGAGCCTCTAGAAAATGAAGCCAGGCATATATATATCCCTGTAGCTTTGCTCTCTTGCTAAGAAAAATGAGAGAAGTCTCATTCACCTTCTGCCCCACCACAGCTCAGGCACTGCTGCAAACATGGCAATTACAGCTGGAGCAGTTCCTGGGTGACCATCCATGAGGACAGCAAATGCCCCCCTTGGACACTGGCACCCCAAAGCCTCTGCACCTCCCTGACTGCATCTGCCCAGTGCCACCTCGACCTGCCCCCTCACCTTTGGCACGCACCTGGTTGCACATTTCTCCAGACACCAGAGATTCTCCAGGGCCTGCATCCATCACATCCCCACCCAGCAGTGTCCAGCCAGCTGTCTCCAGGGACCGGGGACAGGAATGAGCTTAAAAACACACCAGATAGGGAATAAAAGTGTTTTCACTTAGATTAGCCAAACCTGGGAGAATGCCGTGTGGGGATAAATCCTGAGGATGCAGCAGCTCCAGCCAGCTGGTCAGCCCATCCCTTTAAGCACATTTGGAGGCAAGGGGAAATAATCATCCTGTCAAACTCTTCAGAGTGAATTCCTGGGAAACAAGAGTGCCATGCTGTGGTGAGCCAGGTGGCACAGAGCTCACCCCACAGGTGGCCCCGGGCAGCCCCCAGTCTCTACCAAGGGCAGTGGGGAGCTGTTTTTCGCCACATCACCTCCATCCTTCACCTTCAGAAAGGAAGTGTGCAGAAAATGAGACCAAAACGCCTTTGCTGACAGGCTGGAATTAAGAGATTCCAGCTTTTTATAAACAGTCTTTGGATTTCCTGAAAGTTACTGCACCGGGCGTCATTTGTATGCAGGATGTGCTGTAGCTCAAAGGTACCAGAACTAATGCTGTCCTGTTAATGAACTGAGTGAGTAATAGCCATGGGTATAGAAAGCTTATGTCTGAAACTAATCCTAGTTAATGAATCTATTGTTACAGGTATTAAATGGTGACAGGGGGTTTCATCCATCAGCCCTCCATTAATCACAGCATCCCCGCCTATGCTTATTATTTAGAAGCCAGCAAAGGGATCTTAATGATATTAGTAATAGAGCGGTTGTGGTACGTGACCCGGGACAAGCCGGGGATTGGAGGTGATAAGTGTCTGATCGCATAAGGCATTTTAGAGGTGATCCAAGCGGCTTTGCTCCCCATGGCATGTTATCTTGTCTCTGCCAGCTTGTTCTGCTCAGCCAGCCTGCCTGGAGAGCAGCCGTGCACGAGCCGTGGTGGCCACACCAGAGCCTCCCCTCACCTGCTGCTGCCAGTCAGGAGATCCCACTGCTGGAGGGCTGCCCCTGCTCTCCAGAACCCCTCCCTGCAGACCCCACCGGGTGCCCCAGCATGCAGGGGCACAGCACAGGGCCGGGGTATGCCCGGGGGGAGCTCGCACGGGCATGGGAAGAATCTGTCTGCACAAGTAGCCAGGTGCAAACCCACGTGCGTGAGCACAAATACCCACACACCCACACAGCCTCGGAGCAAATGACTCAAAGGTTTCTCTGGAAAGACGTGAGGAGCATCTGATATTCTACGCTAATTCTCCATCTGGACATTCTCGGCGTGTATGTTGGGATGGGATTCATCTCACTGTGGCCCCTGGAATCAGAGATATTTCAGCCCAGTGGAGGAACACCACCATCTCCAGGGCAAGGCAGGGTCTCTGAGAGGGCCAGGACAGTGTCCAAGGTAAAGCAAGTCACCAGGGCTTCAGGGCTGGCCTTTGCTGCCTGCAAGGTGTGGTTGGCTCCTGCTGCACACACCACGTTGGGTTGCTGATGGTGGGAACAAGTCCCAGCTCCGCACACCTCAGCTCTGAGTGGGTGAGGCTGCGTGGTGTGAGGACTCTTAAAGGGGGCGAGGACAGGTAGCTTTGGCAGAGGTCTTGCTCTGCTGGGTTCAGTAGTTTCTCTCCATTCTTCTCCTGAAGAACACTGTGCCCTGAAGGTTACTTCTCCTGAAGATTTACCACAGTGGCCCTGGGTGAGGGACATCCACTGCAGCAAAGCTCACTGGCCACCACAGCAGCAGCAGGGCCAGCAGATCATGCTGGTGGGGTGGGCAGGGATGCTGTGTGAGTCAGGGGCTTCCCTTGGGATGTAAGTGCAAAATCCCAAATACAAAAACCCACTGCAAATGAACAACCCAGAGGTCCCTGCTCGACTTTCATCCTCAGCCACCTCTGCAGCTCCTGGTCTGCCGAGAATTTCCAGCTGACAGAGCAAGTTCCCCAGTTGGTGCCACAGCTGCAGCAATCCCAGTGATCTGCTCAAGCTGACGGGAATTGAGGGATGCCCAGGCACCACACAGGCAGCCATGGTGCTGGAAGAGCAGTGGTCCCTGAGCCCAGTGCCCAAGTACCCACTGACCCACAGAGCTCACAGCACCTGTGGAGCTTCTCCCCACCAGGCCAAGGCTGTCAGGGACAAGATGGGCTGGTTTGATGACCAAATGCAAGGCAGTTTCCTTGAGCCAAACACTTCCTCCTCTTTAGGTCTGCATTGTTCTCTATGCAACTCCTCCCTGGAGAAGGGACGCCAATGGCCAATGGCCCCTGTCCTGGACCAGCCTTGGCGTGTCCAGCAGAATGAGAGGCTGAGGGAGCCGGGGGGGCTCAGTCTGGAGAAAAGGAGCCTCAGGAGGGACCTTCTTGCTTTCTCCAACTCCCTGACAGGAGGGTGGAGCCAGGTAGGGGTCAGGCTCTGCTCCCAGGAAACAAGAGGAAACAGTCTCAAGTTGCACTAGAGGAAGTTTAAGTTGGATATTGGGAAACATTCCTGTCCTCAGGAGGGGAACCTGCTCTGGCAGCAGTGTGGGAGCCTCGTGTGACATCCACCCTGTATGTCCTGCTCTGGGGGAAGAGCTGATCAATGCTGTGTGTCCACACACAGGCTAGGCAACCCTCAGGGTTTCTCTCCTCCATGCCCATTCTGCAGGGCATCCCGTGGTGCATTGGCACCAAGAAGTTGGACACGGAACAGCTCTGGAGACCTGCAGGTGGATCAGTCCTTTTCTATTCTCTGCAAGGACTCCAAACCCCACATTTCTATGAAAAAACGAGACAGGTAATCTGCCACTTGGTTATATTTTTAGGTTAATAACAGATGTGTAAATATATATATGTCTCATCTTCACAGGTACTCGGAGCCAGTAGCTCACCACTTGCCAATGTTTAAAACAAGCCCAGAGCTAACTCGATAAGCTGACTGTAAATCCAGCTCTAACCTGAGTTCCAGAGCCCAGGCTGTGGCTGCAGACCTTCCTACACAGCTGGTACCAAAATCTGCCCACAAGCATGAGGGTGATACCTCCAGCTGAGTGCTCACCCCAAACCCTCCTGCCTCAGGAATGATGCGTTTTGAGGGTCGCGTTTTCTTGCAGTGTCCGGAAACCGTCCTTGCTTTCCTGCCTCCTCCAGAGGGAGAAGATGAATAATGGCTCCAAGGGATGCAGACACCCAAAAACCAGGAGATGTCTTTGTAAAACAGTAAGGAATCTCAATGCCTTTGCCTTGGCAGTTGGTACTCACAGTTTTCTCCCCCATCAAAGAAGAAGAAAACTGTTTCTATCCCACAAGGGGAGCTGAGATCCTCCCATCACCTGCTTCCAAAAGCTGGGGTTTTCAACGAACTCCCTGGGGATGCAGGGTCTATCAAGCAAGGCTAAGCCCTAGCCAAGTCTGGCCAGAAAAAGCAGCAGGAGTTGATCTGCCTGTGCCACATGAGCCCTGGCACGGAGCAGGTGGGTACCTGGTCTGCAGTAGTGTCACACTGCACTAGGACAGCAGCCAGCAGAGGAGGAAAAGGGAAGAGATAATTATTAGTGATTGAAAGTGATTGCATGAAAGAAGGACAGATGTTTCTTGTTGTGCTTGTGTGCCTGAGGCTACGGAGCCATGCAAGGGACCGGGGAAAACTCCTTCTCAGCCTGGGAATGCTGTGGCACTGAGCTGCATTCAAATGAGGCTGAGATCCACACACACTTTCCCTCTGACTCTTGCAAATCCACACAGGCTCTGGTTAAATCCCAATCTCCTCATTTCCCCCGTGCAGGCAGGTGATGTCCATACAGGACCTCTCTGCCCAAGGTAGAGATCCCCCAGCTCCCCCCACAGTCCTCCCAGCAAGGCCCAGGCACTGGGAGCTGATGGGACTGGAGGCAGAGCAGCCAGGCCAGGCACAGCAGGAGGGGGGTTGAAATTTTGAGCACAGCATTGTATAAAGGCACAGGACTGAAGGCAGGGAAAGCTCCTGGTCACCCTGCTGCCAGAGCAAAACTGGCTTTTCTATGAGAGCAGAAGGATTTACCAGTCACCATCCTCCCTTGCAGGACCTGGGATGGGGGATGGTGCTGGTGTTTTCCCTCAGAAAGTATGGGTCACCATGGGGAGAGCCAGCTGGTGTCCCCCACCAGGCTGAGGAGTGGCTGTCGAGGGGGCACAGAGCCCCTGTGGTGTGTTCCGTGGGCTACAGTGCATGTTTAATGCTATAAAATATGCAAATAGAGGCTTGTCTTAGCAATGTTACTGATGGTGGTGATGTGCTTCTGGCACTGGTTCAGCTGGCTCCAGTGCCAAGGCAGGATGGAACTGGAGAAGTGTTAAGGGAGCTGAGAAGGGGTCTTGTCCCACCATGGAAGGAATCAGCCCCCTCCAACATGGCCTGAGCTCCTCCTTTGATAGCCCTTGGAGGGACCATCCTGTTTGTGACCACTGGGTCACACCAGACCCAGGCAGAGCTCCAGCCTTGGGGCAGAGGGGCCGGAAAGCTGCTTGGCAGGAAAAGGCCTTGGAGGTGCTGGTGACAGTGGCTGAACATGAGCCCAGGTGAGCCCAGGTGGGCAAAAAGGCCAATGGCCCCTGGGCTGTACCAGCCATGCTGTGTCCAGCAGGACCAGGGCAGTGCCTGTCCCTGTGCTGGCACTGCTGGGGCACCTCCAGCCCTGGGGGCAGTTCTGGGCCCCTCACAACAAGAGAGACATGGAGGGGCTGGAGCGTGTCCAGGGAAGGGAACAGAGCTGGGAAGGGGCTGGAGCAGCAGGAGGGGCTGAGGGAGCTGGGGGGGCTCAGCCTGGAGAAAAGGAGGCTCAGGGGGGACCTTCTGGCTCTGCAACCCCCTGACAGGAGGGGGGAGCCGGGGGGGAAACGGGCTCTGCTCCCAGGGAACAAGGGACAGGAGGAGAGGGAACGGCCTCCAGTTGCACCAGGTGAGGATTAGATTGGATATTTGGGAAAATTTATTCACTGAAAGGGTAGTCAAGCCCTGGCACAGGCTGCCCGGGGCAGTGGTGGAGGAATCACCATCCCTGGAGAGATTTAAGACATGTAGATGTGGCAGTTGGCGATATGGCTTAATGGTGGACATGGCAGTGCTGGGGAACAGCTGATCTTGGTGATCTTAAAGGTCTGTCCCAACGTTAATGATCCTGTGGTTCTATCCAGACTCAGACCTGTGCTGGTTTCACTTGAAAGAACAGTTTGGTGGCGTTGGATACCGGGAGGCTCCGGGGGAGGCCGGGGGAGGCTGCAGGGCTCAGCCCAGCGCGGGTCTCCCTCCAGAGGGGATCGAAGGGAGATCCAAGGAGCCGATGGCGCAGGGGTGGGAGAAGGTGTCTCTCAACCGCGGGGGTGTCGCCGGCGGGGGGAGGAGAGGGCGGTCACCCCCCGTTAGGTCCACGTCCCGGTTGACCCCAGGGCGCCTGGGACCCCCGGGGGGATGGTTTTGGGTGCCCCGAGGATGAGCAGGGGGAGATCCCCACCCCCGCGGGGGGCCGGCCTGGAGCCCCTGCCCCATCCCGGGCCGGACAGGGCGTGACCCCCTCGGTGCCGGCGTGTCCCAGGGCCGGGTCCCCCCCGCTCCGCCGCCCCCGGCCCGGCCCCTCCCGGGCCCGGCACATCCACGCGCGGCCACTGCCCTCTGGTGGGGACCGGCCGCCGGGACACGCGGTTGCCACGGAAACGGGATGTTCCGCTGCCATCAGCACCGAGCCCGGCGGGGACACCGGGGACGGCGGGGGCTGGGGGGGCACACCCGGGTCCTCCCGGCACGGGTGGGCGCGCAGGGGCCGCTGCCAGGGCGAGGGCACGGCTGCCCATGCCCCATCCCACCAGGATCCCCCTTCATTGCCACAGATCCGCAGACCCAGGGAATGGTCTGGGTTGGGAGGCACTTTAAAGACCATCCATCCAACCCCCTGCCCTGGGCAGGGACACCTTCCACTAGCCCAGGTTGCTCCAAGCCCCGTCCAACCTGGCCTTGGACACTTCCAGGGGTGGGGCAGCCACAGCTTCTCTGGGCAGCCTCTGCCAGGGCTTCCCCACCCTCACAGGGTGGTGAGATATTTCTGATCTCTAATATAAATCTCTCCTCTTTTAGCTCAAAACCACTCCCCCCTTTTCCTGTCACTGACTGCCCATGTAAAAAGTCACTCTCCCTCTTTTCCTTTAAACCCCAAAGTACAGTGGCCCTTTTCCCACACAGGCCCTGGGTGCCCTGGTTCCTCTCCAGCTGCCCCTGCTCTGACACTGTGCAGAGGCATCACACACTTGCCTCTTCAGTTTGGGGGAAAGGCCCTGATCTTCAGGACATCCTTCCTTTTAGGCTGCTCCTGCTCATTTTGGGAACACCCACACACGTACAGCCTTTAGATGGGGTCACAGGGGCCTAGTGGCAGCCTGGGTCCAGCACCAGGGTTTCTTCAGTTGCTCCT
Organism: Lepidothrix coronata; assembly: GCF_001604755.1. Taxonomy (NCBI): domain Eukaryota; kingdom Metazoa; phylum Chordata; class Aves; order Passeriformes; family Pipridae; genus Lepidothrix; species Lepidothrix coronata. The sequence goes on from NW_016690360.1 coordinate 1,598,084, forward strand.
GCCCTGCATTGGCCACTGCCGAGGCACTGCAGTGGTCTTCCCACTGCCAAAAATCTCCTGCTTCCAGCAGGGAAGGGCACCGAGTCAAGTCTTGTTCCTCCCACTCTTTAGACACTCCTTGGATATTCCATATCATTCTCCCAGGCTGGGCAGGTGCCTCCCTGCACCAAGGTACAAGCCAATGACCACTCCATGCCCATCCACAGCTGTCCCCTGCCCACGGAGCAGCTTCTCCAACCCCACAGGGCCTCTCTCAGACCTGTGCTGGTCTCACTTCAGAAGGAATGAGACAAAGATCAGCTCCAGTCTCCTCTCCATCCCCTGAGAGCAGTCAGGAGCTTGGGGGCCAGGGTAAGATGGAGCTGGAGGTCTCCTGGTGCTTGGAATGTGCACCTGGGAAGGCCCTGGAGTCATTCTGGGGCCTTGGAGAAGGAGGAATCCTCTTTCCATTATCTTCTTCACATCTTCTTGGGAGGATCTCCTCATCCAAGGCAGCTGTTCCATGGTTTGGGTTCACTTGGACACATCTTTCACCGGCCCTGTGCAAACTGACCCAGCCCTGGGGTGTGGGGCTGAGGCAGCAGCAGGGCAGTGCCAGCCCATGGCAGGAGGAAACAACCCTGGCAGCTGCAGCCAGCCCAGCACAGCCCTGCCCCTGCCATGCCCAGCACTGCTCCTGCACCAGGGCTCACACCCAGTGATGGGCACTGCCCACAGAAGGGGTGCAGGAGGCAGGAAAGCAGGCAGAGGAGGTGAAGGGATTATTTATTCATCCTGGAGCTGCCCCAATGGGTCCAAGCTGCTGGAGGCTGATGTGCACCATCCCCAAACCTCCCCTGGGTGCTGACAGCCATGAGCCCAGGGTGGGGGAAGTCCCAGCACTCCCTGGGACAGCCCCAGTCCCAGCTGGCAGCAGGGACAGCTGCCTGGCACTGCTGGCTCCTGTCCTCTCGACTGCTCCAAATAAAATATCGCACCAAGTGCACTCTCATGGAGGAACTGGGCCCCCAAACTGCCACCTGAGAGAAGGGCCTACAGAATCCCTGATGCTCAGGCACCTGCATCTCTCTCCCAGGTCCCTGTTGCTGTGCAGTCCCAGGAGGCTGCCCCTGCCTGATGCTCAGTCCCAGCCTGGCACATGGAGTTCCAGCCAGATCAGTCCCTCCAGGACTTCATCCCTTCATCTTTGACTCTGCTGCAGCCCAAGGATGCTCTTCCCACCTGCATCTCCTTTATCCCACACTGTGTCCAGTCAGGTCCATCCTGCCCCCAGACCTGGCAGCCTCAACTACTGCCTGTGGGCCAAAAATGGATCCAGAACAATGGGGTGCAGACACCAGCCCCCACAGTCTCCACTGCCCTGAGACAGATTAGGTGTGCTGCCCAGGCAGCTCAGCCCCATGGTGAGAAGCCCTCTGGCATCAGCTGCATCCTGCCAGCTGCAGCTCTGTGCCCACCAGCACCAGGGCAGGGCAGGCAATGCCACGGGAGAGCCAAGCACAGCCCCCCCGGCCCCTCTGGGACGTGCTGCTGGCGTGGGGTCATGGCAGAGAGGAGTGTGGTCAACAAAGGGGACACCAGCCAAGGCTTGGAGCTGCCCAGGGCATCCCCAGAGCATTTGCCTCCCACAGAGTTTGGGGTGGAGCTGGAGCGCAGCCCCATCACAGCAGCCAGGACAACCCATCATCCACCCCCACTCCTGCCGGTGTGCACAGCCCAGGGAGGGCTCAGTGTGGGTGTCCTGTGTGCTGGGGAGGAAGACAAAGCATTGCAGTCCACAAAGCACCCTCTCTCCTGCCTTGTCCCGGGCTTGGAGCCCTGCTCCAGGCAGCTGGAGGGATGGCTGGGCTGGTCCTCCCTTGCAGCTCCGCTCCAGGACCACAGGCCCTGCTCCACTCTGGGATCACAGGTCCTGCCCAGGATGTCCATGGAGATACAACCTTTCCAGAGGCTCAGCTCACCCCAGCACACCTCCCACAGCCCAGCATTGCAGCAGGAGCCCAAGCCAGGCTGCGTGTGCAGCTGCCAGTTTTGCCATCTCTCCCCACACCTCTTGCAAAGACCAAACCATTCCCAGAGTGAGAGAACACTGAGGCTGAAAGAAACCTCTGGAGATGGTCTGAGCCCTGCTCACAGCACCCATCCGTGTGTGTGTGTGTGTGAGCAAGCACACGCCTGTTCACATGTGCCTGCCCATGGGAGAGGTGTGTCCCTGTGAGCCTCTCTCTCCCCCTGCAGCTCCACCCGGGATTGCAGCTTAGCACAGCAGAGCAGGGCTGGGGTTTGAAGGAGCTGCTTCTCCAGACATCAGCACTGCCTTTCAAAGCACATGAAAGGTGGCAGTTCATGAGCAACCAAAGCCCAGCTCAAGGACACGAATGTCCTTCTCTGCACCCTCAGCCTTTTCCTGCCACACGTGTGACCTTCTTGCTCTCCTGGGCACTGAGGTTTGGAAGGCTGAGGTTGGATTGGGAGCTGCAAGCACTTAGGAGGATGAGCACCCCAGGAAGGGGCCTGGCTTGGGTTTGGGGCTGCTGGAGACATGACAGCACTGGCTCCAAGGGCCTCGTGTGTGGGGATGTGGGAGCAACAGAAGCAGCATCTCAGCCCCCCAGCACTGTCCCAGCACCTCTCCCACTGTCCTGGCCTTTCATAGGGACTAGTCCCTGGAAACCTCAGCCCCTCCTGCACTCCCTGCCTGGGGCAGGACCAGCTGTCCTGCCCCTCCCTTGGGGTTCAACCTCAGCCTGAAACTAAATATCAACCCATGGGTTGAGATGAGAGCAGGTTAATAATGGAAATAAAGTAAAATATAATTATTATAATAATAATGAAAAGGAAGATAATAAGAGGAGAGAGAGGAATAAAACCCAAGAGAAACAAGTGATGCCCAATACAATCGCTCACCACCCACTGCCCAGCCCATTCCCCAGCTGCAATCAGCAGCCCCAAGGCAACTCTCCCCAGTTTCTATACTGGGCATGATGCCCTGTGGTGTGGAATATCCTCTGGCCAGTTGGGGTCAGCTCTCCTGGCCGTGCTCCCTTCCATCTTCTCATGCAGCTCCTCACTAGCAGAACATGGGACACTGAAAAGTCCTTGATTCAGAGGACTCAGCCAACAGCTAAAACATGACTTTATCACCATTATTGTCATTCCAAAACCCAGCACTGTGCCAGTTACTGGGAAGAAAATTAAGTCTCTCCCAGACAAAAGCAGACACCCTCTGCCAGGTCAGCCTGGCACTGAAGCAGACAAGGACCATCCCCTTGCAGGGGCTGTGCAAGTGCCACCCCTGAGGCTCTGATGCACCACTAACCCACTACTCTGCTTTACAAACCTGCCTTGGCTGCACTGCCTGCACTCCAGGAGACCCATGGCATGGGGCAACCTCCTTCTTCTGTTCCCCAGACAGTGCCTGAGCACAGGTCTCCTGCCTGGACCTGCAGCAGGCGAGGCCACACTCACCGTGACTGCCCAACACCATGCATGACCCAGTCCCCCAAAGTCACAGCTGTCCTCCAGCTTGTGCTCCAGCCTTGGCCAACCTTCTCTGCAGTCTCCCAAGACCAGGAATCACGCTCTGGACCAGAGGGAAGCTCTTGACAATGGTTTAATCACAACCAAAACCTTTCTGCAGGAAGTTTGGGGTTTGGGAAGTCGCTGCTCAACTTTTGTCCTGGTGTAACTTGGTGTTCCCGACTCATCTCAAAAAGCCTCTTGTTCTTTCACCACTTCTCCCCTCACACTGGAGAATAATATTTTCACTCACACTCTGAAATTAGATCCCGATGTTTCTGCCAGCAAGGCTTTCAATAACTCACTTATGTTCCTGGATGGAATTGCCTGGCAGACGGTTGGCCCCGTGTGCTCAGGGTGAGGGGGAGCATGGAAAAATTCCCATTAATCTCCCAGAGCAGCCCCCAGCCCGTGTTGGCTGCACCATCAGAGCCCAGGAGAAGGACGGGCAAAGGAGAGCAGAGGGTGAGCATGGACAGGAATGACCCCTCAGCGTGGCTCCAAGGGGGTGGGTGAGCTCTGCAGGAACCAGGATCCTCTGCTCAGAGCTGTGCAGCTCCCTAATGCACACCCACAACACCCAGATCCTTCCCAGGAGCTTGCCAGGAGACCTGAGCTGCCTCTCAGCCTGGAGGACTCTGACAGTGGACAAGGGGTGCCAGTGAGTGCAGCAGCAGAGCCCAGACCCCAAAGCACTGCAGTACCAGACACGGGATTTAGTTTTGGGGTTCCCCAGGTTCCCAGCTCTCCTGGCAGTCCCAGTGGTCCTGGGCGCTCAGCACCATCCCAGGGTGCCACAGCTGGGTCAGTGCCCTGGGGATGGGCCAGCCCGGGGATGCCAACAGCCAGCACAGAGCAGAGGAGTCCTGCCAGCCAGGGGTCCGTCTGGCGAGCTGGGGAGCAGTTTGGCAACCCCTCCTGTGCAGCAACCTGTGTAGCAAGCTGCTGAGGACTCAGCCAGCCTGGAACCACGGGTGCCCATATGCCAGCCTGGCAGGCACCGGGCAGCAGAGGAGCCCCGGCTCCCAGTGCCAGCAGGGTGGAGCTGGGAGGCAGGAGAACATCCTGCAGGTCACTGCCAGGAGTCCCAGCAAGGGGCTGGAGAGCCCAAACGCTCGGAGCCACTCTCATATTTCAGGAAATCAAGCTGGGGAGGAACCTCCCTTGCCCATCAGGAAATCACAATTCTCCAGGCTGCAGTTCCAAAGTTATCCTTGAACCACGTTTCCAGCCAGGCCGTCATAGCTCTGTGTGGCTGATGCATCATGTGGGATCACAGCTGTACACCACGTCCTGAGGCTCCAGGAGCTGCTGGCAGTGCCCACACAGTCCTGCACCCCCCCTGCACCCCCCTGGGCACAGACCACCCCTGCCACTGCCTGGCCCCGGAGCTCAAGACCACCTCTCCCCATAATTTCCCATGTCCAAGACAATACTACCCACAACTTCCCATTTCCAAGCTTGGTGACCCATCCAAACCATGATTTCAAGTGCCTGGGCTTGGTGCTGGAGGTGCTGGGTGCACTGAGCCCCTCGCCAGCATGTGGTGTGGATTCTAGCATCTCCCATGGGCTCTTCCAGCTGCAGAGCTGAAACTTCTGAAAAGACAAGAAGTTGTTTATAAACAATGGGGAAAGAATATCTGTCTCTTCACGTCTTCAGAAGTATCATGGTCATTTTCCTTTGTTTTTCCCAAAACAGCTCATCCTCTAGCACAGACAGCACATAGGGAGTTGAGCTGAATGTTTCAGACAATTATGAACATCTACAGAAATATCTGTAAGTGGTCTCCAGTCTGCCCATAAACCCACCCTCCAGTGAGCAGAGTGTCTGTCCCAAGGCACAAGGCAGGAGACCTGGGTGCACTGAGGAGAGCTGAGTCCCATTCCTTGGAATTGCCCTACAGCACCTGGCAGGGATGTCAGCCTTCCTCCAGCCCTGTTCTCCTGCTCAGAGATGATGCTCAGCAGCTCCAGGAGATGAAGCCTCCTCAGGCCTTGGTGAGGTGACCCAATTTAAGCTGCCCCAGAGGCACGGAAGGAAGGCCATGCTGAGCAGTGAAGGGCAACACCGGCCTGGTGCTTAATCCTTCACTGCTTCCAATGGGTTTTGAAACAACACTCACTGTAAGGCATTTATGTTTTTATCAGCTCTTGGGAACTGTGTCTCTTCCCACCTCCAAGCGCCTGAATCCCTGCCCGCACGTCTGGTGGTTTCAGCTGCTGAACAGGAGCCTGGAATGAGGAGGGGAACGACCACCCGCTCCTCTCCCTGAGCCACGCTTTCCAACAGCACTTGCTGGTAATTTGTGCCATGATCAACTGTGTAATTTGGAGATATTTCCCCTGGTGAGTGCACTGCCATGGCGAGTGGGGGATCCCACGGCTCCCGGGCAGCCAGGGCTCAACTCTCCCCTTATGCCAAGCAGGAGTCAGCTGGAGAAGGTCTGGCAGGATTTACAGCCTCTATAAAGGGGCAGGAGGTGGATGTTTGTTATTACTATGGGCTGTATTTCTCTCCTGCAGCAACCTGTAGCTTTTACCCCTTCCAGCAGGTTGCTGCTGCCATCCCTTGCTGGAGCCTGACAGGGTGGGAAGAGCTTGGCTTGAGCTCACGCAGCTCCAGGGACTCACACATAAGCTCTTTGTAGGATTTTTCTTATGGCCTTGTTTCTTCTCCCTTACTAAAATTCCCCCAGGTTTTTACCTCCACACTGCTCAGGGGCACACATTTCTTCCTGTGCTTAAGCTGCCACAGCCACTCACTCACACAGTCATTGGAAAGCGTCTGATCCCTGAGCGCCTCCTGGAGCTCATCTCATTCCACCCTTTCCAAGGCACATCATGTTCTTCTGGATTATCAATGGGAAATCACTGCTGGACACGCTCCAGGAAGCCACGAGTAGCCACAAGCTCAGCTCAGCACTATTATGCCCCTAAAATAAGAGCTGCTTCCTAAGGGGGAGGCAGAGCTCTTGAAAAAGAGTAATTTTTTGGTTTTCAACCATTGCATGAACACTACTCCAATGTCTTCTCCACCACAAGATTTCGGTCAAAAAGGGACTTGCCCTTCCCTGACCTGACAAAGACCAGTGGAGTTTTTACTTTCTTCACATCAGAAGCACTCACACTCTTCACCTCCTACTCATCTGGCTTATATTCCCTAATTTTTGGAAAGCAGAAACAGGAACTCAAGGCACTGCCCATTCTCCTGCCTCCCATAGGCCACCACAGACTCCAAGGTTCCATGTTCAGCATCCTGGAGATCCCGTGTCTCTGGCACAGCTGGTGACACTGTAATAAACACTGCCACTAATAGCAGGTATTTGTGAGCCATGTTCTGTTCTCTGCAAAATGTTAATAGAGAAAAATCTGCAGTGCCATGCCGGGAAATCTTTTTATATCTTATTTCCAGAATATACTAATATCAATTTATATCTGCAATTCAATTAACATTCTGGGAGAGGCAAATTAGCATCCCTGGGTCCCTCCGTTCTCAGCAAAGCAAGTTCCCATGAGGAGGGAAAGTCTGGCATGGCCTCTCTCAGTGTCCCAGAGTGGACCAGTGCAAGACCCCAAACACACAGAGATCCCCTAAAAAGCCAAGAGGAGGCTTCAGCCATGCCCTGAAACACTCTTTGTGTCACAGAACGGCACTTCCCCCTTCCTGACACTGCTGATGGGGTGTGTGACACTTCCCCTGCTAATCTGCCTGCTACTAAGTGCATTTTGTTTGAGCTCTATAGATTGTAAAATCTGAATCAAATCAGGTGATGTCACTCAGTTGTGCACGTAAGCGCTGGGTTTTATGCTCACAGAAGCAGCAGGATGCTGCAATTTTAATTTAAGTGGAAAGAGGGAGCTGGTCTTAAAAGACAATCAGGGCCTTGTGGCAAAGAAGGCATGGCCTCGAGTTCCTCCAGGGAAGATTTAAGTTGGATAATAGGAAAAATTTCTTCACTGAAAGGGTGGTCAGGCATTGGAACAGGCTGCCCAGGGCAGGGGTGGAGTGACCATCCCTGGAAAAGTGCAAAAGGAGACATGTTTTAGGTGTAGGCTTGGCCTTGTGGTTAATTGTTGAACACCATCAACTTAGAGGTATTTTCCAACAGTAATGGTTCAGTGATTCTATGGCCAGGGAACTTGTGTCTCTTAGTGTTTTGGAAACAACCAGCCTGGTAATTAGTGCCAGGAGAAAGGAAGGATTCTCATACCAATCCTACGGACCATTTCCTCCTTGGTGTCCCCATTTGCAGCCAAAGCAGCACAACTGGAGTTGGGAGAACACCCAGAAGGCACTACTGCAGGACTCTATGTTGCCTTGGAACAGGGACACATCTGCTCCAGGACACTCAGGTTTTATGTGAACAGGACCCAGCTCCTCCAGCATGGCCAGGGAGATGCTGGAACAGCCCACACAAGACCTGTGGGCTGCAGCGTTACAGCCCCTAGGCAGAGCAAACAATACCCTGACCTGCTGGAGAAGCATCTCAGCTCATGCCTGACCTTGGCTGGTGAGAGCAAAGCAGCTCATCCCTGTTTCACATTTCCCAGCTGTTGGGATTCCCGGGTACAGCCACATCCAGGCACCACCTGCCAGGCTGGGTGAAATGAGCCAGCTGTCCACAAATTCAGATAAGTGCCCGAAACAACCTGATTTCATGCTCCATGAGGTCAGGCCTAGAGGAAGAGGGAAGGTGGAGGGAACAGCATTCTCTTCCCCCTGGGCAGCCCAAACACACACAGGTCTGAGGCTGTTTGGGCCTGGCAGGGTGACCGGTGTGGTTCTGTCACCGCAGAGCCTGTGCCGCTTGCTCTGCCTGTCCTGCCCTCACCGACCCAGCCATGTGGAGAAGGACTTCTAGAAAATTATGTGCACTGCTGGGACATCCTTCTCTGCTCCTCCACCAGCACCAGGTTAGCTTCCCAAAGTCCACCCAAAGGCTCTCCCAGGAACTGCACAGATCATTTTAGGCACCAGCATGAAAACAAGCTGCTTAATTGCCTGTGAGGGTGGTGAGGTCCTGGCACAGGTTGCCCAGAGAAGCTGTGGCTGCCCCATCCCTGGAAGTGTCCAAGGCCAGGTTGGATGGGGCTTGGAGCAACCTGGGCTAGTGGAAGGTGTCCCTGTCCATGGCAGGGTGTTTGAACAAGATGAGCTTTAAAGTCCCTTCCAACCCCAGCTGTTCTGTGACACGGCAAGGGAAGATGGTGCAAAGCAGAGCCCATGGCTGCAGGCAGTGCCTGGTGCAGGCAGGGCTGTGAAGGTACCCCAGGGTGCAGCACTGGCAGCAGGCAGCGCTCAGGGCTGGCACTGTGTGTCGCTGCAGGCAGAGAATGGTGCCACAGGCAGCAACAGCAGCAGGGAAGGCACTTCAGGCAGCACAGGGCACAGGAGTGCAGAGCAGTGCAGGGCACTGCCAGCAGTGCACGAGGCAGGCAGGGCATGGGGGAAGTGGCATTTGGGCTAGGCAGGTGCAGACAGTGCCCAGTGTCACAGGCAGGGCAGGAGCAGGCAGCCCTAGGACTGCAGGCAGTGCCCCATGCAGTGGGCAGGGCACACACCTGCCCATCGCTTGGAGGCCTCATCTCTCCCCTCCTGTGTCCTTGCTTCGGCCCCTCCACTTCTCTCATCCCCCAAACCAACCTCATTCGAAGCCCTTGCAGTGGCCACACTTTGCCCCAGGCCCCCAGTGCTGACCCTGGAGAGCTTCGAGCAGGGGCAAGCTCAGGAGCCTGAAAACTTGAGGCTGAAGTGGAGGCAACAGGAAACCCCCAGTTCTCCTCAATATCCCCCCCAGCACAGCCCCCTGCGGGCAGGGTGGGACCCTGTGCTCCACGGTTTGGGCAGAGGCAAAGCCCTCAGAAAGCAAAAACCTCCTCATGCAAGTCTCCTCAGCGTGCTGGCAGCATCCCGAGGAGAGCAAAGACATTACGTAGGAAAAGTACTTTTGAGAGCAGACAGTTCCATTTCCATAGTGAACAGCCCGACTTCCAAGTTTGTGTCCTGAAATAGCCCCGGGAGCCATTTACCAGCAGGATTGCACAGGAACCGCCCCCTTTGTCTAACACACTCCCTGGGTTCTTATCTGTATCCACGGGCAATAAATAACCAAGTGACACATCTGCAGGAGAGCACAGGGATGCCCTGGAAAACGCTGCCAACCCAGGAGCTGCCCGTGGCCCCTGGCACCCTCCTGCACTGGAGCCGTGTCCCACAGAGCCCGGCCACCCGTTAATAATCTGAGGGAACAACTCGCAAATTAATTCACCAAAATGATTTCCCAGCCAGCTCTGAGCTGAGTCAAGGATCTGCTGCAAGTGGTGACGAGGAAAAGGCAAATGCCGGGTAGAAATGGTTGCCAGCTATGGATCAAGGGAGGGGGCAATCTTGGCAGGAGTATCCGTGTGGCACCGCGGTGATCCTGCCGGAGCAGAGAGCGAGGAGCTTTGGAGCTCAAGCTCTGCCAGCCCTGCAGGAATGACCAAGGGCTGGCCCTGCCTTCCCATCATCACTGGTTACAGGGTTTATCCCCCTCCCCCGGGCAAAGGAAAGCAGCTGAGATCTCTTGACCTGGGAGATGTTCATCCCATGCAAACAGGAAATAATGCTATTTAATTTGGAAGAGATGAAGGGGCTGTGCAGCCATTCCTACTCACAGAGGGGCTGCAAAAATTAAAGCCAAAAGTGACTGTTAGAGACCACCTATTGCAACTTTTATCTGTCGTAAGTCTCACAGAAATGCTCTCTGCTGAGCCCAAAGACTGCAGTAAGGCTGGATATTTCCATCCTGTCAGACCCAGCTGCCAGCAGACAGGGACCACTGGATGGGTTGGGATCCATCATGATCCCCCCAGGTGAGCCTGGCAAACCACACGCTCCGAGTGAGATGGAAACCCCTCAGGTCTCTGCCAGCACAAGGAGCAGATCCTGCCAGGGTTTTTGTGCTCCAGTAACAGATATCACTCAGGGCCAGTGGTGGAAGCAGAGTCCACCATGCTCCATCTCCAAGTGGGACAGGCCTGCAATAATTTGTAGAAAGGAAAAACCAGAAAGGCAGGACAAGTCTTTCTACAGATATAAACAGAAGCTCTGTTAAATGCAATCACTGCTCCAGGGCAGGAATTTCCCTCTTCTACTAGGATCAGGGTGGGAGGGAGATGCTCATCTTTCCTGGCCCTGGTCAGGCCACCTGTGGCACTGACACCTCTTCCTGTTCTCCATCACTCCCATTTTCATTCCCAGCTCCTCCATTTCATTGCAACTTCCAATTGCTTCTGTGCAAGCGGGCACATGCCATGGCAAAGATCCTCCAGCTTTCTGTGTCGAGGATGAAGAGCTCCTTGACCTCGAGTCAAGGGTGTTTTTTAGCCCCCAGAAGACCTTTGTAGCTTTTCTTGCAGCCCCCTTTGTGCTCCTGCAAGCCCTGTGGGGGGCTGGCAGCAGAGCTGCTGTGGTGTTCCCGGAATAGCTTTTCCAATGCGTGTGAAGGATCTGGGTCACTCCTCACTCCTCGCTGTTCCCCTTTTGTAAGCGCCGTGTCAGGCGGATGCACAGAATGACTCTGAAGCTGCTCTGAGTGATGCCTTGTGAGACAGAGCCTCTCATCCTGGGGAATGCATTTTCCAGGTTCTCAGGCGTGGATTTGTGGATGCCTCCTCAAATGCAGTGGTTGGACTGGGGCTATTTAATGAGGATTTGGCAGCACTAACCTGTCCTGCAAACCTTACTGTAGATTTTATGATTGTCATCCACATCTCTACTAACACGACCCCATAGCTCTGTCTTTCTAATTTGTGGTCCCAGCAGGAGCAGCACCTCTCCACACACTGGTGTTGGTCAGGAGCTCTGTCACAGAGCACAGCCGACGTTTAGCATTCCCAGTTTAGAGCATTTAATGATTTCCTTGCTGGTGCTGTTTCCTCCCTGATCTGTATTCAGGCTCCCCACCTCATGGTGCTGCCAAGGTGCCTGCTTAGAACTGCTCAGGCATGGCCTGGACCAGTGAGGGTGTTTTCACCATCCCCAGCCCCTCACAGCAAAGACCAGGAGTCTGTCCAGCCCGACCTATTTTTCATGCCAAAAGCCATTAATTGGGCTGTTTAGCCTGGCTATTTAGCCAGGAACCCAATTATCCTTCCCACCATCTGATCTGGGTTTGTGGCTTCCTTTCTTCAATCATCACAATTTTGTAAACCCTCAGTCCCTTGGGATTTTCCACGTTTCCAAGGCTTGCTAAGTCTCTTGGTTCACAGCTCAGACAGCTTCCCAGCTGACTCCCTTGTGCATCCTGGCTTTAGGCTCTAAAATATTGAATGTCATTGAGCTTGCACCCTCCTCAGTGCAAAATGACTGATTTTCCAAGGAAAATCAGCTAAGCTAGAGCAGGATTTCACAGAATCACAGAACCATAGAATGGTTTGGGTTGGAAGGGACCTTAAAAACAACCTTGTTCCATTCCCCTGCCACTAGCCCAGGTTGCTCCAAGCCCCATTCAGCCTGGCCTTGGACACTTTCAGGGATGGGGCAGCCACAGCTTCTCTGGGCAACCTGTGCCAGGGCCTCCCCACCCTCACAGCAGAGAATTTCTTCTTGATATCCAATCTAAACATACTCTCTTTCAGCTTGAAGCCATTCCCCCTTCTCCTGTCACAAAGAAAAGATGAATACAACCTTCAGTCACGTGTGGACTCTACATTCTTGTTTGTTGATTATGCATTCTGTCAATTAGCATAAAATAATTAATATTATTTTGCATTCTAAAGGGATGTTCTGTTCTGAAGGGACTAGAAAGGTGTCACATTCACTAGAGGGTGAGTCCAGCCAGCAGACAATGACTCTGTTGTTCTAAAGGAACTGCAAGCTATTGGCTGTATTTTTTGGAGGGCAGAATTTAGTCAGAAAAACCGAATGGAGATAGGGAGTGCCTGGAGAAACTTTTTTTCAGATACTCAAAATGGTCATGACATTGTAAGGAGAGTGACAGTTGGAATCTGTCCTATTTCACTGGAAAAGGAAGGGAAAAAATAGTAAATTGATGATCTCAAATTGACATGTATGTGTTGAAGAGCAGCAAGGGCAAACAAATAGCAAGACATATAAATGATAATATTTTATATTGATCAGTGAGTCCAAGATGACCCTGAATCTAAGCAATGCCAGAAATTCAATGGGTGATTTGAGAAAAGATGACTCGAATTGAATCAATAACTTGAGCTGTTTCCTCTGTCCAATAGTTTATTATGATTCTGAAAAATCTCTTGCTTAAAATTTTTTACAATAATTTGAGAAGCTGAGCAGATGCTGTGTTGGGGGAAAATGGCAAAAAGGAAAGAAGGGAGAAAGTGCAAGGGGAGGACTGAACATGATAATGTTCCTATTAAATTACATTAAATACCTCAAACAGTTGATTTCAAAGTTTGGGTGGGGGTGGAAAGGTCAAAAACCTGAAAATGTTCCTCCAGCTCTGACCTGCGTGGTGTTGCCCCTGCGTGCCAGGCGTGGTGGGCCAGGACTTAGAGGTGTGATTTACAGTCTCCCACACCCTTTGGGAAGGATGCCTCCGCTCTCTTGGCACGGGCAAGGCGCGGGCACCGGCCCAGAGCAGCGAGCAGCTCGTTCCTGTCCCTGCTGCTCCGTCCCCGCGGGGCAGCGGCTCAGCCCCTGCCCCTTCCCGCAGCCCCAGCGCCTGGCTCGCCCCTCGCCGCTGGCTGGGAGCCCACCAGCAGCCACGGCACTAATGACCCATCGCAGCAGCTCCTCGTATCCTGGGGAACAGCGTTTCTTTCCAGCACGTGGATCAAAGAGGGCTCTTGAGTCGTGAATCCCTATGGGAGGATGAGGGGTCGGCGCGGATTAAGACGTGCAGTAATTTGTGAAGGGTATGAACAGAAGAAACGAGCTATTAGAGGAAGGATTCGTGGCTGGCAGGATCAAAGAGCATCAGTAGGAAATGTTTAGAAGACGCTGGGAACAAAGGGAATTCAAACCCATATGGGTCTATTAATAGACACACGAAATTTATTAACAGCAGCAACAAATCAAGTGTTCAATAACTTCCTAAATTCTGCCTTTGGAGAGAACATGGATCTTTTTCATAAGGCTGATGAAGGACTTGCAGGACTGTTATTAGCCAAGAACTTTAAACAATATACACTGAAAATAAACTGATTTTTTTACACTTAAACCTGGATAACCCAAAGAGAAGCATCCTTAAACTGTTGACAGAAGAATATAGCAAGCTTTAGAAATACCAGTCAACTGCTGAGTCAGCCTGAAATCAGATTATTATGGGTTGTATGTTGGTATTAAATAATAATTATATAATCATTTCATATTAGAATAACAGAAATATGATAAATATGTACCCAAGCTTGACGGGGCGCTAATGGCAAAGGAGGGGTGGGATCAAGAAAGCAGCAACTCTGGGAAGAAGTTCAGGGTGAGCAAAGCAGATCTGAACTGCAAGAGAGATTCTTTACAGAGGGGTTTTAGCTTAAATTTGGGTGCATTTACTGACGGAAAGGGGTGTGTTGAACCAGGCAGGGGAGGGGAGGGGAGTGAGCCCTGGACATGGCATGGTGACACCTTGGCACTTTGCACCCAGACTTGGTGTCCACCTGGCATGTGGAAAAGACAGAAACAGTTGAAAAGAGCCATGAGAAATAGAAGGAGAGACATGTTATAATGAGAAAATGTGTTTGTTTGCCTCACAAGGAGGTGGAAGGGGGGCTCATATGGGTTTGCAGTGGGCAACCTTCACACAATGGATCACTCTGCAATTGTGATTGCTCGTTTGGGGCACGAGGCCAGGCAATTTCCCACTACCAAAATTCACTGCATTGGTATTCACAAAGGTGATTTTTCAGGCCACGAAATCTTCACTACAAAAAAATAGACTCTCTGGGGCAGACAGACCCTGGTAAATTCAACAGCTGGTCTCAATATGAGACTGCTTTGGGAAAGGAAACGTATGGGAGGTCCTGCAAGGTGATCTGCTGCTTGTCGGGGCTTTAATCTCTGTAAATAACCTTTCAAGGCATGGGGAAAAGACTCCCATGTCCCGTCTCCAAGGGAGATGTCAGGTCGAAGAGCATATGGATGAGAGAGGCAGGAATACTGGGTGCACATGTTCCTCTAGATCTTCCTGATGCCCTATTACTCACCTTTTTATTAAGTATCAGATTTAGGATAAGAAAGTCACAGACCAGGGGACATTAGGCTTTTTCTTTCTTTCTTTCTTTCTTTCAAGCAGAATATGGTTTATATTTATGTCATCCATGCCAGACTGAGGATCAATTTGTGGCAGAAAACACAGTTCATCAATGGGAACATTGCAAATAGTGGGAATCAGCCTAGGAGGGCGTTTGGTGATGGACGTTGGCAGGTGATAACGTGGGAGGCAGAGGGAGGGCAGAAGGACAGCCCAGGAGGTTTTCTTCCCAGTCACTGCCTTATATTCCCCTGCCTTATATTCTCTCCTTCTGCGGGCACTGGGTAACAGTGCCCCTCTGAGGCTGTTCCCTCCCAGCCATCCATCACCCCGGCACTCTCTGAGAGCTGGCCCAAACCAGGCTGCAAATGCGCTGAGCTCTTCTGGCAACACTTCAGAATAAATGGCAAACCATTTCTGCAGCTCGTTTCCATTGTAGTATTAATCAAACTGAATTCCTGTGGTGCTCATATGGATGTCATATGTAAATCCCTCTGAACTCGGCTGCTGCTCATTCCAAATTAAAGTCAATGAAGAAATTTTGCTCCTGCCTCCATCTTGCAGCTCTGAGTTCTTGTGCATTTATTCCATTCATGAAATCCTGATTATTGTGGGAATGAGGAAATACCAGAGTTGATGAAACCCATGAAGAGCATTGGTAATACTTGTGAATTCATATAGAAGGTGCTCAGATGCCAGGTTGAGAGGCAGCACCATGAAGGAAGCAAACACACCTCCGTGTCCTACCATAACTGTGTGCTCCACATCTTAAAACGGAGTGCACAGTCCTCACCAGAATTTCCAACTGTCCATTTCTCAGTGTGAATATTTTAGGAACAAGAGGTTTTCCAGGCCAGTGCTGGTCCACAGCATGGTCAGTGCCACTGTTCAGAAGACATGAGAAGCCTCCAAACAGCAGCTCTGGAACAGCTCTGTTTGATGAACTATGGCCCTTTTTTTTGGGGGGGGGGGGGGGAAGAAAGAGGCAAATACAGGTTTATTTTGCTCTGAGAGTATTGATTCCTTTTTATTCCCCTNTTCTTCAAAGCAAGAGGAGAATGTCTCTCTTGCTGATGTCACCATGAAATATTTTGTACTCTGTGGAAGGTGAGGGGGCATGGAGTCACTTCTAGCACCTTCCTCAAGAACTGAGAAATCAAGCTGCTTAGAGTATATCTCAGGTGCTGGGGGGGGGGAGGGAAGAAAGAGGCAAATACAGGTTTATTTTGCTCTGAGAGTATTGATTCCTTTTTATTCCCCTGAGAAGGGGGTTGAAGACCTGTGGACTAGTTGTTATACCCCAGAAGTCAGCTGCTGGTCAGGCAGAAGCTTATTTGGCCTTGGGCAGGACCTTCAGCCTTACAGAGGCTGAACCGAGTTCAGCACCTGAACCAGGGCAGTGTGAGCACCTCTGTGGTGTCTCTTGTCTTCAGCAGACAGAGTCCAGCCACGAGATCCAGTCCCTTGGGAATCCTGTAGCCTTCAGCCCAACACAGCCATGGCATTCACTCCTCTGAAGAGAAGCACAGGAGGAAGCACAGGAGCACAGGAATGGGCTGAGGTGGTTCCAGCCCTTCCTGAAGGCCTGGGCAGTGGTGGGAAGGTCCCCCATCTCGATGAACCCCAGAGCTCTTGCTCATCCTGTGCTCCCTGCCCGGCCCCAGTGCGGGTTCCCAGCCAGGACCAGGAGGTTCCACAGATTTGGCAGCAGGCAGGGAACAGCTGAATCCTGGCTCTGCCTTCCCTCCATCACAGGTAACAAAGCCACTCACTGCAGGAAGCCCCCAAACACAGCAGGGCTTTCTAGGAACAACCTTTCCAGACTCCATTAAGCCCTGTCCACACTAGCAATGTTTCCTTCTGATCTTTTGCCTCAGTTTTGACCTAAACCACTCAAGTTTCCATGTAATCTCCCAGCACAAGAAATCACTCAGGGAGAGACTCCAACGTTAGCCATGTCACTATAAGTACTTTGGAAATGGTTCAGGTGCTTTCTTCCTGAGAAGACTTGTCACATGCCTGTGTCACTCCAAGGGCATGTAGGAAAATATATAGGAAAATATACTAGGAAAAAATTCTTCCCTGTGAGGGTGGGGAGGCCCTGGCACAGGTTGCCCAGAGAAGCTGTGGATGCCCATCCCTGGAAGTGACCAAGGCCAGGTTACATGGAGCTCTGAGTAACCTGGGCAAGTGGAAGGTGTCCCTGTCCATGGCAGGGGGTGGAACTGGCTGGTCTTTGAGGTCCCTTCCAACAGAAACCATTCTGTGATTCTTTGAAGCCTCCAATGTCCCAGTGAAATACCCAGGTCATGAGAAGTCACTGCTGCCGCCAGAGGTCCTTTAGATCCACTGACCACTCACATGAGCAGCTTTTAGATGTGAACTGAATCTCGAGAACACAAGAATTTTGTTGGGTTTTTTTTCTCTGGGCAATCCAAGGAGCAGAGAGAGGATGTGAGGGCCAAGGTGGCCCTTGCAGTAGCCACGTGTCACACAGAACCACCAATCGTTTGGGTTGGAAAAGCCCTCTAAGATCTAGTCCAACCATTCACCCAGTGCTGCCAAGGCCACCACTAACCCATGTCCCCAAGTGCCACATCTACACATCGGACTCCACCACTGCTCTGGGCAGCCTGTGCCAGGGATTGACAACCCTTTCCGTGAAGAAATTTTTCACAATATCCAATCTAAACCTCCCCTGGCACAACTTGAGGCCACTTCCTCTTGTTCTATCACTTGTTACCTGGGAGTTCCCAAGATAAGGGGTGACAGGGAATGGTTTTCAGGTACCAGTTGCAGGCTCTGGTTGCTCTACATCACAGAGAAGTCTCTGGTCAGGAGATACCACCAAGGTCCGTGGGTGTTCATGGGGTCAGCTTGCACAGGGGTCTGTCTGGATGGTGTGTGAAGGTAATGAGGTACAACAGTGGCACAAGGGATCCTCTTAGCTGGGAGTCACAGGGGTCTTACTTTGCCTGGAGGGAATTTAGGGACACTGAATTCCAAATAGTCCCCAAATACATGTGTACACCTGTGGTTTCTCTAGCTGGGACGGTGCTGTGGTGAGAGGCCCTGCCCAGTACCGGAGGAAAGGGAATATCTGGGGGTTGCCTGTCCGCAGGACCTGGCTGTGCTGTGTGGGGCCTGGCTGTCTGCAGTGGGGCCCCAGACATGGATGGACATCACTCTGCAGTACCCGGGGGTCTCTGATGGGCACAGAGGGTCCATCCCCAGACTGAGGGTCACAGTGGGGCTCTGCCCTATGCCCAGAGGGCCCTGGGCAGTCACTGGGGCACCATTCTGGGTGTGTAGATCATGGTGGGGGTCTGCCCCGTCCCCCTGTGTCCTGGGTGGGTGTCCTGGGTGGGCATGGGGGGCCCATCCTGAGGCTGGGGCTCACGGAGGGTCTGTCCTGCGCCGGCAGTGCCGGGATGGCACAGGGGAGTCTGTCCCCAGGCTGGGGCTCACAGTGGGGTCCAAAGGGTCCTGAGTTGGCACGGGGGGGCTGTTCCCAGGCTGGAGATCACGGTGGAGGTCTGCCCCACCCTAGAGGGGCCCTTGTGGGCACACGGAGGTCCCTTCCCCACAGGGAAGACACTGAAGGTCTGCCCCGTGCCCGGAGTGAGCACGGCGGTCTGTCCCCGAGGGAGGACAGTCCGGAGTCGGCAGCGACGGTCGGGGGGAATTTGTGAGGGCCGAGCCGAACCTGAGCCGGGCCGAGCCGAGCCCGAGCCCAGCCCGGCCGCTCGGCCCCCCCATCCCCGCTGTCCCCGGAGCCGCTCCGGCGGCGGGGCCGGGCCGGGCTGTCCGGTCCCTCCTCCCGCTCCCCCCGCTCCCTCCCCGCCTCCCTGCGCAGCGCGAACATGGCGGCGGCGGCGGCGGCGAGGGACTGAGGGACTGAGCAGCGCCAGCGCTCGGCGGCCGCGCAGGTGAGGGGGCGGCTCGGCCCGGCCCGGCCCGGCCCGGGAAGGCGCGACGGGGGCGGGCGAAGGTCGGGCCCTCAGCTGGCCCGGATCCCCTCCCGCCTGTCAGCGCGGCCCGGCCGCCTCCGCGCGGTGCCCGGGCCGGGGGCGGCTGTCACCGCCCGCACCTGCTGGGGACCGCCCGGCCCCGGCCCCCCCGGCCCGAGGCAGCGCCCCGCGGGCCCCCCGGCCCCGCCGCTGCCCGGCCGGGCTGTGGCTCCCGGGGAAGCCGCTTCCAGGGCTTTGTTACTCTGCCGGGTGTCCCCGGGCAGGGCCTGGGGCAGCCGCGGTGCCGCCTCGCCCCGAGGCCTCGGAGCGGTGCCTGCCCCGGCCGGAGCCTCCCCCGGCCCCCGGCGCCGTTCAGTGTTGGCCGGACGCTCCCGGCAGGAAAGGGGAAGCGGGACGAGCTGCCGGGGACTTGCGGGGGGTGGCCCCCGCCTGCGGGCTGTGCCCGGGGGGTTTGTGCCCTTCCTCCCCGTCGAGCCCTGCGGGCTCAGTGACACCGTCCTGTGACCCCGGGGGTGTGGGGATGGACCCCGGTGCTCCGAGCGGGACCCCCGCGGGATCCTGCAGCTGGAGGTGTTGGGGTGACCCCCGGGACCTGCCGGAGAAACCCCATAACCACCATCCCTGGGGAAAATCTGCGCCTCCTTCACAGCCCCCCCGAGCCGGGTGCTGAGGTAGAGCTGGGAGTGAGACAACATTCGAGCGTTTCGTGCACAGTTGAGATGTTTAAAAATAACCCCCGTGTCGGCTGGCTCCTGCCGCGCAGGTTTAATCCGCAGGCTCTTTGAAGCTCCCGTGTGAAACTGTGGCAGCAGTTTGGATGACTGAAGGCAGAGCTGGCAAATCCAAACAGGTGGCCCGAGTTTGGGATGCACTGAGCAGCTTGGCTCCCTCGGGCCTTGGGTGGTTTGGGTTCAGCGGCTGAATATGAAACTAATTATTTCCATGGAGAAAGTCAGGGTATGGAGACCCAGGTCCGGGGTCCGGCTTTGGTTTTTTGGCTGAGTTTCTGTTTACTGTTTTTGTTTATAGTAAACAGCGTGCACTGAGTGGCTGGGAACAGCCATGTGGTCGCTGCTCTTCGCAGCCAGTAATATTGGGGGAAGATGTTCTCCCACCTCGGTTCAACGCCTGAGCAACGGCGTGGGCTGGGCTGGGCCTCCTCCTCCTCTTGCCTTCCTCTCCTTACCCTCACACTTCTGCTGGCCAGGCTGTGCTGTCCCCATGCACTTGCTAGGAATATTTGGGGTATGGGATGGTGCTTCATCCCAGGCACTGTCTTGTGCTTGGTGTTAATATGGGGAATAAAACTGGGCTCGTGGGGGGCTCAGTGGGTCAAGCTGCCGTGGGCTGCAGCCCTGCAGGGCCTCCATGTGCCAGCGGGTAGTTCAGGATCTGCCCAGTAGATGGTATGAAAATGCAGATGGAAATCAGGGAGTCCCGTACAAAAGGGCAGAAGGGAAATGCAGGTATTTCTGTCCTATTTAAAGGATTTATTTAGTTAAGGGTTCGAGCCTGTTTTGTTTGAGAGAGATATGCTGCACCTTGGTCCTCCTGGTTTGGTATTTGCATCTCAGCAAGTGACAGTTCTGCACCTTGATAATCTGCTTTTCAGTCAAATATTTGGTATGAAATAAATCAGGTGATTAGCTAATTTAAAGAAAGCAAATGCAGACTTTAGAACAGGAGGCCCAGTGGCACCCCCTGCAAGTGCTGAGCCTGTGCCCCTGCTTTTCCTGTGCCTAAAATTTTTATAAAGTTTAGCTCTTGGCGCACTTCTCTAGAAACTTAATGAATTTTGCAGGACAATTAGGTGTCTTCAAGTGAAAGATGCTGTTGGGGTATGAAATGATGATGTTATTCATCAAGTAGCTGTGCTTCAGTGTAGGGTGAGAGTGCTCCGAGAGCTGTGTCCCTGCCCTATGTCTAATTTAAAGCAATCTCTGAAACTTTGTTTCATGGCCTCAGACACAGAGGACCTGCAGAGATGTCCTCATTTTTCCCAGCACTGACTAAGGTCAGGTACACAAGTCTAAACCCTTCTCAAGTAATGGTTCTTCTTCTAAGGCTCTTCCTGCTGGCAATTCCACATCCTGTGCAGGTGATGTATGCCAACACTTGGGCCTCCTCACCATTAGAGAGGGTTTTTGGGGTGTTTAATCTAAATCTTTGTCACTTTAAACCTCTTCCTTCTCTGAACTCCAGAGCATGTGGAGAACACTCTACATCCCTCCATCCCTCCACTCCCTACATCTCTGCAGTTCAATTTGAAGCATTTGAAGACTTTGTCTTCTCTTCCTGAGCTGACCAAGCTCTGTTTCTCTGCTCTTTTCATATGGGCTTGTCTGCCCAGCTGATTTCTGCCCCTCGCTGGGCTCTGCTTCCATCCACACTGTGCCTAAAGCGCCGTGGTCAGTCAGGGCAGGACTGTGTCAGTGGGGCTTCTGCAGAGCAGTTGTAATAATGGGCCCAAATGACCCCATTTTGGGTATGTCTGAGTACTGTTGTGTGAAAAAGAATGCAGATCACATGTTTGCAGATTTGCAGGTTGAACTGTGTGTTTGTGACAGAGGACTTTGCATGCTCCTGAGCTCCTGTCTGCTCCCGGAGCAGCGTGCTGGTGACCAGGGCTCTGAGCTGGGCTGAGTTAGTTGGGGCTCTTGAATAGTAATGTTTGCATGTAGCCCCCAGTCGTTTTTCCTTTTCTTTTTCTTGCCTACAACTGAAAGTCAGTTTGCGGTGACACAAACAGGTTTGGAGTCGTTTATGCCTCCGTTTATGTTTGAAAAGTTTCCTAACAAGGAGGGGTCCCTGAGAAATGAGGCAAGATGCACTGAGGGCAGAGCAGCAGCTCTGGCTGCCAGTTTGTCTTGCAAGGTGGTTAAGCTCCTGCATATATGTAATTCAGAGACATGCCAAGGTAAAAATCACCCCCACAATTAAACTCTCAGTGTAGCAGAACTGTAACTCCGACCCCTTCCTCACCCAGCTCTACAGCCTGGTGTAGCACCTGCACTCCAAGCTGCAACATGAACATTTCATCCCACTTTATTTGCAGGATAACGGGGCCTAATCCTAAAGGAATGGGTTTTTTGGTTTATTTGTGAAGAACTCTTCTTACTCAGCTTCAATACCTAACAGTGGAGGTTGTTATAAAACACTTGCTCAGTGTTTCAGCTGACAGTACAAGTCTGAGAGTAGCAGGAAGCACAAGAAAACTTCCTTCTGTATCACCAGGTCTCACTGGGCTTGGAGCAAACAGGCCTAGTGACCTGGACTGGTGGTGTCAGACCAGTATCTGGTGGGAGCACCTGAGCACTGGAGATCAGCACCTCGTCCTTTTTGTGAAGCTGTGCTCTGTCCTGTGTGTCCATGTCCCTTAACATTTCAGAGGTAGTTTCGATTGTGAGCAGGAGAGTTTAGTATAGTTGGTGCTGAAAACTTTAATTCCTAGAGATCTCTATCTACATTAAATTCCCTTAAAAACCCAGAATAATACTTAGCTCTTTTACTGAGGTTTCTGACACACCACCTCTGGCAGATTTAGATGCTGTGATACACGGTTTACAGTCTGCAGGGTTCACTCAGACACCTACCAAATGTCTCTGCCTCTGTAGCAGGGGTTTAAGCAGAGTTTGTGTCTATGCTGCTCTCACTGGGCAGAGTCTCACGCTTTTATGCAGACTCATCCTGAGCAAAAAAATCAAGAATTTGGCTGAGAACTGAAGGAAAAGATGAACATCCGTTTTGCTGCCTCGGCTGTTTGCGTGGCAGCCACGTCCAACAGGCCAGATGGACGGGTGATGTCTGAGCTGCGGCAGAGGAGCCGAAAGCACTTGGCTTCCTGAGGGCTGGGCAGTCACCCCTGCAGCTCCAGGGTCTGGTTAGTGTCATCACTGGAGGTAAGGAACTAAGAGCAGAGCAGAATCGATGTGGCCATTACCAACACGAGGCAGCTGGCATGGCAGTTCAGGGCAGGACTGGTTTTTCCCTGTGACAAACTTGTGCTTCTGAAATACATCCTTCCCCTCTCCATTTCTTGGTCAGAAGTTTTTTTGCACATGTTGTAAATGGAATGGTGTTAGCACAGTCAGCAGCAGAACTCCTGGAGGTGCCTCCTGCCAGCTGATGCGCCCTGAGTTACCCAGCTTCAGTGAGCTCTGAGTTACCCAGCTTCAGTGAGCTTGTTTTCCAGACTGACAGTGTGAACAGTCCAGAAACCTCCCCGTGGCTCGGGTTTGTTTTCAGCAGCGGAAACTGTAGAAAGAGATGCCAGTGGAAATTTGTGAAGCTCAATCTTTGCCCATTGAGTTTCATGCTATTCCTCCCCTCTCCTGGCCCTTCCAGGATTTCACTGGACACTGTGCCAGGTCCTTTCTCCTGGGTGTTGTGACAAGGGAACAAGTTTGGTTCACCCCTTGCTGGAGTGACACATGCTGCAGTTTGCTTGGGGGTGAGGGGAATAGGTGTACCTTCTGATCTCCCCAGAATGCTGTTGATGCGTGACTCCAGGGAAGTGTCCTGCTGGGATTTGTGCCTGGGGGGACCTGGAGGATGCTTGTGTGGAGTTCAGTGTTGGCAGAGGCTGCACTGGGCAAAGCCCGGCGTTTCTCCACCGAGTGAGCCACGGTCCCTTTGGCTGCTGCTTGCAGTCACCCCACTGTCACCCACCTGGACAAGGCAGTGCTGGAATGCCTCCCCGTGCCATGGCCACACCTTATCCCTGCTCCTGGGCCTCTCTCCCTTCCCGTTTGGAGCAGCCTCTGCCTTCTCCCCCACGCCGAGCCCTGTCCCCCCCGCGCTGGTAGTGCTGGGAGCGTGGGGCTGTGTGAGCAGCGAGTGGGGGGACAGCTGGTGTTCCCCCTGCTCCTCCCAGCTGTGGGAGCCTCCCTGCCTGCCCTGGCTGTGTCCCTGCCTTTGCCTTTCCTGCCCAGGTGGCACCCATAAGGGAGAAGAAACTTCTGCTCTCTCCACGTTAGTTAAGCAAAGGCACGAAGAGCAGGCAGAAGAGCTGATGGAGTCAGGACCGAAGAGGAAGTTGTACCAATTCCACTTTCTAAAAATAAGTCCAGTGACTGTTCCCGCAGCCCGGAGACTGCTGCTCCCTGCATGCTGGCTGTGGTTGCTTTGGGGTTTTTTTTTCTTGTTCCAGCAAATCTTAAAAAAGATGCTCCAGTCCATCAAAATAGTGCAGTGGCTGTGTGATCAGAGAGGTGCTTATGGAGAAAGTCTTGTGGTTTCAGTGTTTCTAGAAGTGACCTTGAAGGATCACCTACATGCAGTGTTTCCTAGAAGCTTGACTAAACTCTTCTTAAAGATTTTCAATGATGGTGATTCTGACTTTTCCTCAGCAATCCATTCCAGTGCCTGACTATTCTGAGATTAAGAAGCTTTGCTTGATTTCAGGCTGGTATTGCTGCACTTTAACCCCATCATTTCAACATTTCACCTTCTCTTTGGCAGGCTAACAAAGAGAAGAAAAATTCTGTAGATGTAAAAGCAATCATTGTGCAGGGTTTGATCTTCCTCTCTGCCTTTCCCTTCTGTGCTCAGAGAGCATCTGCTGGCTCTCGGGCACTGCTGTGGATTTAATGACACGTGTGGCAGCTGGGCAGCCAGTCCCAGATCCGTGTGTTGTGTTGGCCATGACTAACAGTCCTGGATCTGTGCTGATGTCACGGAAAACGTGGTGCATGAGGTGACATGGGTTTTATTAAAATTGTATATCACAGATTCCCCAGTTGTCTTATACTTCTGTAGCAAACTGCATGTCTTGAACATTTAAAGAGTTTTAGTTAGTGTTACATTTTATGAAGATGTCATTAAAAGTCATTAGTCATTAACAGTCATTAAAAACCGTTACTTCAAAATGTTGTTGCCCAGAGAAGCTGTGGCTGCCCCATCCCTGGAAGTGTCCAAGGCCAGGTTGGATGGGGCTTGGAGCAACCTGGGCTAGTGGAAGGTGTCCCTGCCCATGGCAGGGGATGGAATGAGATGAGCTTTAAGGTCCCTTCCATCCCAGGCCGTTCAGTGATTCTGCGTGTGCACACACCAGCTCTCCAGACCTGTGGCACTGGTGAGAGGTACCTGGCAGTGTCAAACTCCCTGCTTTTCTCTGGCTGCAGGCCCAGGGTGAGGCAGCCCTGACCCAGGAGCTGGGATGCTGCATTTGGGCTGGCATGAGTCCAACTCAAATTTTCCGGTGTCTGGGGAGCTTGTGCCTGCCTTCAAAAAGGCCATGGAGACATCCTCCTCATCAAGTGGTGTTCTAAGTTATTAGTCACACTCTTCAAGGAAATAACTCTTGAGGCAGTATGGCATCAGTGAAAAGTATTTTCAGGTGGGATCTCTGTTAGAGTGTCAGCTTCGGGTGGAGAACTGAGACTTGTTGATGTAGTGAAGGGCCACCAGCCATGAAATGTTGTGATTGTTGTTAGTTTACATCTGTGTTGGAAGTGGTTCCTAGTTCAGTAACTGGATAATACGTGGTTCCCATGTTGTTCCCTAGGTGATGGAAATTTAAATCTTTCGAGTTTTGGTGCTTAGCACGTCCTTGTGTGCAACAAAATGTTGATTTTTTTCTGTAGCAGAGTCCCTGCTGTGCCTGATGTTATGTCCAGTTGACACCATCCAGAGGATATTATCGCTGACTGGCAGCAGGTATCAGCTCTATCCAGCGAGGCCACCACCTTGGTGCTTACCTGGAGCCCTTGACTCCTGCCTCGAGGGCAATAAGCCCTGGCAGCTGGCCCATCTCCTGGCTGCTCCCGTGCCTCCAGAGGGGAAGTGCACGTTGTCATTTCCACAGCCCCAGCCTGGAGGGGTTTGGGTGGCTGTATCCACATGTCCCCAGCATGGCAGGAGGTAGTGGCCCCCTTGGCAGTGAATTGCTGTGCCTGGAGAGAGCAGGAGGAACTGCTTCCACTTGGGCATTGTCCAAGCCCTGCACTGTAGATCTGGGCTGTTGTTCCAGCATTACAGTGAGGCTAAGGGATGGCTTTGGAATCTTGGCTCCTTGTCCATCACCCTGAGCTTTGATCTCATCTTGTCCAGTGCTGGCAGAGTCTCCAGTTGTGTGTGTGGCAGTGTCTGTTCAGTGTTATCCTCTGCCTGCCCAGAGGACTCGGAGTGTTCCATGACTGCTCAGTTATTTCATATCATTGTCAGCTGGAAAATCTGTAAATGCCCTGTGATATTTTATGGCTTTATAAGCTGTACAAAATGTCCAGCAGGTACTTGAATGTCGAGCAGATACAGTCTGTAAGAGGGCCTTGTTTTCATTAGCTCATTGGCAGACACTGAACATACTTGCAGAGCTGCAGAATGGACTTTTGGTTGCTTGTGGTCACGGTTTGTTGTTTTTTTTTATTGGCATCTACTGTGTTGTACAGAAAACAGTGAAGGGCCTCAAAGTATACTTTTTAGTTGTCCAGACTCTTGGCCCTTCAGGAATGTAAAGCAGCCTAACAACTTTTTCTTTCCATAATTAACAGCCATCTGTTCAGGGTTTCCTGCAGGAACTGGCTAGTGATTTTTCCTCTCTGGGAGTAATTCTCCTGAGATAATATTTCTGTGTACTGCTAGATTGTTCTTTCTTTTCTTATTAAAATTGACTGAAATTTTGATGGGCACTTGTTAGAATTTCTCTATATCAAGACTTTACACCCTGTAAAGGATCTTTCACCTATTTCAGTAGATACACAGTTTTGGCTCCTGGGATTTTAGCTCCTTAAGTCATAGACGAGACCAGAGTTATACACAGGATAAAAATAGCAAACAGTAATTAATACCCATCCTCAGTGAGCCTGGTTTCTCTTGACATGTTGCACTGCTGCAATTTCCTTTCCTTTTCCTAAGAAACAGACAAATTAATATCTCTCTACATGAGTGAGAAAATAAAACAAAGATGCTTGTTTCCTGCCCTGACATGCCATTCCCTTGGGGTACAGTGAGTTTCTGGGAGCTGTTCTCCCGGGCAGCCCTTTGCCTTGGCAGGCTGCTGCTGGGCCAGAGCGGGCCAGGCACCAGGAGGAATGGCACAGCCTCTCCCTTCACCCTCCCTGATGTCCCTCTTTCCCCCTGTGAGGGCTGGATTATCTCTGTCTCGGTGCTCCAAGTAGCAGAGACCGACTCCTCTTCAGCTCTAGCAGAGGTAAATAAAGGTTTTGTGGCTCTGCTCCATACCCTGAGGGTTTGGATATTTTATCTTTCTCATTTCTTTAGCAGATGGGGCAGATCAGTAGGAACTGTTTCTCATCTGTCCTCCGTTTGCACAAGAAGAATCAGTTACTGGGAGTGCTGGAGGGGGAGAGCTTGACTATGAGTCTGGCTCTGCTGCTTGGCAGGGACACCCTGCATTTTGTCACTCTAAGGATAGATTTATATATATATATACTAAAGGGATCATTTTACCTTGCCTTCTCTGAGAGAGCAGGTTCAGGAGGGCAGAGAGAGTTGTATTTGGAAGGTTTGGGAAGGTTGGCTGTGTGGCTGTTCAGTCAGGGACAGTGGTTTGTATGTGGATCTGTGAAGAATTCAGCCTTGAATGTGACTGAAGTCGTGGGGCCCCCACCCCTTGTCAGTAGGGACATGCTTGTGTTGGTGCTGGACCCCAGGAAGTTAAGAAATACTTAACTCCAGGGAAGGTTGTTCCTTTGTGCTGGATGAGGGAAGAGAGCACCTTGCACACTCCAGTAACGCGCTCAGTGATTGCTTTGATGCCATCAGAGGCTTCAGGATGACAGTTTTCATCAGTGTATTTTCCCAAGGGACGTTGCTAAGCATTCCATTTAATTGTTAGGATTGGTTATAGAGGGAGAGCAGAAGGAAAATGTAATTGTAGGTGTATGCAATGATCATCATCCCCCACATCTCAATATTTAGCTCATTAGAGAGTGGTGATTTCGCCCCTCACCTTTTCCTCAGGGCTGGTTTGCTCTCCTCTGCTCCTGGAGCTCTCATCTCCCTTCCTGCAGTTTCAGTGGAAACCTTTGCCCCCATGTGTCTGTCCCTGAGGATCATCCTCCTCCCCTGTGCTTGTGAGGTACAGGGTATTGTAAGGGACTGGGTCATCTCCTTCCCGTCTCTTTCCAAGGTTTTCCTCATTTACATTTCTGTTTTGTCCCCTAATTACCATCCCTTTGGTTTTTTATTCCCCCTCAAGCTGCCTTTCCTTGCTTATGGTCTCCTGAGAATGTTCTGCTGAAACTGTGTCAAACTGACATTACTAGAAATAGTTAATGCAAAATCTTCTTTGAGGAGTTCTCACATCCTGCTTGCAGCATCCATGTTCACTCTGTCGTGACATTTCCAATAGAGACACGACTGGAAGTCAGAGCCCTTTCTGGATTGCCTCCTGTTTCCCTTTACTAGGGAATACCTTGTCCTGGCATTTAGTTGTATTTATTTCATTAGTTAATATTACAAACCATGTATATATTTATCCACCTGATCCTCCCCTCCCGTATCTTTCATCCCATAAAGAGCTTATTTTTTAATAAGATACAGTCCAGTAGAGAATTAAGTATAAGGTAATTAAACATTTTTTTATATAGATATATATACTGGATGTTGCCCTGTGCAGCATTTCCACACTGGAGCCCATTCTGGGGCCACCTCCATCACATGTGTAACTGCTGTCTGGGAAAGCAGCCATGGTTGTCTGTGGGAGGGGGGCTCTACTGGCCTGTCTGGTGATGATATGGAAACCATGCACTGGTTTTTAATGTACTCCTGTTTAAATTCTTATTTAAAGACTTTGAAGCATCCTATTGTGTGCTTTTGTGTGGGGTGACTTTGTAACTGCCACAGGCAGAATCCCATTTCAAGGTCCCCTGTAAGCCATCTGCTTTCAGTAATAGCTCTTGGCTTTGGCTTGGGGCTCAGTGCACACTGAAACAGCCCCATTGCTGCAAAACTTCCTTTACTGCCTGCAGCAGTTTGGCCTCCCCGCTGTGCCCCCTGGGCTGGGTGTCCCCTTGGGGGGCTCTGCATCACCCCCTGCCCTCGGTGGGCACCCTCCAGCTTGTCCCTGGGCAGTGGGGGAGGCATGACCCAGCCCAGAGGTGTGTGGGGTGCACCATATTCCACACTTCTCCATGTTCCTGGGATTGCCATGAAAGGAAACCCAGGTATGTGCAGAACTGGCCTGTGGCCTGGCCCCTGGTCATCAGGGGATGGTCAGAACAGGCTGGAATCAGGCTACAGAGTGGCCCGTGCATGATAATCTCCTCCGCTTCCAGCTGTCCTCAGTGGATGTTGGGTGCAGTGCCATGCCACTCTGTAACCCAGGCCATTGCTCTTCTAAAAGCAGGAGACTTGAACTTTTAGCTGTGTGAGTCGTGCTGACACCAAATAGCTGAGACACAGATGGTTCAGTGGCAGAAACAGCAGCCTAAGGCACACAGACTGACTTGCTTGCTTTGGCATGTTCTTGCCATATGGCACTGAAGTCCTGTTCTGTGTGGAACAGGAGCCTCAGCTGCCCAAAAAGCCAGTCCTCCCTGTTGGGTGCTGTTGCAGTGCATCTGGGAGAGCTCCACTGAGGCACAGTGGTGGTGCAGGTCCGAAATGTCTCTGCTTAACACCCAGAAACAGAGACCTGCCGCTTTTCCCTAAGCTTGTGCAGAGCAGTTTTGGACAGCCATGGTGCTGGTGGCCTCGTTTACGTGGGGGTGTGGGACACAGGCATTGCTCACCCAGGGGAACAACAGCGACACAGAACCTCAGAGTGACTTCAGCAGCAGGACCAGCCATGAAGGGGTCGCTGAAATGATTGTGGAGCACAGTGAAGCTTCCTTAACCTCAGCTGTGGTCACAGGGGATTTGTATGATTAGCTTAAGTCTGTGTTCATGGTGGGCCATTCCCTGTCCCTGACAATGGGAGGCAGCTCAGGCCTTGGCTCCAAGCCTTGAACATGGCTCTGCCAGGGGAGGAGCAGCACAGGATCCTCTGAGTGCTGTATATCCCTGCCCATGGCAGGGGGATTGGAACACGAGGGTCTTTGAGGTCTCTTCTGACCCAAACCATTCCAAGATTCTATGTTGTCCTGAATGGGAAGGCTTTAGGTTTTGCACTGTTTTCTTTCTGTTTGAGGGAGGGGAATGGGTTTGGGTTCTAAGAAACAAACCAACACTAGTCTTAGAACAAAAGCAGTTCTGATTTTTCCCCAGTGTGTGGATTTCTTACAGCAGTCAAGCCCCATCTTTCCAAGGGGGATTTGAGGGGCTGGAGGGCCCACTCCCCTCTCTACAGAAATGGCAGCCATGGAGCAGGATGACTGTAACTCCCAGCTCGTCAGTAAACATGTCTGTACTGAGAAGATTCATCCTGTTAAGGGGCTTCCTTTAGCAGACTCGAGCCAGATTATCTCACCTGGCTTTTGTTGTAAGCCCTTTCCTCTCTCAGTTCTCTCAGCCTGGGTATCCTGTTCCTGGAGTGGGCCAAACTTGTCTTTATTGCAGCCTCTTGAGTCTTCATGGAGAGCCGGGTCTGCTCACAGTGATACACATCAGGATATTTCTGGTTTGAGCCAAGGCCCATGCTGAGGGTTTTTTTGATAGGGAAGGAAACCTTTACTGGAATCCTGCAAGGTTTTATTTCATTTCCTCTGCAGTCATGAGCAGTGGTAACTGCTGTAGGTTCCCTCATGGTGATGATTCCTCCCACTGGTCCCTGGTTTTCACACTCATGCTGAAGGCAATCCCTTGAGCTCAACTCAGCAGAGTCTGATGGTCCAGCTGCCACTTTCTAGGAGGTTGACCCATCTTCTCTCCCTTCCACCCTGAAGGTGTTCAAAAGGAAGTAATAAAGTTAATATTTTCATTGTACAGACATGATCTATCCAAGTTCTTCATGTGTTTTTGTCTTTTAAAATATGTGCTCCCCTGAGACTTGGCTCAGGGGCTGAGGAAGTGTGTTACTTGTGATCACATCTTCGAGACACCTCAGTGTGTTAACACAAGAATGTGTTTGTGAGGAGCTTGTCGTGAAGTCTGGAGTTTATCAGTCCACTTCTTACATGGTAGAAAGATAAAATTAGTTCCAGAGAAAGAGAGATGTTGGAAATTGCACAAAATCCTTCTGGTAGAAAGAGGAGTAATGGTTTGCAGCCATCAGGTATTTCAGCTCACACAAGGGGATCAGTACTCCAGATGGAAATACCAGCATTCATTGTACAGTACACCTCCCCCTGATCAGGGGAGGTGCTTCCAGAGGTGCTGTAGCTTCATCAGCCTTTGTTTGGAGCTGCCAAAAATGTGGCTTTGCACAGACAAGGAGAATTAAAACTCCACTCTTGTCCAGGAGGATGATAACAGGGGGATGGAAGGAAATTAACTCATTGGTCAAGAAAACTTCTGACTCCCCTCCTCAAACTCTGCAGCTGCTCCACTCCTGAGAGTTTACTTCAGGTCCCACATAAGCATTTGTTTGGCATTTAGGTTTAGGACTCCTTGCCCGCATGTCTGGCTCTGAGCAGGCCGGTGCTCAGTCCTGGCAACTGTCTGCTGGTCTTTGGCTTCTGCCCAGGAGAGAGGTCAGTCAGCTCATCAGAGCATCGAGAGGAAAACCTGGGGTTTGTGGGTTTAGACCAGCAAAAGTTCTGGTGTCCACAGGTTAGGCAGAAATCTGAGTCAAGTGTGCTGTGAAAAACAAAAGTGATCAGAGGTGTCAGACCGTGCACTGACAGTCCTCTCATTTCTCAGGTAGGCTGAAAGTGCCTTTCTTTCTCCACCACAGAGATTCAAAATGGCAAAAGAAGATGTTAAATGAGCAGGCTGAGGTTGGAAAAGGTTCTTCCCCCAGAGGCTGGTTGGGCACTGCCCGGGCTCCCCAGGGCAGTGGGCACAGCCCCAAGGCTGCCAGAGCTCCAGGAGGGTTTGGACAACACTCCCAGGGCCAGGGTGGGATGTTTGGGGATGGTCCTGTGCAGGGCCAGGGGTTGGATGGATGATCCTTTTGGGTCCCTTCCAATTCTATGACTGAATGATCTGCTTATCATGTGTCTATGCTGGTTTTCTCATGGGGCTGAGATGCCACTGGATGCTCCCATGTAACCCATGGTGCACAGATGGGCTTCCAGAACGGAGCTGAAACAGGACCTGGCACAGCCAGAGCCTCCAGCTGGGAGATTGGAATGGCAGCAGCACTGTCACCCACGATGGGCAGGAGCTTACAGTGCTGCCCTGGCATTTCCTGAGGGAATCATAAAGGACAGCTCTTTATTGCTGGAAACACTAATTGTGTTTGATGGAAAGATGACTGTGAGGGAAACCTCAGCTGAAGCAGAGGTTACATGGAAGGGATTTTTACTGGCTGCAGTGGTCATGGTGCTCCAGACCCGTACTTTCGTGGGGAAAAAAAATCAATGACTCCAGGCGCTTTGCATCCTGAGAAACCATCAGGATTCTCTCGTGGCTGTCCCATGGGATTTCCAAGAAGCGTCATTCTCACAGTCCTCTGGCAATATGCACAGTTCCCTTTTTTTCCCCCATCCTAATCTGTGGGGTATGCATCTGACCTCATAAACCCATTTTTCAGCTTCACTGTTGGTAGTTTTCTCCCTCTCCTCTCTGGAAGCCTCTGGCCTGCTGGCAGCAGCATTGTCCAGCGAGGTTTGAAGCTTGGCACACTGTCAACAAACCTTCAGCTCCCCTTTCAATCAAACATGGTAATGCTGAGATCCAACTTGGATTCCATCCCAAGGTTCACCATAATCATCCCTGTATAATAGGAAGTCCAAACAACCCCAGGAAATAATTCAGATGTGACTGGTGCCTTGAGTGGAATAAAGAAGTGCCTAGAAGAGACATTAAGAGCCTCAGCTTTAACTCTTTTCATAATTATGCGCTCCGAAGGAGCGGAGGCTTTGGAGATAAAGGGATTACATGCATCTCATGAGGTCTGCAGAGACGGGACAGCGTCTTCTACCCGCATTTTCTCATTTTTGTTTTACTGCCATTGCAGTTGCCACATCTGGGGGAAGAATGTTGCGGAGCAGGCTCCCCTCTAACCCTGCAGGTCCCTTCCAATCTGGCACAGGTAAATTGAATCTGTCTCCCCTTAGGGATGAGCTTTTGGAAGAGCCTGTTGGTAAGAGCAGTGGGGGTGAGAGTTTAATTGGATTAAGATGCATTTCAGCGGTGCTTGTGCTGTGGGCTGTGCTCTGTGGCTGCCGAAGGGAGCCACGCTCAGAGCTGGGCATGCCCTGGGATACTCTTCCAGCCCTGGCTGCCTTTCTGCTGCCCAAGGAAAAAGCCCATGCCTCAGAGGTGTGGAACTCGGTGTAACCCAGCACAGAGGTCACCAGGGTGTGAACAAACCATGTCTTGAGCTGGTGTCCTGCCTCTGGCTGTGAGCTGGTACCCACAGCCAGGCAAGGGCTTGGCTTTTCCTCGCCAAACCCAGCAGCCGAGGCAGGGATGTGGTGGGCAGGGTCCAGCTGAGGCAGGGATGTGATGGGCAGGGTCCAGCTGAGGCAGGGATGTGGTGGGCAGGGTCCAGCTGAGGCAGGGATGTGATGGGCAGGGTCCAGCTGAGGCAGGGATGTGATGGGCAGGGTCCAGCTGAGGCAGG